>NW_025091265.1:3846242-4434553 GCF_001078395.1 Aspergillus udagawae | reverse complement strand
CCCTAACCCTAACCCTAACCCTAACCCTAACCCTAACCCTAACCCTAACCCTAACCGGAGAGGTAACTGGTATAGCTATAGGGCTCCTGGAAGGTCTGGCGCGCGGGGTCCACCCCCAGCACTGCTAGGAAGGCCACCAGGGTGCTTTCAAAGAGATCCCCCTTCAGGGTATGGTCCAGGAGGGCAATGGAGAGGGCGAGACAGGCCTGGTCTAGCCAGTTCTGTGCCTTTTCCTCCGGGGGGGATAGTGGTGGGGGTGCTGGTAGCACTAGGGGCCCTAGGGGTTCGGCTGATCCCCAGGGCGCTGGGGGTGCTAGCAGTGGTGCCCCCGATGCCCCTGATTCCTGCGGTATCTGTGATGCCTCAAATGCTGGTCAGGTCTCTGGCCCCTTAGCGCGCAGGGCTAGGAACTGCCGGCCGTACTCCTCCATCTGGTCTAGCGCGGCCAGCTGGGCGGTGTTAAGCTAGTGGCGCAGCTGGATGGGCTGGTCTGGCTGGGTGCTGCGGTAGGCGAAGCAGACCAGCCGCTGCCAGACCTGGCAGTATTAGCAATAGGTCTTCGGCCGTAGGTAGATCTAAATAGGCCAGTTCCAGACCCCAGGCTCGCGAAAGAAGGTATTGATCTAGACCTGGTCAAATTCATTGATCTGGCTGCTCCGGATGGTCTGGTAGGCCTGCTAGATCAGCCGCTCGACACTGGCACTGAACAGGGCCAGCAGGGGCTCCTGGGCCGGATCAGGTAGGTTGCCTAGCAGGGCCACTGCGGTCAGGTCCTGCCCCCGTAGGTACTCCGGCCAGCGGGTCAGCTCCAGCCAGGGAGAGACCTCAGTCGGGTAGGCACCAAGGCTGGGGACCTAGCTGTTAGCCAGCTCCGCCGCGGCCTCCCTCTCCTGCAGGGCCTGGTTGACATAGGCGCGGATCCGCTCCGCAGGGGTCTAGGGGGTGGCTGACAGGGCCGGTGGGCTTGGCTAGGCAGCACAGGTCACCTCAAAGAAATGGCTTCCTACCCAGCTAGTAAAGAATCGCTGGCAGCTCACCACGCGATTGGCCGGGCAGGCGCGGGCGCGGGCGTGGGCCTAGGCAGCTAAGAGCCAGCCCTGGCCCCAGTGCCCCTCCTAGTCCTGATGTTTCTGGGCGCGGTGTTTGTGAAGCAGGGCCGGGGACCAGCAGATATAGGGGCAATGCGGGCACCCGTGGCCCTGGTACACTAGCAGACCTGGCACAGGGGGGTCCCCCGCGGAGGGCTAGGGGCAGGGCCCTTAGCCCAGGTCCGCCCATGGCCGCTGGAGCATCTGGGTCAGCACCGCCTGACAGAGAGCAGGCGTGGCCACGGTGGGATGGGACCGGTGGCGGGTGCGGAGGTGACCCAGCAAGGTCAGGGGTGAGACCGCATACTGGCAGCGGGGGCCGGTGCAGATCCAGACCTGGTAGGTGGGGTTGTAGAGAAACAGGTCCATGTTAAAGATACTACTAATACAGGCCTGAGACGCAAATCCAGAAGTAGTAGATGGGGATATTTATATAATATATAGATGAGGATGATACTTCTTAGGTTTTTCCCATCCATCACGGTGACGAGGCGCGACATTGGGTAGATTCAATTCAAAACGCGACGCGCGCCTTATGATGATTACCTAAGGCGGAAAGAAAAAGAAATTATATATCCAGGATCAGGATCCTTTTATAACTAAAAAGGGGTGTGATTGATCTTGATCTCACGGCGTGCTGATCGAGAGAGGAGCTGGGGGCGTGCCAGCATGCCCCTAAATAGGAAGGAGTTAGAGGTGGCCAAGGGGAGGAAGCCAGAGCCAGCAGCAAAGGGTAATAGGATAGGGGCACGCACCCAGTGGGGGACGGGAGCACGCACGGTCAAAATACGAGAGATGGAACGGGACGGGGGCCAATGAGCCAATCAGCGGGCGGCGAAGGGGGACCGTATGTAGGGTCGGTTGGCCCCTGGGGAACAGGGTCAGTATAATCTGCGTGCAAGATCTCATTAACTGATTTAATGATTTGCTTCGGCCGCGGAGGGATAATCATCTCATCTAATATATTAATATATGTCTTTAGAGTAAGCTCCTAAGTATTATCAAGCTTCCAATTCAAAGGCGTTTATTAGCTTTAAGTTTAACATCCTTTCCAACGCGCTCACAGGCGCGATACAGGGACCTCAAAATCACACGTAGCTTTTGCAATTTTTTTACTGACGCAGGTGTTCAATAGCATTTTGAATCTTAGCCTCAATTATATGGTAATCACTAGGCATTGTGGTGGTTGGATAAAACTAATTCTCAAAAAGTTGTCGATATTTTGAAAAATCTAACGTTGAGATGGCTCCTTACGTTGAGGTGGCGGGGTCGCCCATGCGGGCGACCCTGTAAGCTAGGTGGAAGGGTCGGTTAGTGACAAAAACATGCTGGTAGAACGAAATGACCCTGGGCTTATGCGAAACGCAGGTCAAAGTTGCGTTTATAAGGGACCTGAGGTGTCGAGGCCTTAGGCGCTGAAACCCCTCTTCCACATTTTCAGTTATGCATGGGCGCACCCCACTACAATATGGAGTGGAATGGCGGGACAGGTTGCTGCAGTGCTGCCGGTGAGTTTACCCTGTTTTCTCTTTGAACTCGTAGGCTCTACCAGTTCCTAAACAAGAAAGATACCATTTTCATGTAACATGCTGTGATTTGAGGGTTGTGGGTGGGCACAGAAGTTTCTCCGAAGCCGCACCAACTCACGTTTTGATTGGCTTGGTTAGTGATCATAACAAAATTCGCAAAATTTTGGTATTGAATTCCGGTACTTTGGCCTCGGCTAAAAGTCAAGAAACTAAATATCGGAGGAATTGAAAGACTCCAGTATAAATCAAGGGCATCAAGATCAGTAATCAAGGTACGCCAACGAAAGTAGCGTTGGGCTATAAAATCAGCTTCTTCCTTGCAAAGTATCTGGAAGCAAAGAGAACAGATACTATCTAGATGATTGAACCCTGAAACATGTCTTTGAAAACCCCCAAAGTTATTATAGTGGGCGGCAGTATTGCTGGCCTGTCTCTGGCTCTGATGCTAGAGAAGAATAACATTGATTTCCTTGTACTAGAAGGCTATCCCAGCATTGCTCCTCAAGTGGGAGCAAGTATCGGAGTTTTGCCGAATGGGTTACGCATCCTGGACCAGCTGGGATGCAGCGAGGAAATACTTGCCAAAGCCGAATATCCAGTTGACAAAGTGATCTTCCGCAACTCACAAGGGCAGCCGTTCTGGTCATTTGAAAATTTCAACGAACAGATTGTGGGCAGGTTTGTGACTTGTGTTTCCTCGAGCGAAACGTCTGTCCGAGAATATATCTGTTGACTCGCGTATATAGACATGGTTACCCGATTGTCTTCCTTGATCGCCGCATGTTAATACAGACTCTTTACGACCATATTCAACAGAAAGACAAGATACTGACTTCCGAGCGGGTCGTTACTGTGAAGAACCATCCATCGCACGTGTCTGTTATCACGGAAAGAGGGAATACATACACAGGCACTTTTGTCGTTGGAGGAGACGGTATCCACTCCACTGTTCGGCAGCAAATGTGGGATGACGCACAGAAGACAGACCCAACGTGGTTCGACAAGTCTGAAGCAAACGGTAGAGTCTGACCATGGTATCCAACCGAAGCGACCGAGGGCTGACTAGAAGTTAGCAATTCCGGCAACATACGCCTGCATTTTCGGTATATCGGAAGGGGTAGATGGCATCGAGAAAGGAACACTCAGTTCGGTGTTCAACGAGCACTTCTCGTACCTGATCCCTAGCGGTCCTGGGGACAGAACATACTGGTTCCTGGTGAAGAATATGGGAAAGACCCTGTATGGCTCTGATATCCCACGATTCACCAAAGACGAGGAAGAGGTACTCGCCAAAGAGCATTGGAACGACCTGATAACCCCAAAAGTGCGATTCTCTGATCTGTACAAAAAAAAATTGAGCTCGGTATACACGGCGCTACCAGAGTACGTTTACAAGAAGTGGCATTTCAAAAGAACCATAACTATTGGAGATGCAGCTCACAAGGTATGCTCCATAATCATGCCCGAGAAATTTTGTGTGACGCAGATCACTAACCGTCTGGCGATTCAGTTTGAACCCTTGACTGGGCAGGGTGGTAACTCGGCAATTGAAACGGCAGCGGCTCTGGCGAACCATCTCGTTTCATTCTTGAGGACACATCCAATGAAGCACCTATCAACAGACGATATCACATTTATCTTTGAACAGACACAAAGCCAGCGAGAAAACCGGGTCTGGGACCTCGTCAGAGCCTCACATGCACGACAGCGGCTGGAGTGTATGGAGACGCCGTTCTTGAAATTCGCTGCTAGAGTGATTGTCCCATATATCCCCAAGTGGGCTCTCCTACCTCGCTGGATTCAGACGTATTCTCCCGCGGTCTCATTGAACATGCTTCCAATTCCCAGAAAGCCTCGAGAGATCCCCTATTACGATGAGCTGCTCAAACCTCCGTCCTCGCGCGGGCCAATTGGTTTTACCCTCTACGCCGTTTTCGCAACGATGGCCTTTACTGCATTCAAGTTGTTGCTTACCGCTGGAAAGGTCAACGGGACGTGGCGGTTTGTGAAGCAGGCGCTTATGAGTGGTTCAATTAAGGAGAGGGATTTGGAATTGCGACACACTTATAGTGGATTGACCTCTATTGACAACGTTCTTAAATCGCTGGTAACCATTTTCCTATCAGCGATTGACAATCCTTCGAACCCTGGGCAACAGCTGCATCTACTTTACTTCCTGTCATCGATGCTACCCTTGATCGCCATATTTACTGTCGAAGGATATCGACAGCGGAATACGTGGACGCCGATTGCCAGGTAAGTTTAGGTTCATTAATCAAGGGTATGGCTTGCTAATGCCGCCCTCAGTGCCACCGTCTGGGGCATCCTCTATCAATTGCGCGGTATCGGTTTCATTGCACCCCTTTACATCGCAACCACTTTATTCGTTTCGCGGGGATCGACCTTCTTCATTCAACCTGGTAGGGAGGTTCCCGCAGCCAAGTTCATCTTGCCGGCATTAATGCTGGGATTCATCGTGCCCACCATGCTTCTGTTCTGGCCCTTTGCGAGTTCAGGCACTCGCCAGGCACTGATTGCTCTATGGCAACCAGCCCCAGTATGGATTTCCAGTCTCACCACGGCCTTTTCCGCGGCGACAGCCGTGGTATCACGCATTATTAAAAGGGAGGCGAACTCTTCTGCAGACACAAACAGCGACCTTCCACATTTACGTACTATCTATCAGACAACAGGAGCCATTGCAGCCTGTTTCCACCTGAGCTTGATCATCGGATCCCTGGTCTCAAGCGAATTGTCTCTGACTAGTCTCTTCATTCCGAAGAACTCGTTTGCACCTGTTGAATCACTCGCGGATGGAGTATTCGTCTTCTTCCAGAACGACTTTCTTCTCGTGGCAGCAGCCGCCTTCCTCTGGTGTCTGGTGAGTATCTGGGATCTGAATCGATCTGGGCTGTCAGATGTAGATTTGCGAGTGGTCTTCTGTGCGATAAGCGGGGGATACGCGGCGATTGGGCCTGGTGCTACCACCGCAGCTGTCTGGTTCTGGCGCGAGGGAGTGATGAGTCGAGTGCCTTCAAGACTTAGTTGTGAGCAGCCCGGCCGCCTAGCTTCATGAGAAGGTTGTTATCAAGGAGCTAAGAGCTTGCATCGTGGTTCCAAATATCAAAGTATCGAGAACTCTTAGATCATAATTCCAGTGCTTTTTCAGAGCCATGATTGGTCGGTGGGGTCCATTGAATGTTTTGAAAGATAAAGTTCTCGACATCACGTCGACGGAATGCAGCAGCACACCCTATGCAGATGCACATGCGGCTCAAACCTGCAGCGAGGTCAGATAAGCTTTTGGGTTGTTGTCTTTCTGATCTGCGTCGAGCTGAGATCTAACAGTACTGACCTTCAATTAGAACTTTTTCGCTAATACTCATTACCAATTGTTGAGAAAGGCTCTGGCTCTGTTGGGAAGCTTGAAGGTACTGAACTGAAGTTGTTGCAGCGAGTGCCGATGAAGAAATCCCCGGTGTGCAATCCGGATCTGCACGACTTAACCGAACTCCTCGAACAACCAGGAATCTTTCCACATCATGAACATCAAACCATTCTTCATTCGAAGTGATTTCGACAATACCATTCGTTCTCTGAAAAACGGCCAGGTCATGGTGCTTTGGCAGTTGGCCTTCCGTGTCCGTTCCCCGAAAGTGTGTACCAGCACCACCGAAACTAATGAACGGAAACTGAAAATCTTCAACTGGGTTGCAAGGTACGACTGTCAAGACGCGTTTGAAATACGATCTAATTTGAGAACGAGACATGCTTCGGAGCATGAGCCCAAATTCAGGCCACATGTCTTGGTCCGTAACTGAGTCGTCCATCAGATACCTATACCCACTTTCAGCGCAGGCACGGTACAGACGTCGGGAAAATTCCGTTGTAGTGTACGGTATAGGCTGATTGAAAGAATGCTCTGTAAATCCCGTCATGGACAGTTTGAAAGTCTCTTGCTCGGCAACGGTGGCAGTATTAGGAATCAGCGTGTGAGAAGACCGTAGGAAACATGACCAGAATTGGGAATTAGACTGTGGCGAAAGCGGCGGGGTTGAGGATACGTCTTGTAACTGCTGTGAACAAGGTCGAACGGGCAATCGCCGCAAACGTTCCCGAAAACTGGATTTTTGCGGATCACACTCTTGATGGGCTTTAGAGGGGCCTAGAACGTGACATATTTGATGACAAATTTCGTCTTCTAGAAGCCGAACTGCCTCCAAAAGCCTAGGCGGTGGCATAGATGGGCCAGCATTGATGACTGGGCGAAAAGTATCCATGGCCTGAGATATTTGCTTCATGGCATCTTCCAACTGAGAGTTCCGCTCTTGTAATGATGCCAATAAACTTTGCTGCCGTGATCTATATGCCCGTTGGGCCTCACGGACCTGCTTTCTTCGCGTCTAGTCTGAATGAGCGTCTGCGTCAGATCAGGGAAAGAAGTTCTCTTACAGAGTTCGGGCTGCTGGTAGATGCTTTGCATGGGCGGCCTTTTGGCCTCAACCCGTGCGAATGCGAAGTAAGTGTAGAAGACATAAAAGTGCAGAGTTATTCCTTGTTTCCAACGATGTCGCAAGAATAAAAAAAAGTGGAGGTCCTGGCGTTGTGTAAGGCACACCAAATTGCACGTGACCTGCAGCTTCTGTATAACTGGTGGATAGGCTGAGCCAAAACCCGCCGCACTACGGGAACGACAGTGGCCAATCTTCAAAGTAAGGACCCCTATTCCAAGTTCGCACCTGATTCCCCCCTCATCAGGTGATTAACCTCATCCCTTTCAAATTATTAATCACATTACATAGTTACCTGAAGGTCGATACTTTCCTCAATTGCTATCAATCTATCTCTCATACCTTATAGTATGTTGAGGAACCAGCCTTGGTCTGTTGTGGAATGCAGCCGTCCGTCTTATTATGTAATTTACCACTAAACTTGGGACTGTAGCAGGGACTTGAATTCATCTACGGAGGTGTGGTGCAAAACTCATTAGCTGCTAGTAATCTTGGCATTTCCACGTACATAGCCATACACTAAAATTACTATGGAGACCTATAATCATTCTAAAACAATGGTTTTCAACTTCTCAATCTATTAACTCTTAATCAAAAAAAGTAATTTAAAGCTATACAGAACCCCCTTTTCTCTCTCTCTCTCTCTCTCTAAGATGAATTCAGCGCGGTCTTCCCCTACTATCCATATTTTTAGCCTGCCTACCTCCTTAACGCCCTCCTTAACGCTCTCGAAGCCCTCGAACCTCTTGAAGCCATCAAAGATGCGTGGATCTTATCATCCAGTCACTGTACGCGTGCAGGCCCTGACTTTGGCCTACTGTGGTGTTGATATCAAGCATATTGAGGCTACAACTGGCATGCCTTGTCAGACGATTCAATACTGGGTTAAGAAAGCCAGGGAACGCGGCTATAATCTAGAGATAGATCTTTGTATCTTACTAGCTTATGTTAAAGATGGCAAGCGTACAGGACATCTAAAGGAGATCACTGAAGCAACTAAACAAGCTATTCTTGATTCTATTAGCAAGGATTAAAATAGGCGTGAGAAATCTTCTGAAATTCTAGCATTTAAAGCTAGTATCTCTTATTCTTCTGTTTTACGCATCCTTAAGCAGCATGGCTATAAAGCAGTTAAATAAACTACAAAACCTGGCCTTACTAACAAGATAAAGTAGAAAAGATTATAGTTTTGCCTTACCCATCAAGACTGGACCCTTAAAGACTAGAAAAATATAATATAGACTAATAAAACCTCTGTTTCTCTTAGATAACAGCGTGGAGCAATCTATGTTTAGTGTATAAAAGATGAGAGAAATAATCCCATAGTTATATAGTAGCATTAGAAGGGGACTGCTGATTTTATAGTTTAGGGAGCATTTTCTTATAATAAGAAGGATCCTCTTTATATCTAGGTGTTACGACACCAACACAGCCGCATTAGCGCAAGGCAGATGTGACAGGCAGAATCCAAAGGATTATTGAACACCAATCAATCTTAAAATGATCACCCAGCAATCTGGGGAAATGCTTAATCCGGACGGACTTCTCCTCGCAGAAAAACAGTTCAGTTATATACTACTACACCATATGGATAACCATCACCACCAGTCACCCACGTGACTGATCTCTGGTAACGACCAATTGTTATGGAGAACAATTCATATTTGCCAAAAGGATGTTAAATACGGCTATCGCGTCACATGACCAACTACCATATACCATGGCTTGGCAATGGTAGATGGTATACGACTACCACAGATAACTACCATGAGATGGTAGTCAAGATGGTAGTCAAGGAGGAACTATATAAGGACACTTATTATTATTATATCTAGCACTCTTAGTTTTAGTTCCTCGCGTTCAATACAAGCTATTTACTTGAGTATCATTTCACTAGTCTGATTCATCAGTTACTCTCCTACTATTGAGTATATGTACTTAATAGGCCTTGCTTCTATCTTTGCTGTTATTATTCTTGTGTATCTTTGGGTTGTCCTTAATCCTGTTCAGATCATTGTACCATTGTGCAGACCTATACCTCACCAGTATATCACTGGGCTACCTGGTCGGTAGGCCTTAGGCAAGTATCGGATATAGTCCAGGGACTATATCATCTCCAAAGCAGTGACTAGCAGGAACAGCAGAGACGGATCCCAGGGTAGTGACAATAGAGAGAAGGGAGTGATAATAGGTGGCTATAGTCACTATTTATTCCTGGTTATCAGGTAGTTTAAGGAGGTGTCACTAGATATATAAGTATAGCTCTATATCTAGTTTAGAGAAGAAGACTAGGGCTCATTCCTTCTCTGCCTATTAAGGAAAGTATTATTCTAAGGTATCTAGGTAGATATAGAACTCCCTGGGGTCCTTATTAGGGTGCTAATAAGCTTTTTCTAACCAGGTTATTATATTAGACTTGATAGTGGTGATATTTTAAATTAGGGTAAGGGTCTATTCTTTAAAAATAGGCTAAGAGTCTTCTGCTTCTTAGTACCTTTCCTTTATTAGTTCCTTAGTGTATTAGTACCATTGCTGCCTACATATTAATTCCATGTGGGAGATGGTAATAATAATTTTGAAACTATCTTATATATATTTTGTAGAGGCTCAGCTACAGCCCAGCCACTTAATTATGCAGCCACCCCTTGCTTCCTAATTGTTTTCAACCTCCTGTTTCACACCTTGAGCCACTTTCAAATCATCACTGAATGCATCTAGGATAGACAGCAAAGATAAATAGTATCCCCTTATCTAGTATTCAAGAAGACAAGGATTAGTTTTATTCTTATATAATCTACTATTCTTTACTGATATTCCTCCTTACTATCATTACTAATTCTTACCTAGTTAACAGGCAATCTACCCTGTCACATAGATCCTTATAATTTCTAATCCTTCTCTCTTTGACTACCTAAGTATTAGTCACAATGCCTACTAAATTTTACTGTGAAGCTATTACTTCTACCCCTTCACTAGTGGAATAATATAGTCCTATTAAAGAAATATCTTCTAATCTAAGTAACTCCTCTACTCCTACTAATTAACCTCAAGAGTTGAAGGGGGCTGAATTACAATAAATTCTATAATAGATTACTAAACTTAAACACCTTTAATAGATTTAAAGAGTTAATAAGTTTAAATAGCATTCCTATTAAAATAATACCTCCTCTTTAATAGAAGATAAGTAGGAAATTAAATTTAAAAATCTTCCCATCTTTACTATTAAATATTTACTCTAGAAAAGAGAAGAATGGCTCTAAGATATAGAATATATATTCTAAGGAGCCCTGAAAAAATATAGCCCTAATAAATTTAAAATTATTACTACTATTATATAAATAGATTCTACCTGCAGGCAGCAATGGTATATTAAAATCCATAAAATGCCAACAGAGAGATAATAAAATGCTAAAAATTCATAGTAGTTCTTTAAGGACTAGACCTTGAGTCTAATCTAAGACACTAAAACTATTAAGGCTAATATTATTATTAAATTACATCAGGCTCATTAACACCCAGATAAGGATCTTAGAGAATTTTATTATTATCTAGATTCCCTAGAACAATATTTTCCTTAATAAGATAAGAAGTAATGAGCTCTAACCTTCTTTAGCAGCCTTACACCAGAGTTATATACTTATATTTAAGAGCACCTGGATAAGCTACCAGACACTTAAGATAAAATAGTGTCTGCAGCTTTAAAATATCATACCTTTTTACAGTAATGATAAAAATAGAAGAGGAAAGATATTAGAAAACCTTAAAAAGGAAAACCTCAAGATAGTAATCCATTAAAATACTTCTAAAGTAATTTTAAAAGGTTTACAAAATCTAAACAAAACCAACTTAATAAGGATGGGAATCCCTTAAAATATTATAAATATAGTAGTAAAGAACATCTTACTAACTAATACATTGCAAGCAATGCTAAAGTTTAATTAATTATAGAAAATAATAAAGGGTTAGAGTAAAACCTACACCTCTAACCTCCTACCTAGAAGTAGGGACTACCAGCCATTTTTATATTCTAATATAGCTACCTAATAGCCTTAAAACATATGCTGATCTTGATAGCTGCGCTAAGGTTAATATTATTAGTATTGCTTTTATGAAATCATAAAAGCTATAGTAAGCTAAACTTACTACCCCTATTATTAAGGTAGTTAACAACTTTGTTACTCCTACTTATAGGGTTTAGAAGGTTCCTATTATTGCCCATGATTCTAGGGGCATTAGGTGAAGCTTTAAATAAGCTTATATAGCTATTAATTAAGACTTATAACCTAAAGGGAGTCCTATCCTTCTTTTAATAATCATATTACAGGACCTCCACATTCACCTATCACCATGGAATCACTAATAGTAGTTTAAGACACCTACCTTCTCTCTAGCAGCTCCACAGAAGTTTAAGAAGCTATATTATAACTATATAATAGTATTTACATTAGTTAAACTACCTAAAGAGGTATAGCTTTCTAAGGAAGAGAAGAATTAGAAATATTATTCTCTTAAAAATATACCTCCAGAATTAGCTAGGTTTTATAATGTATTCTCAGTAGAAAAATTAAAAATTATACCCTCTCATTCCTCTTGGGATCACGCCATTAAAATAAAACCTAATAAATTACTACTATTTAGTCCACTATATCCCCTATCCCAAGCAGAACTTCATGAATTAAAGGAGTATCTTAACAAGAATATTATATATAGAAGAATTTAACCTTCTAAAAGCCCTGCTAGAGCCCCTATTCTCTTTATCCTGAAAAAGGATAGGGGGTTAAGGCTATATATAGACTACCAGGGACTTAATAAAATAATAGTAAAGAATTAGTACCTATTACCCCTTATATTAGAGATTCTTAACTAAATCTCAGGGGCGAAATACTTCAGTAAGATTAATATCTAAGATATATACTATTAAATCCACATTAAGGAAGGAGATAAATGGAAGATAGCCTTTTATACCTAATATAGTCACTATAAATATATAGTTATACCTTTTAGCCTTATAAATGCGCTAGCTACCTTCCAGAATTATATTAACACTACCTTATATAACATTCTTAATATCTTCTGTATGGCCTATCTTAATAATATCCTAATCTTCTTCTAAATAAGAGAGGAACACACTGAATATATCTTTTAAGTCTTAGAAAGACTATAAAAGGTAAAACTTTATACTAAACCCTTAAAATACACCTTTTACTAAAATTATATTAAATTCCTAGGATATATCATTTTAGCTAATGGTGTATCTATAGATATAAGCTAGGTAGAAACTATTATAGCATGGGAGGAACCCTATAGTTATTATAATAGCTAGGTCTTCTTAGGCTTCTATAACTTCTATTAATAATTTATTAAGAACTACTCCTTAATTACTTTACCTTTAACTAATCTCCTGTGAGGAATGAAGGAAGGAAAGAAACTAGGATTAGTAAAGTTTAAACTTATTAAAAAGCTTGCATTTTAAAGACTTATTATAGCCTTTTAGGCAGCATCACTGTTATAGCACTTTAATTCAGCTCTACTAATTTAGATAGAGATAGATGCCTTAAAAGATAGCATAGCTAGTATCCTTACCTAACTAGATAAATAAGGGAGATGGTATCCTATTACCTTCTAGTTAAGAAAGTTTACAGGAGCTAAACTTAATTAGGTAATACTAGATAAAGAATTATTCATTATTATTCATTCCTTTAAATATTAGCATTAGTATACTGAAGGAGCTATGCATCAGATTAAGGTCCTTTCTAATTATACTAACCTATAAGGTTTTATAAAATAACCAAAGTTAAATAGTAGATAGGTCTGTTAGTTAATTTTATTAATACTATTTAATTTTATTATTAAGCACTAAAAGGGGAAGGCTAATCCCACTAATATACCTATAAGATAATATAGTAATCAGACTATGCTATAGTCTGAGAGTAATAATATTATTACACTAATTTATACATAAATGGTTGCTATACAGTCACTAAGGACTAAGGGTCAAGATAACTATAAACTAGAGCTAGGTAATGTACTATTATAGCTCTGTAATTATAAAAGCTACCTATAGCAGGAGGTGATTTACCAAGATAATCTATGGTAGTTAACTAATAACCAGTTAACACCATGAGCCTTAGTTAAGTGTGCTACTTAAAAGGAAAATATTTATAAATATAAAACTACTAAAGACCTGAAGGGTTTAATTAAATAATTATAAACTAAAGATATTAAGGTTTAATACTAAATTACCATCATTAGGCAGAATGCTACAGGGCAAAAATATTAGAATATTAATTCTAAAGATCTTTTATAATTTAAAGGCAAGTTATTCATGCCTAATGCTGAATGATTAAGGAACTAATTAATCAGTATTTACTATAATGAACTACTAGCTAGTTATTTTAGCAGAAACTATATAGAAGCTTTACTGAGGCAAAAGTTCCACTGAATAAATCTATAAAATAATGTTAAGGTATATATTAAAGAATATCTAATATACTAAGGCACTGCAGCACTAAGGCATAGGCCTTATAGTAAGCTTAATTTATTATTATAACCATCCTATCCATTCAGCAAACTGTTAATGGATTTCATAACTAGACTTCTAACAGTACTATATAGGATTAATCTAGTTAATAGTATTTTAGTCATAGTTAATAGGTTCTCTAAATGGTCACTCTTCTTCCCTATTTTAATAATGATAACTATAGCAGAACTAGCAGAACTATTCCATCAAGAAGTTAAATTAAAATTTAGATTACCTAACAGCATTATTTCAGACTGAGGACCAGTCTTTACCAGCAAATTCTAGGCTAAATTATATTATATTATAAAGATTAAATAAAGACTATCAACTATGTTTCATACCTAAACTAATAATTAAATAGAATAGATGAACTAAGTCCTTAAAAGATACCTCCATTGCTTTATTAATGAAGAATAAAATAACTAGGCAACTCTGCTAAGATAAGCTAAGTTTACTATAAATAGAGTAATTAGTGCATCACTAAATAAATCCCCATTTAAAATCTTACTAGGCTATAATCTAGACTTTTATATATATATGCCAAGGACGGCACTACAGAGGGAGAGATCCTAGCTATTATAGCATAAGTATAAAAACTTTCAGATCTTTAAGAAAGATTAAAGGAATAATAGTATAAAGCTAGTGAAACATAAGCAAAGTACTATAATAAATATTATAAGGAGTTAACATTGGAAAAAGGATAACTAGTAAGGCTATTAATAAAGAATCTTAAGTTAAAGGTTTTAAGCAAGAAGCTAGCTCCTACTTTTATTAGACCTTTTTATGTGCTAGGCGCTGTTAGTTTATAAGTATATCATCTTACTTTACCTATAAAATATAATCAAATTTATAATATCTTTTATGTGTCATACTTAGAACCATGGAATCAGGCAAAGCATGATCATTCACTACTAATGCTAGAGCTTAAAGATGATGATAAATAGGAAGTTAAAGAGGTCAAGGATAATCACATCATCAGAAATAAATAGTACTATTTAGTTAAATGGAAGGACTAGCCTTTAGAATATAACTAGTAGGTCCATACTAATGATATAACTAATACACAAGAAGCAATACAGAAATATAAGAAAAGAATTACTACTATTAACTAACACAAAGGCGCCAGGAAGGCTTAGCTAAGGCTAAGTATAACAGATAAACATAGAACATAACACTAACTTAAATATCCTTAAGCACTAAAGGAAAAGACTAATCAATATTAGCTAAGTAAGTCTAGCTAGCAACCACCATTTCATCACCATAGAAACAGATACTAATCACCTTAATCTCCTCTATAAAGAAGAGAAGGGAGGCAGCCTAAGCTACATACCTAGTATTACCAGGCATAAGTCAAAGAGCTTTAGCTAAATGATATGCAGTCTAATCATCAGCGCTAGCCCTAGTGTTCAGGTACTGAATATAAGCTATTTCAGTATAATGACCTTTAAGGAACTTATTATACTCATCACTCTGCAAGAATATTAGCATTAAGATAGTGCTACAGTGATGAATTAACCTAGAAACCTACACACTATTTCTTTTTCTTTCCTATGATGCTATGTAACTGACAGTGGTTCTGCTCTATATTTTCAAAGGCATTAATAAGCCTAAGAAGGGCAACCAAAAAGTCCTTAAAAAGGCTCAGATCCTAGGTATACTGGGGATCAAAGAACCTAGTATACTATTTAATAACAGCAGATAGGTCAAGGGCATTCCTAGCCATACCAGGCATGGCCTAAGAAATAGCTGTTAACACTAAAGTAATATATAAAACTAATGCAATATACAGGTTCGCAGAGTAAATGGCAGGCATTATACTAGATATACTTCATAGAAGTGCTGTCCGCAAGCTTATAATTAACTTTGAAAGGAAGACCCCCTTAGGGGTTGAAGTTCTTTAATGCAGTGTGGAGGCAGCATATACACTAGTACTTTCTGTAAATAATGGTGTTAGCTATAATGAAACCCAAAAGTAAGAAATATAAAGAAGAAGTAAAACACAGCAGAAATAAAAGAGAGATCATGAGGTTTAAAAGAACTTAAATCTTAAGTATTAATAAATAAAAAGGAACTGTAACACTAAAGAAAACACTGCAATGTGAAAGAGAAGCATTAATACGCGAAGTTAAAAGAAGAGAAAATATAAACAAAGATATGATCAAGATAAATGTACTGTGGTCATCACCTATAATAATATCATTTACTACCACACCATAGTACATAATAACAAAGAACATAACAAATTTCAAAACACACAAAGCCAACATAATAGAAGTGTTACGTCTGCCCTATAATTAGTTATCTCTGTTGATAACATTACATTGCGTCAACTATCGTGATATCATTTACTTCTTTAGGAAAATTTAAGGTTATATAACTCTGACTGAGGACAGTCATTATAACCAGAGGGGGTATAATTATAAAGGCTTAGCTACAGCCCAGCTACTTAATTATGCAGCCATCCCTTGCTTCCTAATTGTTTTTAACCTCCTGTTTCACACCTTAAGCTGCTTTCAAATCATCACTGAATGCATCTAGGATAGACAGTGAAGATAAATAGTATCCCCTTATCTGGTATTCAAGAAGACAAGGATTAGTTTTGTTCTCATACAATCTACTATTCTTTACCGATATTCCTCCTTACTATCGTCACCAATTCTTACCTAGTCAACGGGCAATCTACCCTGTCACGTAGATCCTTACATATTTAGAGGGTGCCCCTTAGAATAGGTATTTTATATCTTAAAGCTATTCTTCTTGTTTCTAAAGAGTATAATTAATAGTAAAGATAGGGAGGTTTTGGAACTAAATCTTAGGTTTAGAGGGTAGCTGCAGAGAGATAGGTGATTAATTATAGCCTAATTAAAGGGATTAGTCTCTTTCCCTAATCTCCTCTTATAGTTACATTATAGTCTTCTAGAGCTCCTGGAATCTCTTAAGTCTAGAGATATCCTACTTAATTTAATTAAGGTCCTTTAATACAGGGGACTAATTCTATAATAGATTAGAGGTCCCTCTAGTAGGGGAGCCACTCTATCCTATAGAGGTAGAGATAGGTATTTAATAATGTTACAGGACTAATTTGGTATCTAAAGGCATTGTAACTAATACTTAGGTAGCTAAAGAGGAAGGATTAGAAATTATAAGGATCTACTTAACAGGGTAGATTAGAGTTGCATTCAGTCCGAGTTCGGGCGAGTTCAACTACAGTTGGAACCAAACCGCTGCGGTTTCGAGTCTAAATTTTGAAAATCAGAACCAAACCTGATCTGTTCTGATTTGGTTTGAGTTTAACTGCAAAAACTCGAAACTTAGCGCAGCTAAACTATTTCTAGCTAAGTCATGTTACTTACTAACTAACCATGGTTAGATTCGGTTGGGTTTTGGGTTGGATAAACCACTATTTAAAACCAACATTTTGCAACTATAAGATGTTACAATATCTCCTTATATACTGATTATTTTAATTCAAAATGCCATTTATATAAGACTCTATATACAGAGGTTTTATCCTGACTTAATAAGTAATAGATTTAAGCTATGTTAGGTGAGTTCATGGTTTATAGCTTAAAACACGATAAAATACATGAATATATATATAAACATTATGATTATTTATAAGTAATGGTGACCCTTAAACATTATATCAGCTCTCTCATATCTAAGAAGATGATCTAAATACACTAAATCTAACCATAGTTAGATTAAGAAAGGACTACATATCTATACACCTCCAATAGTATTAATGTAACTGAGAATAATGCGACCGAGTAGTATGTGACCAAGAAGAAGTATGCAACCAAGAAGTATGTGACTAAGAAGTATGCAACCAAAAAGGATGCAACCAAGAAGTATGCGACCAAAAAGGATGCGACCAAGAAGTATGTAACCAAGAAGTATGCAACTAAGTAATAAGATACTAAATCTAACCATAGTTAGATTAAGAAAGGAATAGACAGAATAGAAATATATTTAAAAATATAGGATAATGCAACTGAGTAGTGTTATAAGATTAATTATTTATGTAGCCAGTGCACTTAAAACACTAGATAATCTTAGTGGTCTTCACCTTCTTACAGAAGACAGGCTTGGTCTAACCACTATAACTGCCCTGCTTGCAGTTATAATGATGCTTACCCTGGGTGAACAGGGAGGCCTTGCCAGCCTTATACTGGGTGACCTTATACTAGATGTGCTTATGGCACTCCTTGGACTTGCAGTATGTCTAGTGGGTTTTAGGAATATTAACTATTTTAACTAAGTTAGTCAGATTATGAGATTGTTGGTTATTAGATCTATGGTATAACACTCAATCTAACCATAGTTAGATTAAAAAAGGAAAAGGCGTTATATAAATATCTTTAATACTTTTTAACTAGGCAATATAATAGAGTATATAATAATGTGACTGAGTAGTAATGTGACTAAGTAGTATGCAGCTAAGTATGAGGTAACTAAGTACTTTTTAATATAGTACTAAGCTACTGAGTGGGATTACATAATAGGAATTAACTAATTATATGAAGTAAACCTAAACATTAAAGAAATCTATATTATAAATAGAGTTCTTTAATATTCACCACCTCTTGAGTCGCAAACACTAGATATAAATAAAGAATAGTAACTTAATAGCAAATATGAATAAATGTGAGGGATAGCACTATACTATAAATACTTATCTACTAATAATTATATAGGCATTTAAACAATCTCCTCTATTTATTCTAGAATTTCGCAAAATAGTAGTTTTTCTGAAATTTATTAAGCTTCCTTGCTCTAAACCCCACACTAACTCCTAAATCTAACTATAGTGATATTTAACTCTACTAAGGTAATGGCCTCATGCTTTATTTTTATACTAAAATTCTCTTGGTCCTATCTACTGAGGGTAAATCTAACTATAGTTAGATTTACCTAGAGGCATTCCCCCACATTATTCATCATTCTAAAGTGAAATTCTAACCATGGTTAGATCAATGGCTAGCCAATCTAGAGGGGGGCCTGGGCCTGCCACTACTAAGAAAAGGTCTAAATCAACCAAAGCTACAGCAGAAGAACCTATCATCACTAAGATAATAACAGATGACCCTGTGAACTAATCCCTAGAGGGAGCATACCTTAGCTCCTTCGCAATTAATGTTTATGACCTAACTTTAGAATGGAAGAACTCATAAAATAGAGCTATTAATCCCTCTCTGATTAAAAAATTAAAAACATTATTTAAACTAGGCATTTGCAGATTTACTATTAAAGATAGACTCTGTGTAATGGTGCACTCTACTGAATTTAAGGTGATTATTAAGTATATGGCTAAAATTTCTACAAAGGATCCCAAAGACCTTTATACTGAGGTCCTTAAATGGACCACTTTATAGGTATGGATAAATTTAACCATGGTTAGATTTAGTTACTAATACTCCTTAGAATTAGTTGGTATTTATTCCCTTGCTACCTAATTCTGTGGCCCCACTAGTGGTATATAATAGGCAGCACTGGGTTATTACACTCTGCAGTCTGCTCAAGGAATAATGTGATCTAGCTGTAAAGGCTACTATCAATACTAATGGGAATCTAATCATAGCTCTAATAAAGGAGGTAAATTCTCCCTATAGTTAGATTATAGGTATATTTACTAATAAGAATAGCAATATTATTGGTCAGTGGATGTCTATGCGGAGGATTTAATCCTAAATGATATAATGGCTGCATTAATGGCCAACTGTCAGGCCGTCCAAAAAGCGAATAGTGAAGGATTTAATGCTATCTAATTTATTAGTAGGTTAGAGGCCCTCTTAGTAACAGAGAGGGAGTAAACCCTAGTTTTATTAATAGTAGTAAAGCATTAGATTAATAATGTCTTTAGAATCAACCTTTAGTATGCATTAAGGATCCTAACAATCTTGAGATATGAGGAGTTCTGAAGAGTTATAAAGAAATATTACCTTATAAGGTATGGTGAGCAAAACTACTCTTAGAACCTCATGGAATCAATTGTTTAGTTAAAACTAGACTTTATAAGTATGCATCTGTTATTAGTGTTTATAGGGCATAGTTGCTAATCTAACCATGGTTAGATCTAGTTTAAGGAAATTTCCAAGTTTTTTACCTTTGGAGATACTATCTTTAGAGACTATGTGTACTCTATTTCCCTAGCTAATTAGAGATGCATTTTGGAACTAGATAATGACTGACCTAATGCCTAATTATGCTTACTATTCTTCCCAAAGTGGGAAGATTATTGGGATGGTAAACAGAAGAAGAAGATACTATAGGGCCTCCTATCAAAATACTATAGTTCTAAGGAGCTACCTAGGCTGGGCACCCTATATCTTATTAACTAGTATACCTTTACTAACTAGCGGCCTGGATTTATGCTGGTACTGAATAATCAGTAATATATCAGCATCTTTAAAAGCCTATAATAATATTGCAACCTTACCTGCCCCACATGGTATATAGATTAAATCTAACCATGGTTAGATCCATGCTAATATATATCTAGGATGGATTAGAAAAAAATAAATGATAATATTTTAAACACTATTAAATTCCTTCTTCGGCACATAATGGTCTGGGTGGATCCTGAATGGGTCTACCTAAGCACTATAAGTAATGATCTGAAGGCATTTATATGGGATATAGTTGTTGAGACTATCCTATTAAAGGATTCAACATTATAGGATGGAGTCAACCAGCCATTCCCTCCAGATGCTAATCATGCTACTATTACCAAAGACTTCATCCTCAGCATATAGTCTGAAGTGGAAGAGGAGATTCTCTGGCAGGATTCCACTATGAAAAAGTAGGTAAGTTTAATCTAACCATGGTTAGATTAAGACTAATGAACTTAGGTCATATTTATACCTAGAGAACTCTAATCTGGCAACCTAGACAGCCCTGAGTATTATTAGTACTTGGACCTTTTCAAGGCTCTATATTGGGTAAGACTTGTGAAATTAGTAATCAAGATAGCTGGCCCCTATCTTGCTGGGGCCATGGAAAGGTTTAATAATTTAGTAGAACTGGTATGGCATTCTTATCTATTCTAACCATGGTGAGATTACTAACTATACTCTAGGGCAAGATTTAGATGCCTTATTCCCTCTAGGGGGATGTTACTAGCATATATAATTTTGCATAAAATAGGCTCCTTTAAAAAGTCCCTTCCTTAAATATAGCAATGAATAAGTCCTCTCTTTTACTTAAGTCCATAATTATAGGCTCCCTGTGGCAGTATTGCAAGCTTAAAAAGCTCATGCTTGACACACTGTTATGGGGGTGGAAAGTAAACATAATTCTAAAAAGTAAAAAGGCTCCTAAGGTCATTGGGAGTGTGGTAAGTCAAGAGCCCACACTAATCTAACTATGGTGAGATACTTATCCATAATAGGAGGAATACAAAACTGCTATTACTGTGCTATAAGAATGCGCATTTATGCTTAAGTATTTTAGGTACAATACAGACATAGACAATTTACTAGAGGACCTTGCTACCCTAATACTTAATTAACATAAGACTACACTATAAGCTAGCCAAAACCCTCAGTGGAAGTTAGGATTTTTAAAGCAGCACCCAGACGTGCTTATAAACAATGAGGATAAGGTCTATGCTAGCATTAGAGACTTAGTGAAGATGATAGCAAAGAATACACTTAAAAAGCTGTCTAGGAGAAAGAGGAAATGACCCTAAGGTAGGTTCTATAATCTAACTATGGTTAGATTAATGAGAAGGCTAATTAGTTTATATAGTTAATAATTAGGGTGGGCCTGAAGAAGAGCTAGTAGAGAGTATAGTTCAGTGCCTGTCTATTACTCTTAATTATCTGGGTGATACTGTGAGGCGTGCCTATACTAGATAGTTAAAAAAACTTTGGGAAGATGGGTAGATTGCGCTTGCTAGTAATAATAGTGAATAGGTATGGGCTATAATTAATAATATTAAGGTGCTTAATAAGGAGTATAGATGCAGCAATGACTTCCTCCTTAGTATGGAGGAATAACTAGAGAATAATATTAAAGGGGGTGGAGAATATCCTAAGAATAAGGAGGGCAATAGTACTAATAGAGATAGAGATGGTGGAGCATGATTTTATAAGCTGTGTTTGATATACTTTTTGCTATTTTATCTTAGTTATTATTATTCCCTAATATAACTGTGGTTATATTTAAACTTTGTCGTTTCTGATTCTAACTATGGTTAGATTCAAACTTTGTTGTTTCTGATTCTAACTATAGTTAGATTCAAACTTTGCTATCTCTAGGTCTCTAGTTATCTTTAATCTATACACTGCGATATTACCAACTTCTCTATTACCTTAAGTCCCTAACTTTAAAATATGTTGTTCCTTACATCTGAGATAAGTCTACCTAAAGGGTCATTATCTCATTATCCCTTGCCTCCAGCATTACTACGCCAGCAGTCTTCATTTAGTGATAATTTCTCATCTTCAGCAGATGCCTGTATTAACCCTACTCTATCTAGTCCTGCACCCATTCTAGGTGTCCTTTAGGTACTCTTAAGGATTAATAGATAAGACTGTATTATTAAATTTCCCTCCCTTAAGGATTATAAAATAACTAAAGAACTTGTATATGCAAAAGATGTCTTCCTTAAGTAGTGGAGTGGAACAAAATGGGGGAATATATAGGAGGACATAATTAAGAAGAAAAGAATAAGATAGGGAGGTGAGAAATGTTTAATAGCCTGGACTTACTTTGAAGAAGTAGCTATATAATTACAAGGTGAACCTAAAGTCCATTATAAACACTGTTATACACTTCTTTATTATCTAGGTTCAGATCATACTGGTACTATAACAATGAAAGCGCATCTAATAAGTTAGAAGTGTTCATTCAAAGGTGATGGTTAATCTACTATGAGTAAATGGACCATTACTGCTTACTTATCACAGGCAATGGTATGTTTTTACTAATCTAACTATGGTTAGATTTATGCTAAGCTTATCCCCTCTTATTCCTAGGTTAATACACCTACTTTGCGATATTCAGAGCAGGCATTTAAAGATCAGGTTGTGTGGTTTCTGATTGCATGTTGCCTTCCCTTCTGAACTGTTGAGCATGTGCAATTTAAGTAAATGCTTAATATGATTACTAGGCTAGCATTAGACATTAGAATCCTAAACCGCAATGAGGTTAAGATACATCTTATAGATCTTGCTATAAGTATATATTAAGAACTACTTGCTTCTCTTCCACCAGATATAAAGGTGTTAATTACACTGGATTACTGGACAAGTCTAGACTAGAAACCTTTTATGGTAATCACTGGCTACTGGATCTCTCCAGATTTCTATTATCATGAGGTTCTTCTTGGTTTCCCACTAGTCCTTGGTGAACATACAGGGGAATAACTTGCTTTAGTAGTGATGGAAGTTCTAGAGAAGTATAAGTTAAGTTAATAGCTTCTTGGGATCACTACTAATAATGCAAGCAATAATAGAATAATATTTACTAAGCTGACTGAGAACCTGAAGGAGTAACTAGAGCACAGTAATAAGGTGCTAAATTTCTCTTTTAATCCAGAGTTTTGCTAACTACTTAAATTATAACACTATTTACCTTGTCTTGCCCATATAATTTAATTAGTAGTAACTACTTTCCTCCGCAAGCTTTGCATCTAGGCAAGCAATGATGACCCTACTGCAGAGTGGGATGATAAGGACTATATAATTAGGGAAACTAGCCTCCTGAGGATAATGGAAAAGGTATATTAAATCTAACTATGATTAGATTAATACTTACTGCTATATAGATTTAAAAGCTTATGCACTTCATCCTTGCAAGCCTAAAATAAAAAGAATTTTTTTAAAGAATCTAAGATGTGAATAATAGTGGTTCATTACTCCTACTTCTGGATTATAAAACACAGTGGAATTTAACATATCTGATGTTGAAGTATGCCCATTAATTACGCAAACCAATATATTAATTTATTAGTACTTAGTAAGAGAAGGACATCTCTTCCTTTAGCCTTAGCCCTGAAGAATAGTAATATATTAAGTACCTTCTTGAGCTTCTTTATAATTTTTATATCTATATAACTGCACTCTCAGAACATACTAGAGCCATAGTATATAAAGTCTTTAGTATCTATGAAGGTCTCTTTAATCATCTTGAAGATACAATGTCATGACTTAAGCATAAGAGATGGCTCTGGAAGTAATAACTATATAAAGCCCTATATACTGCATATATTAAGCTTTAGGAATACTACAAGAAGACCTATAGCTTTCATAGTCTTATATATGCTGTTAGCATAATTCTTAATCCATGTTGAAAGCTTTTATTCTTTAAAGATGCTTCTTGGGTAGGTGATGACCATGACTGGGCATGTGAATATTGCATAAAGCTTAGAAAGATTTTTGCACATTACAAGAAGAAATATCCACAGGCTAGAGCTTAGTTTTCTAGTCAAGCACCACTAATTAGCCTGAATCGCGCCCTTTAGAAGTTAAAATGATGCTAGATTTCACCTTCAGATGAAGAGCCTAGCAGTGATGAACTTTCTAAATATCTTAGAGAATGTGAGTCTCCCTTCCCTTCCCTTATTATCCTAGTATTAATCTAACTGTGGTTAGATTGCCTACTAAAAGATAAGTCCTTTAATATTCTTGACTGGTGGAAAATAAATGCATCTTGATTTTTAACACTTGCCTTAATTACTTGAGACTTCCTTGCTATCCCTGTGACTAGTGTTGGGTCAGAGAACCTATTCAGTATAGCCTAGGATATCTGCCACTACTAATGCAGCTGCCTTGCTGTTGATATAATACAGGCTATTATGCTCTTGATGTGCACTGATTAATTTAATATTAAACAGGAATTCCAGTTCCTGCTTGATGAGGTTGGGGAGAAAGATATTGATATAGAGAAGGATGATCAGGATGATCAGGATATTGAGCAGTATATTAGTGATGGTGAAGAAGATCTGGGTAGCTTTGAGGAAGATAATGATATAGATAATATTAATATGCATATATCGCAGCAAGAGGTATCTAAGGAAGAGGGGTCTGACAGAGATGATAATTACCTACCTGTATTACAGACTATTATCACTTGATCAGCATCTCAGGGATCTTAACCTTGATGTGCACCTTATAAACCAGGGCATTTTCGTCAGCTTACAAATGGGGATTACTAGGTAGATTATATTTTAATATAATAGAGGAGTTCTGCTTCATTATATAATCTTCCTAAAATCTAACTATGGTTAGATTACTTAACCTTGACCTGTTTTTTAATATGTAATACTTCTGTATTATCTTCAATTAGATTGGGCGGTTTCACCTAATCCGATAAAACCGCAAAAACCATAACCAACGGTTTTAACCAAACTCGAATCGGTTTCACCCTATGGAAACCGAAACCGGTGCGATTCCCTAGGCTAGGAACCGAACCCTCACCGCTGCGAGTTCGGTGAGGGTCGGATTCGATTTTAGCGGTTCGGTTATGCAACTCTAGGGTAGATAACCTGTTAACTAGGTAAGGATTAGTAACAATTATGAGGAGGGAAGGAATAGTATATTTAGTTGATCCCCTTAATACAAGACTAATCCTTGTCTTCCTCAGGACAGATAAGGAGAAAACACTCCCATATACATTTACTAATGGTTTGATGGCACTTCGGCCATGATGCGTAGATGTAGGTAGGTGATATCATACATAGATGTAATGCAAGGTAACGATGTAACCCAATCTGCATCCACTCCATTACAGGAACCCCTCAAAGTTAGTGGGATATATATAGGGTGGCTGCTGGCCTACCATCTACCCTCACACACTTCAAAGGCTCCACGTCCACTGCGAATATGAATATCCCAATATACTCTGGTATATTGAGTAAATAATGTTAGTAAGCTCCACTGGAAATCACTACTTTATTAGGTAAAGTTGAGTTTCCAGCCTATATACACGCCCTATCGAATATACATACACGCACAATGATATCTTAAAATTTAGTATGACCACCACCTGCCTCAATAACTGCACGGCACCTTTCAGGCATAGATTTTAGTAGATCTTGCAGAAAATCAGGTGGAATAGCATCCCAGGCCTCTCTAAGGGCTATTTTAAGCTCAGATAGAGTTATATGTTCAGGGAAATTTGCCTGAAGATAGTTCTTCATCCAATTCCATACCATCTCAATGAGATTGAGATCAGGTGAGAAGGGGGGCCATCTAATCATATAGACTCCATTCCTCTCAAGCTCCTGGATAGTAGATTGAGCACCATGGCCTGGAGCACCATCCTGTACTAGTTGAAGATGTGGATGATGATGGATATACTCTGTTATAAGAGGCACTATATGTTGAATATAGCTTTGAGCATTAATTGTTCCCCATTCCTTCTCCCAGAATACCATAGGGCCTTTTGTAGTTCTATGAAATGAGCCCTAAAACATCCATCCTATCTTACGTGGGCGCCGTTCAACAATATAGTCTTCATGGAAGACCTCATCCTTACGGCGAGTAACCCACGTACGTGTATGGTGACCTGGATTTACCTAGGTTTCATCAGTCCATAGTATAGCTTCCCATTGACTAGGAGACCAGTTAAGGTGCTCTTGTGCCCAGAGGAGTCGTTTCTGCTTATTCTCAGGAGATAGTGGTGGTTTCCTTTGAGTAACATATCTTCGATAGCCTCTAGAAAGTAAGGCTGATCGGATTGCCCATTGAGAATAGCCTAGGTCAAGATGTAAGGCTAATTCTCTATAAGTAAGGTATCTTGCATACCTTGATGAGGTGATAAACCCTATAAGATAGTCTATCTCCTCATTTTTCATTGCTAACGGCCGACCAGACCTTTTAGAAGGGGTAGGGTGACCAGCCTGGCAGGCTAGCTGGACCTGACGTATAGAAACACCTAAGTGTTTTGCAATATCTTCATATTTCATATTTAGTGAGCGCAGAGTTAGGATTTGCAGGCGCTCATCTCTAGTTAGTTGAAAATAAGTAGGTGTAGAAGGAGTCATATTGCCATATAGATATTTAGTAAAGAATTGATGTTGATGGTCATGGTCTACTAGATATCCTTAAATGATATGGACACAGAGTTCATCCTAATTCTACGCAGTTCGGTGACCCACCATACTAACATTACTTACTCAACATACCATAGTACACATCACTGTTGATAATCACTATAGTTAAAGAATGATTTTTAACCACCACCCATTCAACCCTATAGGTATTGAATTAATATTTTAGATATATTCTATAAAATGACTATAATTACCATATATTTTATATTAAAATTATAATTTTATAAAAGCATATTTAATAGGCCCTTAGTATAGGCCTAAGATAGGAGAAATTGAATTCTAAACACCATTGAAATTTTTGGTATTGCCTAGGCATACCGCCCACCTAGATAGGCTAGTAACTGCCTATCTAGGCCTAGTAGCGGATTTTGCGGTTAAACTCGCACTAAATTAGAACGGGTCAGGGTTGGTTCCAATTTCTAAAATTTGGACTCGAAATCGCAGCGGTTCGGTTCTAACTAGGGTTGGACTCGCCCGAACTTGGACTGAATGCAACTCTAGACTCCACTAAGGTAGGATGGAGGGGACCCATAGACTCCAGAGTAGGTGGGAATTGGCATGGACTCTCTGCTCACTAGACCTTATGGTCACCCATAATTAGTATAGGAAACGTGGACTCCGCGCATAACACTATTACTAGGCTGAGAGATATCAAAAGCATTCTCCTTATGCCATTCGAACTTTCTCCTTCTTAATAGAACACAGCCTTCTATAAGCACTATTTTTGAGTCCGTCCACAAGCAAAACACTAAGGAGACGGCAGATGTGCTTTTTTACCTGCAGAGAGATATACATAATTTTTTCTTATTTCATATAGCAGTCCATGGTTGAATAACTTCCGGGTCGTTGAAATCAGCCAGGGGATATGAAATCTATAAAAGGATGCTGGTTGGTCTTTATAGATTGATTAGGTGGAGTAAATTAATTCAATGATGGGCCCTTGCTTAATGATAGTACTGAGTACTTCCTGTCTCCTTCCCCTGACGAGATTGTGGATTGGGCGAATTGCATGCGTTAAATCTTTTGCGTGAGTTGGAACGGCGCTGCTGGGAGCCTTAGCTCTGAAACCGCTTCAGGAAGCTAGCCACCAGTCTAAATTAGGTATGGTTACTAATCAATGTTTCCTAGTTAACTAATAGTGGCCTTTGGATTTAGCTAATGGCATGGGATCCGTTCATGCCTAACTTAAATAAATGTGGAGAGATGCTGTGGGGTCATTTCAAATTCTTAGCCTCTCTATAAGAACACCTACCTATCTACTTTATAAGATGTCCGCCTCCCTTAAAACAGCAAGACACCCGCACCATGAATACATCGCATGCATTATCTGGGCGGCTCACATCCTATCCTATCTTATAAATACCTAAAGCCATAACAAGCAGCCCCAGGACACTAAGAACAACACCAAATGTGATGATGATATAAATGAGGTAAGTAATAATGAGACTGACTATGAGATAGAAAGAGCAGTGATTCTATCCAGTCCTCAGGCTTCCATTTGTGAGAAATTTCTTGACTGCATTGCGCAGCTGCTGTCACTGTGTAAGGGGTGGAATGGGGTTACTACCACAGCAATACAGGAAGGAGAGGATGCAGTTAAGGTGGATGTTGCAAGGAATGATGGATTTCTTTCATGTGGGGATTGGGTTGATAGTGCGGTCATCAGTTACTATATGAGGTTGGAGGGGTATCTAGCTGGCTGTAATAAAGGTATGTACGCGACTGGTGTCTTGGTGGTGGTTTAAGAATTTAAGGACTGAATGTGACTGCTAGGTAGCATGGGAGTAACTGCGACTTCACTAAAAGGATTTAAGCTGAAGGTGATAAACTTCGCGCGCTATTGGGTTGATTATTGGATTGAAGATCTATATAAGGTTCTTAAGCATCACCTTAATAGCACTAACAGTCTTCCTCAGTCTTCCCCTGGGCAGGAAGAGGCGAATACTTGGATAATGTTTAGGGATCTTATACTATGATCCTATCCTAATCAGGATGCCACCAAATATAGAGTCCTGATAGTCCAGCAGGCCTATAAATATGTTAACACACCAGAGATACAATAAACCCTATTAGATAACTTTAGAGCGCAGACCGCTACAAAGCTCTGGAGTAAGTTAAACTTTCTCATAAGATCTCTAGCTGACTGCCAATTACTAGCCTTAATAGTAATGCGGGAGCCGCATTTTCAAAACTGTAAAATCATGCTAATTTCTTCCAAATTAAAGATAACCCTAGATCCTAGATACGTGATTGAAATATTCACAGCGTGGGAATAACTAGGTCTGGGATCACTGCCTAAGTGCGTGATCCAGAGGCTTGACCACTTTAATAAGGAGTTTAAAAAGACCTGTGCAGAGGCATTTTCTCTGCATGCTGAGATGCAGCTAGTGCTGCACTATGAAGAGAGACTTGCACCACCACCTACACTAGATTACTTTAGGTGCAGTAAAAAAAACTGTTTACTCTGTGAGACCATTCTGGATACTTTGCTGAGTCCAGTTTCCATATGTGGACGACATAGTGTTTATTATCCTGCCTGGGGCGTGCTGAACTTAAGTGCAGATATGGTCCAGCTCGCTGTTTAGTGTTTAGAGAGCAGTCTTGTAGACCGCATTAGGGGTTTTCTTGATGATTTGGTGCGCCCTAGGCAGAAAGGCCAGGCTGTGAATACTATGTAGTCTAGCGTTGTATCCGACCTTTCACACTTGACTCTAGAGGAATTGCAAAAGAGGGAGAAAGATGTACAGTCATTTAAGAGTAAACAGGCCGTTCATTAGAACAAGCTAATGATTTAATAAGGCTGGCTTCCCATGTCTTCTAGCCCATAACGCATAATTAACTAACTAACTGACTACGCCATGGCAAAAAGTGAAGGAATCGCCCTAATAACAAAACCTAGGCACCACCTGGTGGACAATTTTGAGCCTGAAGACTGTTACATCATGTGCCATACTACCACAGGACGTCTGTGTAAATACTATCAAAGCACATACTACTGCTCCCTAGACTGCTAGCGCAGTGACTACCCTTCCCATCAGCATCTCTGCAGATAACTTGCTACTGAACCCTCTCAACCCTCTCTAGAGTATAAGCGGGCCATCTTCTTCCCAGTTAACACAGACCAGCCACGCTTGGTATGGATCCCCTGTCGACGCTAATATGATGATGATGACCTTGGCCCATGGACAAAAGCCGATCACCACCCATACCTCGGCCCAGACCAACCGCTAAAAGGGACAATGCGTATCGAACACAACCCTGTTTGAAACTAAAACCTAGGCTCGGGGTTCACAGCCTGGGCTCCATATAAGCAAGGCCACTGCATCTCCATTCTTCACTGTGATGCCTATCTCAGAGATGGATCGCTCACAAACCGCAGCATATCCGCCTCCATACAAGCCTCCAGCACATCCATCCCAGCACATGAATACCGCGGGCCGATGATCGCCCTCTAGGAAATCCACCATGAAGACTACGATGATATCACTCTCACCGACTTCCGCCATCTGATGGATTACCTCGTTAGCTACCGAAACACCCACATTCAGGAAAGCGTCCCAGACCTGCACCACCGTGCCAACACCACCGTCCACGGGGTAAAGATCTGCTGCTATGGGGAGGTGAAACTCCATAGGTCAGAGTCCTTTATAGGCGTCGTTATCACCCGCGCAAACAGGATTGCACTTGGCGAGGGATCTATCTCACCTGTATCAGTCTGTTTGGGGATGCCGATACGATTCTGGAAGGACCAAGACGACGAGTTTCACACTTACCCAGCTGGATGGGAGGAGGTCATGACGGCGGATAGTAATCCAAACATTATGTTTATGATGGTTGAGATGGATCCTTCCAGCAAGGCATGGGGCTGGGCTTCTCCATATTAGAATATTAAGATTGGGAATGTGTGGGCTGTGCGTGAGGATGGGCGAGATCTATACATGGATGATGTCGCGATGATGTGTTATTTTGCGAGATATAAGATGCAGCGTATGTTTGAGGGTGTGATGGAATCTGGTTTGAGTTTAGATGATAGACAGCGGGTTGTGAAACTCCTTATGTGGGATAATATGGTTGCTTATTGGGAGGAAGCTGGTGGGGATATATAGGATGACCTGGATGATATGGTTTGATTTTCAGCTAGATTGATTATGGTCAAACCCTTATCCCCAGGCTTAATTCCACCTAAGGCAGGGTGAATTTTCTCACCTGCTGATTAGTTAAGATATGATATTCCTGTGTGCTCCTATAGTCACTCACCTTTAGATCTTTTACATAGCAATACCCTTTGCACCTGGACATTCTCTTCAAATGAGCTTGCTGAAGCAGCCATTCCATGATCAGGTTCCAGGGCCAAGGCGAAGTGCTTGGCAACAACCAGCATCATGTGATTCCTACCAGCTTGAGAAGATACAGTGTGATAAATAACCTCCTTATTCCAGTCGCATAGCGAGAGATACCATATGTGAATATTGTCCAGGTAGTTAGGGTATAAAGAGACTGAATGTTAGGATAGGTCTGATTAATGCAGTGCCAGCAGGAACTAATCACCAAACATTCCTAAGAGCCCACTATGAGCGTCTAATCTCTACATCACTACAAGAGTATGGCCCCAACAACTCACTGAACCACAGCGTCAAACCGCTGCGGGTCATATCGGAAGCGACCAAGTTTCCTAGCTTGAAGAAAGGTGGCCTGTGCGATCTGATGGTCAGGAGAGCCACCAGTTAACAACCTGGTCTCTACTGAATCAAATCCAAGCCAGCAGCTGAGTTCGGTCATCCCATAAATCACCTTGTCATCAGCCTTCCCAAGTTGCGATCAGTACGGCACTGGAATAAGCACCGGAAGAGGTTTGGGGGGGAGGGGGGGATTCCATAGTTTACTTTCATATAACCAGCGCTATTAAACTGGGAAACATACTGATTCTCATCCCATGAAGCCAAAGTTCATGGTTCGCAATAATCAATCAGATACTCATCAGAAACAACGGTCCCTTCTATTATCCGGTCGGTCCAGGCGATCTTGGTTGCTCGGCGATAATCAGATATCGGACGAACCAACATTGTTAGAAAGCCTCGTTGTCCTTCAGCTCATACTGCCGAATCTTACGATATATTTCTCCGTCTGTTGGTTCTTTTGATTGGCATAATCCTCTATCAGGGAGTTCTTCAGACCCTCACTGAGGTCTGTTCTGATAGTCAACTGGATGTAAGGGGGGTATGGGAGAGAGGTTGTACCATCTGAATAGAGATCTACCATCTACCAGCGGACCGTTGGCGGCAGCATCTTAACACCTGCCTGCAACTCACCAACTGTAAATCCAAAAAGAGGAAAGTGTTGTGGATCATAGATAGTAGGGCTGAAGGGTTGGGGGGGCGGCTGCTGGGGGAAAGAAAGCCAGGGTTTTAGGGGCACACAGCCGCAGCACGCGGGAACGTCAAAATGCGACCAATGGGCGGGTAAGTAAATGGAGCGTACATTAGGTCGTTCACGCACTAGGGACTAGACTACCCTGCCTATAGTTAGTCTAGTTAGAGTACATATTTGCAGTGACGTCAATGCATCAGATTTCCCAGTGGCTAGGTTCAACCTTTCGAATGGGGACAAGCCACAAATATGTTCCCCATGAGATGGTCTCTCCATCTATATGCACCTCCAGCTGGTCATATAACGCATCTAATGGCAAACAAAAAGCATATAGACTGGGAAGTTGCTTCAGAATTCCCACTAAGAATGGGTCTTCAAGAGAGGGACTCACAGGTTGGTGTAAGAGGTGCATATTCTGGCCATTTACCTGGGACTCTGTAGCCATAGGTTTTAGAGACATAGTAAGCATATATCCATAACAGCAGAACGTGCCTTTGAAGTAGTCGTGCACAAGTACCAATTGATTAATTGCTTGCATTAGTGGAAGAGGCCGTAAGACAATCTCATACTGCCCTTAGAAGCCCTCTGTATGTATTGCTTGAATCTGTGCTCCTTAAGCTCAGAGTCTATGTACACATTCTTCCACATATTGATAGCATAGATCCCAGAAGCCAGAGATGGCAAAGTAGCCCACGCCATTGCTATATTGAGTTATTGCAGTCGTGTAATATGATTGCGACTTCATAATCATGAACTCTACTTTGAATCCCACGAGGAAGTCCAGTCCCTAAGTCTGGCGTGCTTTTTTAAGCACTTTGGTAAGTGTCCACCATGGGCATAGATCACTCTTGAGTGGAAGCTCCTGTATCTGATAATCCAAAGCACACATCACAAATGCCGTTCCCAGGTGAGATAATACCCTCAGGGTTGGCCAATCTGGGATCGCGAAGAGCACGTCTCTGGGTGGTTTCTGGACCAAGATTTCATTGGTAATGGTGCAGTCGATTGCAATTCCTGCCACGTGGATAGGCTCTTCTGCGGTAATTAGACTAATGACACAAAGATGAGCACTCAAGCCCGAGCCACTCCTGAGTAGTCCTGCCATTGAAAGCGAATGAAATTGATATCAGGATGGTTTTCTCCAAATTCTCAAAGAAGGTTTGCCGGGTGCGAGAGCACCTTCAGGATCAGGTGTATTGGATTTGGTGATAAACTGAGCCCTTCAACATCCAGGTTTCGTAATTTCTGCAGAAGATCTGTTGATAGGGGAAGAACTACACCATTAAATGTCTTGGGTGGAGTTTGACTTTTACGCTTAAAAATGCTCTCGCTTGCAGTAGTCGTATTTGAAGTCCCCAGCCAGCCACACAGGTCCGCTCTCCATAAAACGCAACGTATGCAGCAGCTATGTGGCGTCAAATCACATTCTCGCACTGCCACTCCGTTCTTCAGAAGAGCATTAATCAATACACAAGATTTTTACGGCACATACTATAGGTTGAGTAAAGAAAGCACATAAACAAGAAATTATTTTATATTAATCAATTCCGTAACAGAATGTAGCTCAGTCACAACTCAACTGTCTTTGGACCTCAGCTAGCAGTGGAGCGATCCACTGTTTGGTAGACAGCATAAGTGTGGAGACATCTCCAACCAATCTTCTCAAAGTTGTCATCGCACCTGCAGTGGTCAACAAGCATTAGTGATTAATGACACGCTCTCTTTCCCCTGTTATTCACTTCACTATTAGATACCCGGTCCGATTCCAGCAGGATATATGTTATGGCCGTCGTTGAGTCCCCGTCTCCTTTGATTTGAAACGCTAATTGATCACTGCGAATGCAACAACAACTTTAACAAGCTTAGTGGAGGATGTTTACACTACAGTATTTCGCCCGCATTAAGCCCTAGGTGCCGAGGGATCGACCACGCTACGTCTATCACAACGTATGGATCAGCTCGGATGATCGGCGGGAGGAAGGAGACACTGCAGTACTGTAATAGTATCTACTTGTAGGGTAGATGGCCTGTCAATCAGGTAGGAGAAAACACTAAGTCCAATTGAGTCAAAGACTGCTTTTTGAGAATCTTCTGAAGGAGCTCTTACTCTCGAGCTATTTAATATACATTCTTCCTCGTGGACCGGCTGCCGGCTAGACACGTAAGACGGTCCGATTCAGCTGAGAGAGGGGTATTACGAGGTCGTGCATTCAGGCTGGCTTCTCCGTAAGATCCCTGCCGCAAGACTACCGGTCTCTGACCGACTCATCGTCGACAGAGGGGAATATAGGGAAGGTTGTGCAGCGTGGATATAGCGCTTCCTCTCAGCCGCACTGCCGAGCGGCCTGTGGACTCACCGCCGAAAGGCCACCGCTTCGGCAGAATCCCGACCAGCCTTCACGGCCAAGGCACAGACCCGGGTATAGCCTCATAGGGAGATAGTGTAACAGGTACCATTCCCATGTCCATTAACAGGTGATGCAAACGGCTATCTAGTCTATTCCAGCCGAAAATTTCGCCTCTAAGCTATACCGTCACTTTGACCTCGCACCACAAAGTGGAGCCACATGGGCTTACCGGTCTATCAGTGATGCGCTCCGCGGCCGCTGGTTCGCCCGAGCCGCCGCACCACCCTGGGGGCAGGTCGGCCTAGCAGGTGACAAGTAATTCAGATGAGGGCTGAGTCATTCATGTACAAGGATACAGGGCCTCGAGAATCTGCAAGGTGTGACTTTTCTTTGCAACCCCATGTTCAAGTGACACAGTATGGTAAGGCTGTCTCACGACTTTGGCTGAACACCCGACACCCGGACTTCCATGCAATCCCAATACTATGTTTCAACCAGGATGTGTTCATGAATTAATGGTTCGAATGACACCATGATGATCTTATAATCCTTTTAGTAATGTGTCTGTCATGAGAAGAAAAGCATTCCATGGGTTCCCGGACCTTGGTAGAGTGATCAATGGTAAACTGAAGGTCTAAATGGTCTTAGTCATTGATCCATTAACAAACTGACTGACTGACTTAACTATTGACTTATGGCTTTTACGGAACCTATGGAGATAAAGACGGATGAGGTTAATAACAAAGCCAGCCGAACCTATGGAATTTTATTGGGAGACACTGCATTCACCACAACCTTCGAGCCCTTATATTCTTATACCAAGCATGAATATTCATTCCACCACGCATACGGCAAGATTTGTCAATAACAATATCACCGTATCGGAAGAAGCCGATGTGAGGTTGACACTCAGCGATGAAAAAGATACGGATGAATCTTCAATTGTACTTTGCCCTGGAGAGACTAAAAGAAATTTCACTGGAAAAATTCTCTGTATTGGACCTTATGAGATCTATTGTGAAAGGCCCTGGCAGCTATCAGAGGATGTGGAATTCGATGCTAATAAGGATGTCACCGTGACGGACGAGAGTGAGTAATCTATACAAAGTGACTGATGAGTAACTACTGACTAGCCGACTAAGAGATCGAACAAGGAAACAAGGTTGTTTGGTTCGTTTGAGGAACAGAAGCTCGTGTGTATATGTAGGAGAATCTGTTTTCGTGTATGCACGCAATCCAGTAATAAGGAGAGACAAAGATACAGACAGGTTGTTTTAGCGTTCGCGGAATAAGGTCTTATGGATAGATACACTTCTGGATGTAGTGGCTGTAGCGCCATCGCACCACGGTAAGAGGCAGATGCTTCGGCGTCTCAATGGCCAACTCGTCTCTTTACAAGAAGACTAGATCTAGCAAATATGGGCGCAGTGAGATCAGCTTTTCCACGATGGCCGTGAGACAGCGGCGATCAAGGTACAGTCCACTACATTTCTTCACAAAAAGCATCTCTACGTCTCACTCCCACCAACCCACTAACTAGACATCAAAAGGTCGGAAGGGTAAAGCAGCAAGGTCTTCACAAATACCCAAGGACTATGAGTCGATGAGCCGCATTCGAAATTGGAATGCGGCCCTTAAATCTTGTACGGCTGTCAATATACTGGCTCGTCTAGCTTTCTGTATGCATCTACTTCAAGGGAAACGAAAGCTTCATCAAGGATACAGAGTAGGGTCACATATTCCATGTCAAGTATCTCGTGAGGGGTCGGGCCGCAAACACAAAGAACAGGATAGCGGAAAGTCATCCCCCCTATATCCATATTCGTCGAAATAGGTTCCTCGGATTTCTGCGTCTCTGGATCTAGACACGTGTCATGTAATAAGATAAACATGCTCCTCCAGTCGAAAGCTGCAACATCTGAAGTTTCCCACGGTGTCCCAAAACCGTGATATAGCAGTTCCTAGCATTACGGCAGCGTACATCATACCGTCGTACCCGCATTAAAAGGGACTGCATCAAGTAGCATACATGGGAGGTTCCTGGTAAAACCGACGAAACTCAGGATGCTAATAGGACGGAGAGATCCTACTAGTAGTGAACCACCGGGCTCGTATCTTCTTAGAAAGGAAAGAAAAAGTCAAGATGATGCATTCTATAGTTGCTAGATGGATGCTGATAATCCAGCTAAAGAGGAGGAATAGGGCATCATAAGGTCCTGCAACACAAATAGAGGAGGGACAAAGGACAAACTTGCCCTCTAAATACCAACTTTTAAAACCACGGGTTCATCATAGATGCAAGTGTGCTTCCCAGTCCCGTGGCACCCTTCCTTTGGGCCCGGGTACTGGCTGATCGACTGGGTGGTGTAATGGCGGCTGCAAGGGCGGCCCCAGAAATGTTTCCTCCGTGCGGTAATCAAAGAACCAATCCTCGCCAGGCTCAAAGCTGCGAACGACAGGATGTCCCGTCGACATAACATGTTTGGAGGCATGCTGTGATGGAGACGAGTCACAGCAGCCAATATGTCCACACTTGGCACAACGACGTAGATGAAACCACCATTTATTGGTAGCTTCGCAATCCACGCAACCCGGGCCACTCGGTGGGACATTCAGATCAATCGCTTCAATTTGCGAGGTGCCTTCTGTAATAGCACCAGGATCATCGTACATACCGGGGCGATGGGAATGCTGCGGCTGAATCGTAGCAGGGCCACCTTCCATCAGCAGTATTGCTGGATCAGTTGGCAAGATGCGAGGAGCACGAATCATGGCGTATAAATTTGCTTAATATGCTGTGAGCCTGTTGTGGAAAAGTTGATAGCTGCTGTGCAGATGATGTATGGCAGATTAGGTCAATATTGAATGGCTGTATGAGTAGTTATTCGATATGAGAGAGGAGGGGATGATGTCGAAATGGATACTGTTGGGGCTTGAATATATGTGCAGGATTCACTATACTTGATGTCATGTCAAGTCATGCAAAGAAGATAATACACGAGGCAGCAGCGCCACCGACGCTCTAGATTAGGGTCTGAATACTCTTGGAGGTATTTTCTTAGATCCAGAAAGTTTGTCCTACGTCATAAACTAAGCAGAAAGTTCTATGTTGCACTAGCTGGCGGTGGCAAATGCGATGAACCATTCTCTCGGACTAATTGAGTTCGAATGGACAAAGGCTAATTTGTCGAAGAAGGTTGATTCCAACATACCTTTGGCAGCATCCACTATGAACTCCAAGGATATTTAAATAATCGCCAGCGGTATGATCATTGTAACCTTGGATTGTTACCAGCACATATCAGTCGTCTTCAACTCAAAAACATCAAGGCTGCCCTAGAGCCAGCGTGTATGTAGCTATAAATTGATGCTATTGTCAGTGCTACTGCTGATAATAAAGAGAGGCGGAGAACAATGTAATATAATTATTCCATGACAAACATTTAGTGATGCTAGGAGAGGCGATCACCTTATTCTTCTGTATAGTATGTAAAATTGATACACAGCCTCCACCAGCAACCATCAGAGCATCATAAGTATCCTAAAATGATTACTATTGTTGATACAGCACTGAGGTATAGTATATGGAGTTTTCCTTTAAAGCTTTGGGAGTTCTTTGACAATCATTGATCTTTAGATTGATTAGCCATCAAATGTGGAAAAAATTATATACAAAGCCTCAATCTACTGTCCTAAAGAATTAAAATAAAAATAAAAATTCTTGATATTCCTCTGATTTGCACCAGAACCATGACGGTCTACTATAGCAATCTGGAACGTTTCCGTTTGCGGTGATACTGGGTTGCCTGAAAAATATTTCGTCCATTAATGGCTCAATTCAGCCGCAGGGTCATAATTACTTCATCTTGTATTAGTTGTCTGGCGAGGATGACGCTCTCGACCTTTTTTTTTTTTGGTCAGCCTTGTTCTACACTGACAAAGGTTTAAAACACAATCGCAGACTAAACCTGAAGATGTGCGGTTCGTCAAAAAGAAACTTCTGAGTTTGTGCATGTAGCCATGAGCGAACATATCACAGCCAGCGCGCCCGGACCAGCTGTAAGCGCCATAAGTGTGGAGAATGACACGCCTCCCGAGGAGGTAGTCGACACACTTGACAACTACGACTACGTCGTAGTTGGTTCAGGCGCCGGCGGTGGACCTTTGGCCGCGAATCTCGCCCGGAACGGCCATAAAGTTCTCCTGCTCGAAGCAGGGGATGATCAGGGATCCAACATCCACCAGCAGGTTCCAGGCTTTCATTTCCTGTCTACAGAGGACGAGAAGATGCGCTGGGACTATTTCGTCAAGCATTATGCGGATGAGACCGTTGCACGGCAAGACTCGAAAATGACTTGGGAGACAACCGAGGGAACACTCTATGTCGGACCGAATCCACCAAGCGGATCGAAGCCGAAAGGCATCCTCTACCCGCGTGCAGGAACGCTAGGTGGCTGTTCGGCACACAATGCTCTGATTACCATCTATCCGCACGAGAGTGATTGGTCAAACATCGCCAATCTCACCGGCGACACTTCGTGGGACCCGAAGAATATGCGCCAGTATTTCAGGCGCCTAGAACACTGCGAGTATCTTCCAAGTGGTAGCTCTGGTCACGGCTTCACCGGTTGGCTGCATACGAGCCGCGCTGATCTGGAGTTGACCCTGCGGGATTCTAAGTTTCTTTCTATCCTCACTTCTGCTGCTACTGCTATGGGAAATACTATTCTCGGACTCATCCCCGAGAAAGTTTCCCAACTCTTTGGACTCCTGCAGCGGGACGTGAATTCCAGTGATCCTCATCGGGATGTGACTGAAGGCATCTATCATATACCCCTGTCCAAGAGTCAGGCAAAGCGAAGCGGCCCTCGAGACTTTCTCGTAAATACGGCTAAGCAGTATCCGCTGCATATCAGGACAAGCTGCCTCGCTACACGTGTGCTTTTCGAGGAGAATACTGACATACCCAATGCAATTGGTGTCGAGTTCCTCGAAGGCAGCAGTCTGTACAAGGCTGATCCACGGTCAAGTTTATCCGCCGCCGGCACAAAGCACCGCGTCCTCGTCTCTCGAGAGGTCATCCTTGCGGCGGGAGCTTTTAACACACCACAGCTCCTCAAGCTGAGCGGTGTGGGCCCGACAGACGAGTTAGAGAGTTTTGGGATTCCTGTTGTTAAAGATTTGCAGGGCGTTGGCACCAATCTCCAGGATCGCTACGAGGTCCCCGTCATCAGCAAAGTACAGGATGACTTCCAAACCATAGCAGAATGCACATTCGGGAAGCCAGGGGACCCAGCCTTTAAAGAGTGGACGCACCAGTGTGGACCCTATCTATCAAATGGACTTAATATTGGTATGACGAAGAAGTCTGGATATGCTGATGGGGACCCTGATCTCTTTATCTTCGGCGGACCTACCCTCTTCAACGGCTACTATCCTGGGCATTCTGAACGCGCCACATTTGACAAGAAACATTTCACGTGGGCCGTACTTAAGGCTCACACACGTAACCGTGAGGGAACTGTTAGGCTCAAATCGAACGATCCTCGAGACATGCCTGATATCAATTTCAATTACTTTGGCATGAGTGCGGCCGCGACAGAGGCATCCGAGCGGGACCTTAACGCCGTTGCCGAAGGTGTCAGCTTCGCGCGTCGCATTATGGATAAAGCCCCACTTTTCGATAATAAGCCTCCTGTTGAGCAGATACCTGGCTATGAAGTCTCTTCTGTAGAGCAGGTGAAGCAGTTTATCAGGAATGAGTCGTGGGGTCATCATGCTTCATGCACCTGCCCTATAGGGCCAGATGACGACCAAAACGCCGTTCTTGATTCACGCTTTCGTGTCCGCGGCGTGAGAAACCTGCGAATAGTTGATGCATCTGTCTTTCCGCGCATTCCTGGATTCTTTATTGTCCTTCCCATCTTTATGATCAGTGAGAAGGCGACTGATGTTATTCTTGAAGACATTAGCGAGACCCGCTATGTCTGAACCGCCTCAGTGCCAGACACAGGTGGCAACCGTAGCCTGGCAGATCGCATCGGAGAGTACGCGCGACTTATCATATTCCAACGCAAATTCGTCTCAGAGAAGAATGATATACATTTCCATATACACAAGTATATAGCTCGTCTTGGTACATAAAGCATGATACGTCATATCACTTCGTAGATAAAAGCGGTGCTGACCAGCAAGACCATTGTACAACAATCATGGACAGTTTGGCTTGCGACCAGCCATCTCCATGATCAGACCTTCTCTACAAACTCCTCGCATCTCTTCTCGTCGCCCGTATATCCACCATTCTCAGTCTCCATCTTTCGAATTTTAGCATTAAACTGAGCCATGAGCTTGGTAAACTCCTTCTCCTTATCCCACACGAAGGGGCTCTTGCTAGCAAACAGGAAGTCAATTGGCTCGAGCGTGCGGCCGGCAGTCTCAGGGAAGAAACAGTAGATTATGGGGATATAGGCGAACATAGCTGCACCGAAGACGTAGAAGGTCTGAGAAAAAGAAGTCAGAAATGGAAACATGAGGCAGGGAGGCTAGAAGTAACCCTCTCGTGGATACCGGCAAACATGACTGGGACGAGCAGCGATCCAGCGCCGTAGCCGATTGCCTAACCCTCGACTTCGAAAGCGTTACCCTTAGCGCGTAGCCATGTCGGGAAAATCTCGGTCGGATAAATAAAAGGAATCATCAACCAGGAGGAACTGAAGACAACAATATAGAGGAAGACCATGGCAGCGGCCCCGGTTCCGTACGATGATCTAAATCTGAGTATATGCCTCATGTAGCGGATAATATAAGTAGGGAATATTGTTAGGGTTAAATTTGCAATATTTCTCAGCTAAGGTATCAAGTGCCGAATGACACTATAGATATTCGCCCTGTTCTCTCGTGATATTGGTCTCAATATGTCAGTCAGACAAAGACAACCCGAGCCGCCTCGTTGCATCATAACAACCCATGATTCTACAAGCGGCCGAGCTATCTTTAGTAACGCGGCTGGGGAGTGGGTATCATTTACTTAGTTCCTAGTTCCACCCAGCAAGCCTACAACTTCAGACTATGCTCTGGCCTCCGATACCAACACATTTCCTACGCAAGGGCTTTCCCCTCGAACTTCTGCAACCCTAGATCCCAAAGCCAATCTCGACATTAAGCACTATTAGTCTTAGCTCTTGGATCTATCGCCTTTGAATCCGCTAAACGGCTCCTCCCACACAATTATTGCGGTTCCTCCCGGTTTCCGGGGTCCCGATGCACCGAATAGCGACCCTCGACTATAGTGTCGTAATTGGTAGTACTACAGAATTAGTCCTTGATTCCGGCGAGAAGAAATTACTGAAAAAGGGTGATGTATTTTTTCAGCGAGGTACGGCTCATGCTTGGAGGAATATGACTAAAACGAAAGACAATTCTAGTGTTTTGCGTGTCTTTTTCGTGTTTCAAACCTATCGAGCAAGTGCAACTAGAAGGCGGAAAGGTCGTTGGTCAGAACTTGAATTTTTCTCTGCGTGAAGCTTAAATTACGCGCGGGGGTGTATTGCTTGAACAGCAGAGGCTAAAGTAAACCATTGTTATGCCTGTTGTGCCTCATAATCCCAAGACGGAGAGATAAGACAACGACGACTGGCAGTCTTGTGCGCAGCATCCATGTGAATATAGTCCTCGCGGTATACCATATGCAGGGCTCTGCATCTCTTTATCCAATAAATACTCGAACTTCCATCACCAGAACTCTAAAAACAGTCCAACTGTAAAGGTTTATGACTGGCTGGGGCCCACGACCCCTTTCAGTCACAGGTGGGATCTAGCCAGAATTGAAACTCGACGGCTCGAGCGGTCGAGAAGAGTACTGTACTTGCACAAAACTCGTGGCCAGATGCTGTTTAGCTATCACTATGGCCAAGAGGTTTTACGACCGACTCCGTCAGTACGCGAAGGTGTTACGATAGTCAAGAGCAATAAATTGCTGTCTTGCGAACGAGGCAACAAAAGCTAAGGAAAGAGAGAAAGGAGAGAGTTGAGAGATGGTGAGAGACCTCTCCTAAATACACCTGGCAGGATCCTTCTCCGCTTCCTTCACCGCCCTCCTGATTCGGCTCCTCCAAGCCAATTCATTCACTTCGTAACAGAAGGCCCCAGATCCGATTGCAAATATACGCTTAAGCGGGATGAACCGCCATTGAGCTGGTCTTTGATTCACTTTAAAAGCGTCCATGACCCTCAACTAGACGGTAAGACAGGCCTGCGTTGGCAACGGATCATAACGATTGCACGTTCACGTCATAATGAAAGCAACTGCTGGTGAAGGCCAACCGAGAGACACAGTGCTTCCGCTACGCGTATAAATAAGTATTGCACCCGGACACCATTTAGGGCCAACACCTCCCTCAGTTGCTGCAAAAATCCCCGCAATCACAGCGGTCACTCTTCAGCTCCTGCGAGCCTTTTAAGAAAAGATCCTTCGCTCCGATATCGCTATCATCTATATCCCACATTCAAGATGGCGCTCCTGCCTTGCAAGCCTCCCAACTTCCATGCCGAACATTCGCGCTATCAAGTAGCATCAGACATCAAGGCAAGTCAGCGAGGGAAGGATCATCCTATGGAGATCACACGAGTGGTATGCCATTTAGGAGATCATTATCTTTGGATTAGCTTTGGGCTGAGATTGGATATTCTGCAGACCTTCCAGTAGGGGATGGGTTTGTACAGGCCTAGGGATGGTTCCCCGACAACCCTAGCGCCTACGGTCGTACCCTATCAAAAATCGGCTCATTGTGATGTAAAAATGATGGCACTGCTTCCGGACTGCCGAGGGGACCAGATCTCTATTACCGAGGAGATTGTGTGCGCTGCTGCTGCATATTGTGATAAAAAAAATGATGGAATTGCTTCTGGACTGTCGAGGAGACCAGATCACCATCACCAAAGAAGTAGTCAAGGCTGCCGCTGGAAATCCGTGAAATAGCAAGGAGGTGATGGCACTGCTTCTGGACCGTCGGCAGAAGTAACATCAGTACCTACTATGAATGATGTATAGTAGTTATTGTTACCGCAATATGTAGTGATGACATGATGTTAAGTGACTCTTCTCACAGTAAGTGAATTGTCTTTTTGCGCTGGGAAGAATATGAATAATTCTCAAGAATATGTAAAGCCCTTACAGCTGAATGATTATTCATTGTATCAAAACTTTGTCCAAAAAACAGTCATACCTTAAACATAAAAAAATATCAGTGGACAAAACGTCGGAGGTGGGGTTGCTGTGTGACAATGCTGGAGTAAATAAATGAAGACGGAACACGTGTGGGAGGAGTGTTTGGAACGTTTGGCATATTTGGGATGAAAGAGAGAGCGCACAAAAGGTCTCATCTCCCTCAAAGTCTCTTTTTCTTTCTTCTCTCCTCAGCTTTGCTTCCTTCGTCAGAATGCACAGTCTCTTCGGATTCCTTCGGCACGTAACATGCTGCAGATGTTTCTGTTTCTCCTCTACACCAGAACTTCACGACTCTTATCCAGATTCTAATGTAGGCGAGGGATGGGAACATCGGAAGCACATCCACCTCTTTTCTAGCCTCTCGGTGTGGATGACGAGGATATCGACTGTCAAGCGCAATTTTCTCCGTAGACGAGAATAAAGGCAATGTTCATGTGATGGAGTCACTGATTGGGATCGATCCAGGGCTTGAGCCCTGGTCGTCAAAGCAGAGACGGGTATCCAAGTCGATGTTGTTACACATGGATGAGTGTCGTTCAGTTCAAGTTGGAAGAATTCAGATGAATAGGATGGAGATGAGATGAATTGCAAAGTGTTGTGCTATGGAAACGGGATAAATTTAAAGGACGAGGGAGAATACGAGGAGAATAAGTGGTCAATTAGAGAGGGTCCAATTGAGATATTAGAGGGCCTCTAGGATCCGGAGATTCATAGAAACTTCAGCCACAGAGCTTGCCATTCTGTGGCGCACCACATGGCTGACAAGATAGAAAAGTTGTGAACCAAACTTCTCAGAGATCTGCGGGGAAAGAACACGGACCCAGCAAGAGATAGTTACAGCGTGATAGGTCGGTCACACGCTCCAGTTGGGTTGATGCCAGGCAAGTACCCAATAACCATTGTGACGATTGGACCGGACGGTGGAACTGGGAGGAAAGCGGAAGGCGGTTCTGCCGGCCCTTGCAAGAGAGGGATCACTCACTTCGCCCATCTCCCTTCCTTTTCTCTCCTTAGCTTCAGAATCTTCGTTGAATGATACGGCAAGTTCGCTTCGCTCTTGATCGTAACACCCATAGTCGATTAATCACAAGCGAATTAATATCTACCAGATCTCCGTAGGGGACAACATGAGACAGCGCTTCAGGGGTGTTCAATACGTTCAGGTGAAGGGCCCTGAAGGGGCTGAAGAGTAAAGCGGCAAGAGCAAATGTCCTACCTAATCATAGGTATTTATGAAACAAAAACATACAACAGCTGGGATTCGCTGGTGGTCACCCACCCAACTACTAACTGGCCGGCGTGTGGTTTAAGTACGGCTGAGCGGACGGGAAGCCCTGTTTTCCACACCCTATGGTCGTATGTGCTGGAATAAGGGTCGCGGCACCCATGCAAAACATCCTAACTGGGACCGTGAGAGCGTGCTTATAGTAATTACTGTGTTAGATACATAGCTATAATATCTTTTTTTCCCTGGTTAGATGTTGCTGTGCGCGGTCTTTATAGTGGTATTAGACCTAAATTTAGTTAGGTTTTAACTGCAGGTGGTGCAACAGTTCTTATTAAAATTTAACTATGTATCTCCCTAAATTTCCTATTTTCAGGCTTGGCAGAGTAATAAAATATGTAAAAGGTTGACTCAGAGGTTATAAAGGATATCATCACTATATACTGAATGGGTATGTTGCAGAGCCTGAAACGGACCACAGTTTGACCAGGTTCAATCTGTACTGTGGCCCGGTGTACTACTGAGGTAGGTGTAGGATGAGAATGACGTCCTGCACAAAGAACCCTTGACTAGATCAGTAATGGGTGAATGACATGGAAATGCGCTGGATGGGTTCTGATTCCAAAGAAAATCCTCTAGTGAACAGTGTTGCAATTTCCTTCTCTCAATCATTTTCCTCTAGACCTGATCAGCGGTGAAATATCGCTGTGTTTTTCCCGGTGGGAGCCTTGTCCAATCGCCTGCAGGTTTTGAGAGAAGACTATGGTGGTTGTTGTGAGGACCCTTGAAGGCCCCGGAGAGACTTCCTGCATGCTTAGGCGAGTCACTGTGCCTTCGGAGGGGCTTGCAGTGCGTTGTTCTGTTTTGGATTGCTCTGATGTATCGCTCCTTGGTTTGGGTTGCTCTGGTGAGCGTTGCTCTTGTGCACGAGGTACATTAACAGCCTTGATTAACTTCCGAAGGATAGCGTATTCAAGCTTGAGCTTGATGCTGTACACCAATGCCTTGAAGGTGGTTTGCACAGAATACAGGCCGGCATACTGCGTACCAACCACAGAGCCATCCAGGAGAATAATAATCACATTGATGATGAGGAGTTCATGCAAGATGTACCGATAACGGTTTACATCAGCATGCCTTAAGAACTTCAATGTACCCCAAATATATAAGGTGGATAGGAATGTCTCTTGGACACAGAATCCAACGAGTTGTACTCTTTCAAGAACATTATATGCCTTGACGAAAGCGATCGGATGGCTTGGTGCATTAGTGCCGAACGCAACCACCGCAGTCGGTATATGGAATATTATGGCATCAAAGATGATCATGTAAAGGATGCCGTGTAGGAGCCGTTCGTTCAACAGAATCAGATGGAGTCGCGACCACAGGACCATTGACTGGCCTGTCACCATGCAACACCAACCGATCGTCACCAGGGTATGTGTTCCAAGATAATTATGACGGACAATGTTGAAGAACTTCAGGAATAAACCGAGGCCGTATGGGATAATACCCATTGATGCGACAAGAAGACTCCAGAAGTAAGCGCCCCGCCACCGTTTGAACATTGTGAGACAGATCACCACGAGCTCTATGGCGTTGTACCAAGCCAACCCGATGAAGGTGGCAAAGAGGACTTCATCTAGACACCGCCGGTTAGTATAGATACCTCCAGTGAGGCCGTTGTTGCTGCCTGCCATGGTAGGCGACCATGTATCTTGTCTGCTATGGAGGAACGATCACCATCAAAGCAGTATCAGGCATGGTCTATAGCTCGGAATTGAGACGACCTGTGAGTGATAATGAGTCTTGCACACTAGCATGCGCCACTAAATGTAATCGTCATGGCCTTCCTTAGTCTTCAAGGCTTGGCGGCGGATTAAGTTCCAGAGAAACATGGTAGGATGGGGTTCTGAAATCCCAGATCTCCGAGGGAGAGCCTTCCACTGGGATAACTGAAAAGGCCTGGCTCTTGGCTGCACTGTAGGATAGAATGTTCTTTTTGGTGATAATATAATCCACCGACAGAAACAGTGCAGGTGATACTTACGTATAGCTAGCATGATTGAGATATTGTCGAAGGCTTACGGAGCGGCGACCTCGATTTCATTGTTCCTATAATTTAGAGCAGGTGCTCAGCACCAGTAAAATCACTCAACCAGTGTGGGCAAATCTTCCCAATCACTCAAAACTGACCATAAACTGGCAGGGACGGACTGTTCCCCCGGGGCCGTATTCAATGTCTCCTCACATATAGACTGGCTCAGTGCAAAACTTAGGTTCAGCGCCACGAAGAGAGGAATCGATCGGGCTGTCAAACTTTGGGACCAATGCCGTGAGCATAAATCATCACCAATCAGGTTGTTAAGATCCGCTGCATATCCGCCACCTGGGCTGGACAGCGTGAGAGAACCGCGCCAGGACCCCTATATCCGAACTCTGGAGAATCCCAAGGGGAATGGTCAGGCTAACTCTTCCGACATTAAGGTTGTCAGACCAAAGACTTAAAATAACGACGGTCTTCGCCACACTTATCGCCCGACGTCCATTGAGGGGTTAAAAAAACCAAGCCGTATGGCTCTCAATGGGCTTGGGCAAATTTCGATCACTACCAGTACCATCCAATTCTCTCACCTTGATGTACTCTGTAACCAACTCGTTAGCGTGTGGATATCCATGTCGAATTCCACCGCGGCGGGTAGCGACAATGGTCTCACAAGCGGTATTTACACCAGCAGCGCTTGTCTTGACTTGACCTTTGTCTCCGTTTTCACCACTATTGCCTCCTACAACGTCATCGAGCTCCTGATTCTCTGCTTTACCAGATTCAAACGGAGGGATGTTTACTTTTGGACGTTGCTAGTTGCAACCCTTGGAATCATTCCCTATAATCTCGGTTTCATACTCAAACTTTCTAGCGTTGTGCACAACAATAACATCTCGTTGACGTTTACAAGCATTGGATGGTATTGCATGGTGACTGGCCAGTCTATGGTGCTATGGTCACGACTCCACCTCCTCCTTCAGAGTCGGAAGCTGCTGCGTGGTATTCTGTACATGATCGTTGCAGACGCTTTTGTACTGCATATCCCTACCACAGTACTTGCCTTTGGTGCCAATGCGCCAAGCCGTCCCCAGGCATTCGTGAATGGATATGAAATTATGGAAAGGATACAGCTGATTGGATTCTTCATTCAGGAGACTCTGCTATCAGTCTTGTACATCTACAAAACAGTTGAGTTTCTCAAAACTCATGTCAGAAATCGTTATTGGGGTATACTGCATCAGCTGCTGGTTATCAACATCCTTATCATGCTGATGGATGCTTCATTCGTTGCGGTTCAGTACTCAGGTTACTACGCGATCCAAGTCACTCTAAAGGCGCTGGTTTATAGCGTCAAGCTGAAGCTGGAGTATGCCATTCTGGGCAAGCTCGTCAAGGCTGTCAATGCACAACGCAAGACCACCGGCTCGTACTGTGACACCGATCGCACAGACAGGTCCTCCATCCCATAATCATGTTCACGCACCGCACCGTCAATCAATAATCAAATAATCGATCCTTCGAAGACGTCCATATAAATAAATGGTGGCAAAGATGGGTAGATGCAAGGCAGGGACGGCTGGTCTTTATTGTCCTATGTTGACCTGGTCTGGCTAGAGACCAGCCGGTGTGGCGCTGAAGGCGTCGAAATTGTACGACGAAGCGGAACTTGAGCCCTCAGGAGCAGCAGGGATGAATGCGTGCATAACATGGCATCCTTGAGGGAAATTATTGCGTTGGATGGTCCGTTGATGAAGAGTGCATGAGTCTGGCGGTGGAAAGCTGCTGAAAGGCCACTTTCCACATCGACTGCAGCCGAGAAAAGGCAGCAAAATAGCAAATCATAAATCTTATGAGATTCAGCGTGAGAGGAGGCCTTCTTGTTAAACCTGCATGGTTGATTTCGTCTCTGTCATCACTTAGCGACGAGATCTTTCCGTCAGATCCATTTATGATCGTCTCCTGGCAGCCAGGATCGTTGGAGGCACCATACTGGTGATGTGCCAACAGAGCCATATCACTGGCAAATTCTGATTCCCTATTTGCGACAACTGTTGCAACAACTCTTGGCAGTCCGTTCCTAGAGAATGCCGCGCGTTCTTGGAGTGCGACTCTCTGCGTGTGCCACGTGAGCAGCTGGTACCTTGGGATTTCCCATTTTGATTGTGTATCGTTGACACGAGTTTGCCGTCATTCTAGCAAAACATTGTGTGCACATAGACACTGCTTAAATAGAAACAGGAGCTTTAACAGGCCTGAGAAGATATAAGAAGGCTTTAAGGTAAGGGAAACTTGAAGTACTGTGATGAAGTGAAGTGAATGGAGGCTATCCCAGTTGAATCAGAGCTGATGAAGTAGCATTCTGCCGTCCGGTTTCCTGATTATGTAGGTTTAGTACGGCATAACATTTGCTTGGATGAGAATGCATGCAGAATATATCGGCAAAGTCAAAATGAAATCAACGGACGGGGGACCTCAGTAACGGTTGTTAGGAGGATTTGCCTGGGGTTTAACAATCAGGTCGGAAGCGCAGATTTTTCTATTCTGTTACTCCGTACAATGTAGTGAGAACCAGCAATACCAGCCTCATAGTAAGATGGGAAGTGCCAAGACATGTTTATTGACACGCATGTCGAACGCAGAAGGATAGGTGGTTCCCTGGGGCAGGAAATGCAGTACTAACTTAGTTATTGGCCCACCGCCCCGTTGCTTAATCAGCATTGTCGGTCGTGGAAGAATGGTAAGCCCGAACGCTAGATCTTGAGGCGCTCGGGAGTTCAACTTGGGGTTCAACTCTTGGCATGAAGACAGCTCATAGCATAGATTACATGTTTAATCTCTGGCACCCACCCTACAGCCTCGCGAAGAGTAAGATCTAATCCGCTTTTGTTCTTGCGGGAGATATTACCAGCCCACAGGCGATATACCCTCAAGACGACGACTTTTGAGCATATAGGGGCTAGTTCCGGAACCGGTGTGCATATAAGCTATATAAATATGCTCTGGATAAGTATCACAGCAAATATTCGCCAGTCAATAAGATGAGGCCAACGTATTTTTTCACTCTTATCTTAACCAGTTGGCAATATAAGCAAAGCTAGAGATTCTTTTTAATTCTCATCAGAGTAACAGTATATGGTATATATAAAAAGGATAATATAATCGCGAATTCACGATCAAAAGAATTTCGAGAGTGGTCGTAATGGCCTGCCGTAGATTGTTTACATTGCCGTCGACGAGTCTAATGAGGCGAGGATATCCAGTCACGCCAAATAGCCTGGTCTAGACACAAAACTTTACCTCCACTGCTAGGGCGCGCCCCAAATGACTCTACAACCATCGCCGTGGTTAGCGCCTGCGGTGCACAGTTGTAGAGAAATTCCGACCATAATCTTGGCTTACGTAAATATCATGCTCCCAGTTTCGGCCTCTTCAAAACTATGCGAGGATCTTGACCGGTCAACTAGAGAAAACCATTGGCCGGCACCTATCGAGGAACTCAGTGCTCTGCATAAGATAACAGAGAAGTATAGCACTGCTCTCTTTCATCTGTAGGATGGAACACAAGACCTTTTTATAATAGTGCATAGGATTTATAACTACTGCCCTTCCAGTCAAGACAAGTGTCAGAAATTCAGGTCAAACCTATTATCCGTGCCTTAGCGCACCCACTCCGGCCATGCCGGAGTGGGTGCGCTACAGCGTAACGGTAGATTTCACCGCAATGGTAGATTTCTCATTAAAATCATGATTTTGAGGCCATACTAGGGGTTATCTATATACAAAAAATCACCATTCTTATCTGCTGCCTCTGCTGATCCATTTAATACCATATTCTCTTGCGTAGGTGCTGGTGGTGGTGGTTTACCATGCACTCTCTCCCACTGCCTTTATAAACACCTCTCTTGCGCAGCAGCATCTTTGGCCTTCCTTGAAGCAATTGATCAATTTGCATCTTGCACCCTTAGTATGCCATTCTAACTAAGTAGCTTAATATATTACTTAGTGTATTGGCGCCATAGGGGGGCTTGCGCAGCCCTGATTTAATTAATTATCTCCTTAAACATAGCCCCCTCCTCCGCGGCGATTCAACTATATTCAATGAAACAATCAATATTCCATATCTGCTTTAGTATAAGATCTGCAACAGTAGCTACAAGCCTAGATAGTTTTGCTTAATTCTTTTCAAGAGCCTGGATCGACCTTGGAGGGGAGATATCAATACTAGATGAAGATAGTGGCCGAGAGGGTGTAGAAGGAGGACTTTCAAAACTATCTAAGCCTTCTATATCAAGCCCATAGAGAATTGGACAGTCCTTCCATTCCTTCTTTCCAAGATCATCAGCTATCTTACTATTAACTGGCCAGATTCCACAATCTTTAAAGGCCTCATGGATGATCCACTGATTGAAGGCTTTCTCCCATACTAATCTAATCACCCATAAGAATTCTGACTTCCCTACTGGCTCACCAGCCCAGTAAGATAGCTCATTATTTATACATCGGAAGTATTACTTGTAGTTCAAGAATGGCTTGCCATCTAGTGGCTGGCAAAGGTGTGTTGTATAAGGAAGGAATCTAAAGGTAATAATGTTATTATCTTTATATGTTTGTAAGAAATCGACGGTAAGATAGGAGCTATAACTATTAAAGATAAGTATCCATTTCTCTCCCCTCTTTATACGCTCATTTGTTGCCTTAATAAAGCTTTGAAGCCATTAATGGGCTATTTCATCTAATATCCAGCCATTAGCCTGCGTAGCTATCATTATATTCAGTGGTAGGGACTTACTCTTATTAAACCAAGATTCCATGAAGGTGCCGCTGCCTAAGGAAGGGAAAAGGAATAGATTAGTACATATATTAGAATATTAGATAGATGGGAGCTTGCCTTTAAAGATAAACCATAGATCCATCTACTAACCATCTACAGATATACATTTAATAGCTGTAATATTCTCTCCTCTTTCAGATTCAGGAAGATCAGGGATAGAAGCCCCTTTTAAACCAATTACCTTCCTAGATCTGCCTTCACCAGGCCGGAAGCCGCATTTGTCAAAGTTATATACTAACCGCACTAGTGTATCCTTTTTAACCACATTTGCAAGCAGATTATACCAGTATGCTAATAACCCTACATCCTCAGCCTAGATATGCTTTGATTCCTTCGTCTTTTGCTTGATAGGGCCTAGATTGAGGTGTTCTAGGAGTCATTTCTCAAAGTAATATGCCCATACCTTGCTAACCTGTCTATCTTCACCAGCACATTAAAGTGACTGATTTACATACTCTTCTAGTAGCTTAGGCATCACTGACAGGTAGTAATCTCACATCTAGACTATCCACTGTATTAAGGCTTCCTCCTGATACCCCTTAAGGGCTTTATTAACTGGTTTACGAGCTGTACAAGGCTGAGAACTAGCGTCCACATAGGGTCATGTAAGGAACGCCATATTCACGCGTAATCTTAGCAAGATTTAGGTTTTTTTGGGCCTGAGCGGCTTCGCAGGCCTTATGGAGGTCAGATTCATTATATTTAATAGATTTAGGCATGTTAGGTGGTGGGAATAGCTTCAAATGCATAAAAGTAGGTGGTTTGGATCAAATCTACCGTTGCGGTGAAATCTACCGTTGCGGTGAAATCTACCGTTATGCTGTAGCGCACCCACACCGAGAGCGGTGTGGGTGCGCCTAAGGCACGGATAAGCTATGACACCGGATGTGATGTATCTAGTGCAATAAAGCTTATGCCATAACCTATATGCTAGCATCAGCAGCCCATGGTTCATTGAGGTTATTCTTTCAGACAATGGGGTCATCAAAAATTCCAAAGATCGGGACCGTTTAAGGTTATAATACTGCGATTTACTTTGAAATGGAGGCAGCTGGCATTATGGATGAGAGTCTATGCCTAGTAGTCTGAGGAATATATAACTATGTTGACACCCATAAATAAGATGGCAAGCATTACTATGCTGCAGCTGCTCCAGCAACCTATTGCAAGGCACTTCTTTGCAGGGTTAATAAGTGAGATATGGAAAAGGCAAGAAGTATAAGAGAATAAATTAAAGGAGTGGAAGGCTTGTCTGCAGGCATAAATGACATCTGAAAAGCCCAGAGGTTGGATATAACCTATTTAATTCACAGATGTATATTAGGCTAATAATACACAGCTTTACTCAAAATATCATCAATAATATAATCCAAAATACTATTCTGGAAATGCTTAATGCCACTGGAGGAGCTTTCATTTAACTCCTGCAGGGATGAAATGAGGGAGAAATCTTGGTTGTGGGGCATGCTAAGTTGTGGATTACATTATGAGGAGAAGGTGATCTGAACTCTAAAGAAACGGATACTTTAACGCATAATTACTAGGTAATTCAGGCAAAATAAAGTCATTAGTAGGAATAGTAGTAAATTAAGGGAGGAAAGTGAAACAGCAAATCACCTTTCTAAGGGACCTTGTGATGTATATTAAGACTCTAGCCGTATAAGCTCACACTGATAATAAGGAATCAATATCATTGCAACACAGTAGCTCTGTGTAACTTGCTCTGTCCAATACAAAATCATGTATGTCTATCAACAGGAATAAGGAATGCCGAAAAGTAACTGTCTAGCTCGTCCACCTGGTCTGGAGCTGCCGTCTTCCCGACCCACAGATCCGGTCGAACAACCACCACAGCACCAGTAACATGGTCAACACCGTAGCAAGAGTGCGCATCGTCTTCTGGTGTGCGGTCATCTGAGATAACCACGGCGCTCTCTTTGAGGGCAGACAAATCGTCACCCTGGAGTCGCTCCTCCAGTTCAAAGGGTGCGCCTTTGGCGACGAGGAGAATGTTAAAACGCGATCTTCCACCGAACCGTTTATAGAAATGGCTCTCGCGCGCTAAAGCCAGAGAAAAGGCGGCAAGTCGTGCTCTCACAGGTCCGAGAAGATCGGATCCAAAGACGACAACGTGGAACCGGTTAGGTCCCTGCATTTTATCGTATAGGTAGCCGGTTGAACCCGTGCTGAAGCACACGCGGGGGCTAGGGGCCCGTACTCCATTACGGAGCACTGTTGGCTTTTTCTTCGTCCCGACGGCAGACCCCTGTGGAACGATGCAAGACGTGCCATACTCGCAGTCAGTGCCTAAGAGGAACTGACCGTACTCAGGAAAGAAGGTACGGAGAAACTGCAAGTCCTGCTGTCGCTCATCCTCCTCTTCGCTGGTGGACTGCGGCTTACCGTTCAGGTGGACCTTGTGGCCGTTGGTCCCGTCCCTGCTAGTGACAGAAAGCTTCACTCCATTATGATGTCCGTGGTCGTATGTCTCCGGTTTGCTATGATCGCCGGATGCCTTTCCGTTGCTTGCTCGGTTGTGCTTAGCTTTAGGTGCTTGGGCATTGCGAGATGGATCAAATCCGAGATCCGCGCCGGCTTCGTAAAGTTGTGCAATAGGGAGTTCGGAGTTGCAGACGAAACGAAGGTATTTACCCGATGTTTCAATGATTCGGACGGCGTGGAGACGGCGCTCGCGGTCGTAGGTTGGCATGAGGGAGTTTATATCTGCTGCACCAGAAGCGCAGAGACCAAGTTTCCAGGCGAGATTGGCTGAGTCGAGGATGGAAGCGTTAAGACCAAACGCGCCCATCACACTATGGACGTGAGCAGCATCTCCGGCCAGGTAGACCCGTAGGTTCTCAGAGGAGAATGACCGAGCTACGCGCTCGCTAACTATAATTGTTCTCTCAGTATGTGAATATTTTTATAAAGGCATAAAGACCCACTCTTCCAGACCGCAAACCAGCTCAATGGTGCCGCAAATTTTAGCTTGTATGGGGCAAATATACGGTTCGCTTGCTCCAGAACTTCATCGGCCGTAATGGAGTGAACGTCCACTCGACCACCGGATTCCTGAAAATTAAGGTCTCTGGCAAGTCTGGATTGTGCGATGGGGCCAGTACTAGAGACGTCTAGCTGGGTATAGAGGCTGAGCCGGGTTAGTATTCCTCCATATAATCTCTGTAAATAGGCAGACTCACCGAATATATCCCTGCTCACGAGGAATAATCACACACCCGCCATGCTTCGAATTTATAACAGATCTAGACCATCTCAGCAGAGACCACATAGGAAGTAATGGATCATACTAACCCAAAAATCCACGCATGTGGATAGTCCGACTCGAAAACACAGTCCATAATACCCCAATAGATATCAGTACTCACTCCATCAAATGGAATCCCAAGACTGCGCCGAATGGAACTCGCTCCTCCATCTGAACCAACAAGGAACTTGGCTTCAACGACCTCGTCCTCACCAGTCGCGGTGTTGGTGATGACGCCCTTGACTGGATACGATTCTAACTGGTTGTCCTCAACCTTGTACTCTTTCAGGACAGTGGTACGGTCCACAAGCACCTTGTGTCGGTAGAGGTCTCGCACGTAGATGCGTTCAATCTGACCCTGTGTGATAACGTGCAGCCCACGGTATCTCGAGTCTGATTGGTGGGAGCGAGAATGAAGTAACGGCTTTCCGTTCTTGTAGATGGCGGTTCGCTCGATCAAGGGGCCCTCTTCCGCAACTTCTTCTGCAAGACCCCAGGTTCCTAATGTTTCCAGGAATCGCGGCTGGACACCGTCCGCTCTTCCGGCCAGCAAGGGGCCAGATGCTTTGTCGATGATGCGGACCGTCAGTCCCTGGCGAATCAAGCTGACCGCGATTTGTAAGCCCGTAGGGCCGGCTAAAGTAAGTCACATGTTAGTAAATGCTCAATAAAACTCATTCCCAGATTATACCTCCGCATATTAGTACATCTACCTTCTTTTTCGGCTTCCACCAGCTGGGCACACCGTGGGGGGATGCAGTCCCATCGTATATCGTAGGCCAGGTCCGCAGGTAATTCAGTCCCATGTTATTATGAACAGACGAGGTCAGCAGCTCAACAGAGGGAGGAACGCTGTAGTGCGGCTCCTCCTTATCCCAGATGTCTCCATTCTCGACCTGCCAGGGGTTCGTGTCTGCCGATTGGCGATATCCGTTCGCGAACGTGAATCCACCAACTGTTGTGGCCATGGTGCTTGTAGGTCTGTCTGAATATGCAGCGTTCCATATTGCTGTTTCACGGCTTCCTATCTTCCTTTGATATAGATAATTAGGAGCAGACCACCTTCTCTTCACCCCCTGTTTGCTGCTGCGTGTTCCGTGAGACATACGTACTCCGGTCCGTCAGTGTAGGGGATGTACTCCGGGTCCAGCGTGAGCTCCTACGGGACGATATGGTAGTTCTTGTTTCGTGGACATTGTCAAACGGACGAAGAAGTCTGGACGCGGTGGAGTTCCGCCATGTCTGGCGTTCGCTCAGTGCCGGTCCCAGCTGCAGGTGTGTTATTCGAGCTGCATCTAAGGCATTAAAAATCTATGGTGACCTGTTTCGTATTAACCTCTTATTCTTTGTCGGCAGCACTCGGATAATAGCCACTTATTAGAAAATATCATTTCAAATACTCGCAGACATTACGAGGATTTAGGTCACAAAGATCAATATATGCATTAAATAAAAGGCCTGACCAGTGAGATGTAATTTTGCACCATCTTCAAGGCATTCAATTCCAGACTTTCTACCCATTCACAAGGTTGTACGCCTCAACCAACCTCTCCGTCACCTTGGTAACCTTGAAACCGTTAGCTGTTGCCAAAGCAAGCTTTATTGAGATTGGACCTACGTTATGTAGCTTGAACGGCTCGAAATGATTACCCGGAATTTTCAACACAAGCATCTTACTGTGAAGTAGCGTGTTCCACTGGGATATCGAATCCTGCTGAGCTGCCTCATTCTCCAACCAGGGATACTCAATTTTGCAGAGCTCCGTCGTGTTCAATGTTTGCTCACATTGGAGTAGCACAGAAGGAATTGGTGTCTGTAGCTTAGAGGGTCTGTATTCTCCTAGCATTGCTGCGTAAGATATGAACTGCCTCCGAAGAAGGACCTGGATTCCTGCGTCCAGATCCTGTAGTACATGCCGGATTACGGCGTCAGGCAGAGGCTGATGGTTTATTGGAGATGGAGAATCGATGAAAATAAGACCGGCGACTTGCGACATCAGATGTTGTGCGATCTCAAATGCCAATACACCACCAAACGACCAACCTATCAGTCTTTAGTTAGAAAAGTGCTTCTTTCAGCTCATAAATCACTACCTACCTCCGATAATCACAGGCCCGTCGAATTTGGAACGGACTGCATCCGCGTAAAGCTCAGCTGTTTCCTTCAGAGTAGTAGGGGTAGGACCTTCAAGGGTATGACTCGGACTAGAAATCCCGTAAAGTGGGAATGGGACTCTCTTCAGCTTGGAGTATGGAGCGACTGATCCACTGCCGTCGTGGACAAGGATCAGGGGGACCGAGTCTGAATCGCCTTTTTGTAGAAGGACGGGTCTGATGCTATTCTGTAGCCCATCTCTGGCCCTATTTCTGGGTTTCTCCAACCCCAAAATAAGATCCTCAAGCTCTCTGATGGTGAGATTATCATGGAGCTGGTCAGCAGATATCTCGACCTTGAGCTTTTCCTTGAACGCCTGTCGGAACTCGATAGAGAGAAGAGAGTCGAGTCCATACGCACTGAGTGACTGGTCTGCGCGCAGCGCAGACTTCGAAACCCCGCATACCCCTGCTAAAATACCCTTGATCGCACTGCGATCTGGACTATCGTTGCTTTTGACGTTCTCAACCTCATCTCTTCGGCCGCTTGTGCGACGGCTCGGCTTAGATCGGATCTCTGTTGGTAGTTGTGGCTTTTTACCAGCGAGGTCCTCCACTTCGCGTGTAAGCTCCCCGATTGTACGGACTCCCATAATAATTGAGCTTTCTAGGTGGACCATGGGGAGGTATTTCTGAAGAGCGGCACCGATTTCAATTGCCATGAGAGAGTCGATTCCGAGTTCTGATAACAATGCAGAAGAACTTGATGAACCGAGATTGATACCGCAGATCTTGGAAACAACCTTTGTGACTAGCGGGGCAATTGACATGGCTTCTTCGTCACCATTGGGAGGCGTGGAAAGCGGAGATTCGCCAGTGGAGATGGTGTCCTCCGAAGATGCAGAGGAGACTGTAGAGCTACTGTCTGCAATGAATTGCGGCCCAAGGTCGGTGCGATAACGAGATAGGTGGGTGCGAAATGCCCTCAGGTTGAGCTTCTTAAAATGGATACCCTCAACAGCAGCAACAAGTCGTCCACTGGAAGAAAGAGCGTACGAATCGGCGATAAGCATATTCTCGTCGCAGTTCAAGAGACTGCAGTAGATGGAAAATGAGTCCTTCTGATCGACATCGTGAAATAAGATCTGGGCAGACTCGACTTTGGTACAAATGTAGATCTCGGAGCTGGTGGCGTAATTGTTGGCCATGAACCCGACACTGTGGAGCAGCGTGTCGATGAACATGGGAGACAGAATGCATTTCTGGTCAACAATAGGTAGCTTAAACGTGCCATATCCCTCCAGGCCTGTATCTGCTACAGTGAGTTGGCGGATGGATCGGTAGCTCTCCGCGTAACGCACAACACGACTGAAGATAGTCTCGTAGAGTATACTGGTGTTGAAGGTGTCGAAGTGCTCGCGGCGCAATTTCAGATGAGACAGCTGTCGCTGGATCATGGCTGCTTTCCGTGTGAAGGCTTTGGTAGTTGTTGCAATGCTCTCGAGGGATACTGTGCCCCAGCAATGGACAGTACAGTTATCCGGCTGCATTGGCGAGTAACTGGAGAACTGGAATAGCTTCTCTTTCTTCAACCGTAGTTGCACAATCCGGTCATCGGGCGAGACATCGTACATGAGTGGGTTGTCAAATGTAAGATCAGTAATTACGATAGCCTGATCTGGTCTAACCCCGTTTAGTGACGCCGCTTCAACAACCATCTCATGGTAGATAGAGGCGGGGCAGAGAGCAACTTCTCCCACCACATGTCCATCGATGTAAGGGGCCAGATACTCGACTGGGGTTTCAAACAATGTATCCGGTCCCCGAAGTCTTGTAGTGAGGAGGCCGGTGCCTAGGAGCGCGTCTCGTGCCCTGGTTGTTTCTTCTTTGGGCGTATCGAGTCGAGTCACACGATATGGGAGAAAGTTCTCGAACTGTTCAAGAGGGTATGCAGGAGCATCAACGAGAGAGGCACCGCTCCCATCAAAAACAGCGCGCCAGTTAATATCAGGACAGAAGGAAGACAGGCTGACAGCTGCGTTCGAAAGCGATTCCCAGGCACTGAGCTTGCTATTCAACGAGCTGAGAAACCCGTACTCTCCATGTTCTGACACCCCGTTGCGAACCATTGGCAGAGTAAGAGGGGAGGGTCCAATTTCCAGGAACACCGTCGAGGAGAGATCCTGATCCGCAGTGATTGCTTGCAGTAGTTGAGCAAATCTAACAATCTCCCTGGTTTGGCGAACGAAGTAATCCGAGTCCACCACAGAGCTCAGGAAGTCACCGTACACCGTAGAGCCGACGAGAATTTTGGCAGGATAGTACGTAACCGACGACGTGATCTTGCGCAGCTCCTCCAGAATAGGATCCATAGCAGCCGAGTGGAATCCGTACGGGACAGTGAGGATCTTGCATTTATACCCAGACTGTTTACACAGTTCAGCGAGAAGCTGCAGCTCGATAATAGGACCTGCAATTACAGAATCATGAGGGGTATTCTGACAGGCCACCTGCAGGTGCGAGAGACTCCCATGGTGGGAGATTAACCGAAGCAACTCCTGGTCACTCTGATTGCACGCCATCATCCCAGACTCGTTCACTGCACAAAGATCTGCAATGAGGGTGGCTCTCGTTGCGACAAGGCGTAGACCGTCTGCCAGTGACATAACGCCGGCAATCACCATAGCCGCATACTCTCCCAGACTAGTCAATGCTGTTACCCAACACGTAATTTAATTTATGGGCGTGGCACTTACCTGTGTCCAATCACCGCCTGAGGCTCAATGCCCCATTCCCTCCAGACGCTGGCCAAAGCATACTCAAGGACGAAAGTGCCTGTTTGCGATAGGTAGGTGTTGTCGCTGTCTTCTATGTTCACATCACCCACCAGCATGCCACGAATGCTCGGAAGCCTCATTTGCTCTAGTATGATTTCGCACCGATCGACACATGCTCGATATACGGGGGAAGTTGACAGCAGCTCACGTCCCATGCCACTATATGCCCCTCCCTGGCCAGAGAACACCATAATAATGGGCCTGCTTTTTGACGGCGTCCGAGTGATAAGAGGATCCCTCAGCTTTGCCAGCAAATCATCCACATTGCCACAGGCTATAGACACAATGTGTTCGTACCGTTGTCGTCGAGCGGTGGCTGTGTAGCAAATGTCGGGTAGTTTCAGGCTCGATCTCGATGCCTCGATTGAACACCTGTATGCTTGCACTCGCGTTTTAAGAGCTTTGATAGTTCGAGCCGAAATCAAGAAAGGGTAAGCACTGCGTTCAGTCACCTGGGAATGCCTCGAAGGAGCCTCCTCAACGATCATCGCAGCGTTGGAACCCGCCGCACCAAAGTTATTGACCATTGCCCTGCGTGGCAGATTGCCTGCAGGTGCTATCCAGTTTGCGCCCTCTGTGGTGATCTGCATATCCGTGGCTAGAGCATCCGCAAGCCTAGGATTAATGTTCTTTAATCCGACCTGAGGTGGGATTCGGTGGTTCTTGAGCATGAGCAGCACCTTGGCGAGGCTGGCTGCTCCTGATGCTGCTTCTGCGTGGCCAATGTTGCCCTTGATTGAGGTGACAAACACGCGATTCTGACGATGGCGAGAGACTTTCCCGAAGACTGACTGAATGCTGGATATTTCGACCGCATCTCCGGCCTGAGTATTAGGTTAACACTCGTCCTAATCAAGAATAGCCGATTAGGGAGATCTTCTACCTGGGTTCCGGTCCCATGAGCCTCGACAACATCCACGGATGAAGCATCCACACCGGCTCTGGAGAGAACCGTTCGGAAAAGCTTCCCTTGCGTTTCTGAATGAGGGCGAGTAATGGAGCTGGCGTTTGCACTCTGGCTGACTGCAATACCACGAATAACGCCGTATATACGATCGTTCTCCTGTAAAGCATCCGACAGTCTCTTGAGAACAAACACACCACACCCTTCGGAGCGGCAATACCCGTCTGCACCCGCATCAAAGGCCTTACATTGCCCAGTAGGACTCAAAAAGTGTGCTCGACCTAGGCCCATATACATGTCCGGACTGACCATGGCGTTTGCACCTCCAGCGATAGCAGCGGTACAATCACCGTTTATCAAAGCCTGACAAGCCTGGTAGATGGCGATGGAGGATGCAGAGCACGCAGTGTCGACCACCATGGAGGGACCACTGAACTTGAAGTTATAGGAGATACGACCGCTGAGAAAGGCTCGAAGTGTTCCTGTGCTGTAGTACACATCGATGTCATCTCGCAAGTTGTCCACATAATCCCCGGTGGCGATTCCAACGTAGCAACCAAAGGAGTCCTTCTGGAAAGATGGGGTGGAGTCGGGGACATATCCTGCATCGTCCAACGCGTGAAGGGTAGCTTGGAGTAATAGTTTTTGCTAGTTCCATAAGTATCTGTAGGTGTAGCCAGGATATTGCAGGCATACCTGTGGGTCCATTGATCGAGCTTCACGAGGAGAGGTATCAAAGAAGGCATGATCAAATGCCCAAGGCTTCTCCACAAAATTACCGTAGATTGACCGTAGGCCGGGCGTTCCCTCTGTGTCATCCGATATAAATTCGGAGACCTTGAATCTCGTTCCCGGTATCTAAGTCACCATATTAGTAGATACCCCAGGCGAATTGGAAATATATCTTACCGTTTGAACAGTATTGATTCCCTTCACCAAGTTGTTCCAGAGTGCCTCTTTATTGTCCGCAGACGGGAAATTCACAGACATACCCACGATCGCAATATCTGCGTGTGGAGTCTTTGGCATCTCTGGTAATGAATGATCAACCACTCGTGTATTATTCCACTGAGTGCCAAAAAATGAGCGTGAATGTGGCCCAAATGCATGAACCTCCGTCTTCAGTGGACCTTGGGATAGGCTCTCCCAAGTTAGCGGCCAATTCAATCTGTGAGTGAGGATGATCTGGACGGCTGTTTCTGTGAGCGTCACCTCCCCAGGTAGGGTCATAAGGCTTCCATCAACCGTTGATCGGAGGGGTATGTATACGGACTGTTGTGCTGGAAAAGAGATTGAGCGTCGCTTGATATCTTGTAAAACCATCTGAACGACTGATTTCGTCGTGTCGCCTCCATGGTACCAGCCGTGTACGGGGATAGGCTTCCCATTGTCTTGTGAGAAGATTTTGAACTGCTCTAGGGCTGAAGGCGTTCCAGTCACGGTGATGATGTCGGGGTTTATTCGGGCGGAGAAACAGACAGCCTCGTTTCCGGCCTGGGCAATTCGTGAACGTTAGTGGTTGAGTCTCGTCTACACGGCTTTGGTACCAACCTTAGAGTTAAACCGATCCACATCCTCTTCCTTGAGTCCACTCAGGGCAATTGACCAGGGGCGGGCACGCCATTGCGGTCCTGCGCGGTCTTCACAAAAAGAGGCCACACGATAACCTATCCAGAATGCCAGTCGAACTGCATTATCACTGCCTTGTATGAAGTCCTCAATCGAGGTGGACGTGGCAACAACCAGAGCTGGTATAACCCCAGAGCAGAAACCCACCACCTCATCATAGTTGCTCGTAATTTCCTGCAAAGATAGGCGGGGCTCCGGGGAGGCTGCACATGTCTCAACATGGTTGAGGTAACTGAGCAATTGGTGGACTAGGAGCGATACCCCCTGGATTATGGGGTTGCTTTGCTGTGTTGTGGGAGGAGATAGAAGCAACTCTGAGGATGTAAGCTCCGCTAGCTCAGGAAGAACAGATTGCCCGTGTTCTTGCTCTCGCACGTTGGACAGCTCCTGTAGAAATGCATTGTAGCATGACGCTAAAAGTTTGCCCGCGGTGCGAGACCTCCTGACATGTCGGATAGCTGTGGTGGAGGCCTCCTGCGAGAACACAGCGCGGCTACCTTGGCCCCCAAAAAAAGCCACCCGGTGGATCTCTAGTGTTGAATTAATTTTGTCCTCCATCCTTCTGCTTGTTGTATACGCTAAAGTATCAGCGTTGCAGAAAAGTATGACACAAGCCAGCTGCAAAAGCCTAGGGAAAGTGGAGGGTATATTACAGATTGGCCTGCACTGACAGGGCGTTGATCTGCATGTGAAACCCTCCTATCGCTTGCTCACTAATGCCGTGCAATAGATTTTGCTTACCATGTATATGGACCGGAGTAACGAGAGGCGGGTGTTGCTCTCTGGCGCGGACCGTACTTGTGTACTCCGCTCCGATTCCGCACAGGCTTGCTTTGCCCTCTGGCATAGAAAGATCTAAAAGATCAGATCATATTTGGCATGTAATAAGTAGTCAATAGTCATAGATCGATCCACAGCAACTAGGGCAAACAATCTCTACAACATTATTCACACTTGAGGGCTTCGACATGGCGCCAAGTTTCGATTCTCCCACTACGTTCACTACCACCTTGGACGTATGCTTCGATCGCGCGACCCTGTGCTTGGATAACGAGGCCAGCAAGGAGGGCGTTCACTCCCTGCCGGATCTGATTCAGTTCAACGCAGACCACAACCCTGACCATTTGTTCGCCATCCAGGAGGTGAAACTTGGCCAGGAGCGACATCTGGAGCGAGTGACTTTTCTAAGCCTACATCATGCAGTCCTCGCTTGTCGGGAATGGTTAGCTGCCAATTTTCCAGTTCGGGGAAACAAAAAGCCCATTGGTCTCCTTATGGAAAGTGGTCTTGGGCTCTTCATTTACCTCGCCTCCCTCCTCTCCCTAGAGAGCCCTGTTCTTCTTCTCTCTGCTCGACTGGGCCCAGCAGCCATCAGCCATCTTGTCGGGAAGACCGGCTCAGTTGCTATTCTCACATCCAAAAGGACAGAGTCGCTAGCATCTCATGCAACTCTTGGTAGTCCAATAAAAATCCTAAACGCCCCTCCACTTTCGGACTTCCTGACCTCACCTTCAATCAGATACGCAGGCCAGCGTCTCCCAAGGGTTCCCTCTCACAAGGACGAGCCCGGCACGCTTATACTGCACTCTTCTGGGACAACTGGACTTCCCAAACCCGTCTTTCTCACGCATCGTTACGTTCTGGGCTACGCCGCGTGTCACCGTCTGCATCCCGAAGAGTCCGTAGGCCGTGTGAACGTCTCGACACTACCACTCTACCATGTATGCTAGTGACCCCCACCGTTTCAAATGACCTATAGTACAGCATACCTAATCCGTCCAGGGCTTTGGCCTCCTTGCCCCGTGTCTCAGTTTATCTGTGGGAAAGCCATGCTGCTTCCCTTCACCTTCTATCATTCCCTCCGCCACCTCCACCATCGAACTCCTCCAATCTACCAACGCCCTATCTCTAATGACTGTTCCCTCGATCATCGAAGAAATAGCATCCTTCTCGGGATCATCGTCTGTTGAAACTCTGCGATCCCTTGACTTCGTGGCCGTGGGCGGTGGTGCCATCAAACCCGAGGTCGGCGAAAAGCTGCACACCCAGGGCGTAACCCTGCTGAATCATTACGGGGCCACTGAGATCGGGGCAATTGCACATATTTTTGTGCCAGACGAAACCTACGACTGGCACTATCTGCGCCTCAGAAGCGACTTGGGATTGCAGGTCAAAAGCGTCGAATCCGACAACAGCTTGCACTGCAAACTGCTTGGGTATCCGTTCGGGTGGGAACGAGCGTTTGAAGTGCAGGATCTTCTAGAGCGGAACCCAGCTTCCATCAATGATGTCGAAGTCAAGATACTGTCAAGGAAGGATGATGTTATTGTACTTGCCACGGGTGAGAAGGTTCTTCCGCAGCTATTGGAAGAGACATTGAATGGCAAGGCCGGCATCAAGACGGCTGTAGTCTTCGGCGAACGCCGCGAGACTGTCGGCGTGCTCATTGAATCACAGCAACCAATTGCTCCTGCTGAATACCAGGGGTTTACCAACAAGGTATGGACATGGATTGATGAGGTTAATCATCTTGTCGATCGACATGCCCGGGTTCCTTCCCCAGATGCCGTCGTGGTGGTGCCAGAGGGCAAGTCTATCCCACGATCTGACAAGGGATCTGTCATGAGGCATGAGGTTTCTCGAGTTTTCGCCGATGAAATTGAGAGAGCCTATTTATCACTGAGCAAGAATGAAATCTATCTCAATCCTGCCAATGTTCTCCCAGGCTTACGAGCCTTAGTCCAGGCTTGTTTGGGTGACCGCATCAAGACAACTATTGCCAATGAGTCGGATTTCTTCGAACTGGGCATGGACTCTCTAGAGGCTACCCGCCTTTCGCGACAGCTTAACTCGCTCCCAAACCGGGACTCTTTCCCGGGGCTCACGGAAGAAGTACGCCCGGACTTCATTTACCAGCACCCAACTCTTTCTTCACTAGCAGGAGCCATGGCGGGTGAACCAGCCCCACCGCCAAGATCTCAAAAAGCATTCGAGATGCAGGATATGCTGCGGAGAGCACTGCAGTGCATCCGTAGCGCTGGAAGTGAAGTCGTCTTGCTCACTGGGTCGACGGGTACTCTGGGAGTACACATGCTCGAGATCCTCTGTTGCAATCCTCGTGTCAAGAGCATTATTTGCGTTAACCGCACCAAACCAGGTGTGGACGCATGGACTCGGCAGGAGGAATCTTGTCGCGCCAAGGGGATACAGCTACCTCTTTCTTCGAGGGACAAGATCGTTTGTCTCCAAACTGCTACCCAGGACCATCATCTGGGCCTCTCGGATGAGGTTTACGCCAGCTTGACCTCCAAGGTCACGCACATCATCCACAATGCCTGGCCGATGGATTTCAAGCGCCGGCTCTCCTCTTTCCAGGCTCCCATTCAGTCGCTCTCCAACCTTATCCAGCTCGCCAAAGATATCCACACTCTCCGACCTCATGTGGTTCCCCGGCTCGTATTCACCTCATCCATTGCGGTCACAGGGCGGTATCCTGGAAGACGGGTCGCTGAGCAGCGCATGACGGATCCAAACTGGGCTGCGGCGATGGGATACGCCGAAGCCAAATGGGTGTGTGAGTGTCTTTTGGAAGATGCTGCGCAGGATTCTCCAGGCTCGTTTCAACCGGCGGTTGTGCGCCTTGGCCAACTCAGTGGCTCGAATCACTCAGGGTTCTGGTCCAAGACAGAACATCTGCCTGCGCTAGTCTCGACATCGGCAAAGATCGGCGCTCTTCCTAACATTCAAGGGGTAAGTGACCGAAACCCACATAGAAATAAACAGAGTATTGATTTCGACCTACAGAGTTTCTCCTGGCTGCCTATGGACATAGCCGGTCGGGTCGTGTCAGATATCACTCTTTCTGACAGTCAGCAACACTTTTATCATGTGGAAAATCCTATTCGACAGCCTTGGGTGGATTTGCTGACCTCCCTGCGCTCTGAGCTCGACGTGTCATTGGTCGAGTTTGAGGACTGGTTTATGCAGGCTCGTCAGACGGACCTGCTTACGGGTCTGGAGGACTTTTTCAACAATGATTTTGAGACCCTTGCTAGTGGGCGGATTATACTGCGGACCGATTCTTCGAGGGCTGTTTCTCCATCGCTGAGGTCTTGTGGCGGAGTTGGCGTGAATGTCCTGAAGAAGTATTTGCAGTCTTGGAAGGATCAGGGCGCTTTGTAGAAACTTCTAACGATTTTGAATAGAGATAGAAACTCTATAAGAAGTGTCCGCAAATAGGAATAGCACTGAAGTGACATGCAGGATAATAGTGTTTAGTTTCTAGCTGTTGTGCTGGTATAGCTGAGTAGCTACTCAAAATCAGTGCTACCAGTCAACGCCTTCCACTCATCGATATCCTTACGAACCTGATCCATAATCGAGGGAATCAGATGAACCGCATCATTACCTAAAGCTAGTCTCGAAGGCAGAGTCTTCCCCATGCACTGCCCAGTATGCGTTAACGCTTCAAATAGCAACTCCGCCGCGACGATTGGATTGCCTGGCTGCTTGCAGTTCTTCGCATCCAAGGCCGACAAAGCGGCATCCACAGGACCAGAAATATCTGGAACACGCCTCTGTGCCCGCTTCCGATTGGAGTCGGTCAGAAAGTTTGTGCGAAAATAGCCAGGCTCTACTGCCACCACGTCAATCCCCAAGTGGGCGACTTCAGCACGCAAAGCCTCTGAGTTGATCGAACAGGCTGCCTTGGAGCTACAATATATTCCAGCACCAGGGACACCGCGCCAACTCCCGATGGATGCCATGTTGCAAATAACCCCAGCGCGTTTTTGGCGCATGTGAGGGAGAATGGCACGGGCGACGTTGAGTTGGCCGATGACATTGGTGTCGTACTGGTGGAGGACCTCTTTTGCACTGGGGCAAGTATTAGTATCGTGTACGAAGCTTGCATTCTGAGAAGCTTGACCTACCTGACCTCCTCAATTCCTCCAGTCAGGATGTAACCGGCGTTGTTCACCAGGACGTCGATCCGCCCTGTCTTTCCCAACACATCAGACACAACGCCATTCAACTTTTCGTCCGGCCAGGTCACATCCAGCTCGTAGGCCAGAGCCCCTTTACTTTCTAAATCAGCGAGGGTGGCGACTTGACGCGCAGTTGCCACTACAACGTCGCCCCGACGGAGGGCAGCTTCTGCGATGCATTTGCCAAACCCGGAGGAACACCCTGTGATGAGCCAGACTCTCGACACCATTTCAGAACTAAGTGCGAAGAATGTATTGAATGTCAGGAAAATACGAGGAAGAGAGACGGAGGAGTGAATTAAAGCTGCCGTGGGTTTGGGACCGGAGTACGAGGTCCGGAGCTGCCAGCGGGTTTCCATGCTGCAGATCACTTCTCGGAGTCAACCTGCAGAAGTCATGGGACTGAAAACGCGGCTATCATCTACCTTGGACTTCAAAAACAAAAAATGGATACTCCGGCCCATTATTGAGATGCAGTCGTGAAGGCAAAGTCATCGAAGAGATAGATTTGTATCTATAAAACACCAGAGAGTATCACGAAACCCTGACGAATTTCCAGGAGACTAAGACACGACCTGACAGAGGACAGGCAGTCAAATTCAATCTCTATCAATCAGCAGCGTCAGATCAGAAACTAAGCTCCGAAAATGCTGTTTAAATTGTGTCTTGTATTGGCTTTGCAGCCCCTGGCCTGGATGGGGGTTGCTGCTCTTCCACACAATTCCACCGGTAAAACATTGCTCCTCTATATTCATCCTTATTATACCCCCCTTTGTCATTGATTGTCTTTAACAACTAACACAAGCCGTCCCAGGGTCTGTTAGCATTACTGAATGGGGCGCCACATGCACCGAGCGACTTCTGCCTGTGCATCTAGAGAAGACTTCGACCCAGAACTTCACGCTGGACAGCTATAGCCACGAGGTTTTCTATGCTCTTACTCGCAAAGAGATACTTATCAGTGGCACCTACAATGTCTCCACCCGCACCTGTATCCCCAAGGGCGGCGCCAAGTCCGAAAGTATCCAGCTACTGGCCCACGGAGCGACATACACCAAGCACATGTGGGATTTCGCATATCAGCCCGAGCGGTACAGCTGGACCAAGCATATGAACGAGGCCGGATATGCGACCATGTCGTTCGATTTGATTGGTGAGTCTACCCTGTTGTCTATAACGGCTCAGCATATTCTCACAACCGCGACAGGTGCCGGAAACAGCACTCGCCCCAACGCCATGCACGAAGTCCAGACCCAGGCCCACGTAGAGACCGCCCGCCAATTCATCAGTGCCCTCAAGGCTGGCGAGATTGACGGCCACCGCTGGAAGCGCGTCGTCTACGTCGGTTTCTCTATCGGCGCTGCCGTTGGCAACTCCCTCGCAACCCAGTACCCTACTGCGGCCGACCAGCTCATCCTCCTGGGGCTGTCGTGGTACACTGACTACATCTACCCAGCCCTTTTGATGATGCTGCGCGCCGAAGCCAACAAGATCGACCCCAAGCGCTGGGGATCTATGCCTGATCTCTACACCACCATGCCCAGTCTTGTGACCCGTCAGTTCTCGCACCTGTACGGGGACTTTGACCATGGTGTCGAAATTCCTGACTGGGATGACCTGGACGCCGACACGGTTGGAGAGGCTGTCAGCTTCATGTTTCACGCCAAAGAAGCCCCGGAGTACAAGGGCCCAGTCTTCCTGGCTCTTGGGAACAGTATGTTCTGCTTTCCCTTCCCCCCCTTGTTCTTCTTGGTAAAGTCGGCAGCTAAGCAAAAACAGACGATGTCACCTTTTGCGGTATCACTTGTGGAGACCACCATCTCGATGTCTACAACAAGTTCCCAGCCGCCGCAGACCATCGCCCTCTGCTCTACCCTAATACCGGTCACAATATCCTCCTGCACCGAACAGGCCGCAAGTTGCTGAATGATGTTACTGATTTCATTCGCAAGCATGATAAATAGGCGTAGATTCGAAGGCTAGCTGAGGTACGTCTGAGGGCATACTGATTTCAGGGAGGGACTATAGTGTATATAGATCATACTAGTACAAAGACTCGAGAAATACCTGGTATATCAATGAAAGAATTTGGGGAACAACTCTATACTTCTGCTAATTTATGTCGTAATTGAACCCTTTTTTTTTTTTTTTTGCTTTTCAGCTAAAGCTCCGCACTTCTAGTAGTTCAGCCTTCCGAGCCGTTCAAGTTTACTCGGCTCCAGGGTTACCAGTAACAAGGATATCCTGACTTCTCGAAATTTTCGGAGCTCCTGTCACGCTGGAAAAGAATAGGGCCCCATGTAGTGCTTATATCACTCGATTCGTAAGTATAGACATAGCTAGAAACCAGCCTACGGTCGATTCACGAGAAGGTGAAGGAAGCTGCTCTATCCCCAAGGAACTGTATCATGAAATGGCATTTTATTCAGAACAGGACGATGGCAGCGTTTAAAGCACGGTCATTCAATAAGCCCATCTACGGCCACTGGCTCCTCCTCTTCATAACGACATGAAAGTCAAACTGTGGCACAAACCATCGGTTCTCCACTCTCCACTGGCTACCAGGATTCTCAAGCCCAATCTGTTTATATTAGACCAGTCTCTTCTCAAAATGATAAAGAAGTTGACCTACCTCATAAGCTTGTAGCAACGTCGGCACCAGCTTATAAACCTCCAAATGCGAGATATTCTTCCCAATGCACGATCGATGGCCGTGACCAAACTACGACTGTTACTCCCGCAATCGTCGACTGAAAATGGATGGCCCTTACCGTCAACAAGCTATTCTCCATCTTCTTCACAGCAGCCTCATCCTTCCCCAGCCATCGTTCAGGTTGCCAAGAGTCAGCGTCTGGACCGAAGGTTTCTTCGTCCCGGTGCACCACCCACGCATTCATACCAACAATCGTTCCCTCTGGCAGGAATTCACCGCATACTTCCACTCCTCCCTCTGGGACAACCCTTTCCAAAGGAAGACCAAAGGGCGGATGTATTCTGCCCGCCTCTTTGATACAAGCGTCGAGATACGCAAGTTGTCGGCTTTGTTTCCATGTTACGATTGCGGAGATGGATCCTACTTTGGCCGCTGTTCGCAATTCATCCATCAGTTTGGCCATGGTCTCTGGGTGTTGAAGCAGGTTATAGAAGATGGTTCGGAGCATGATAGCTGTTGTATCACTGCCAGCGGTTATATTCGACTGCGTCCATGCCAGGAGTGCCCTAGAATTGAATATTAGATATATACAGTTTTCCTCGAGCACGGTCTCCTACCACTGCGGCACACTTTTGTCCTTCGCCATCGCCTCAATAAATCGGGACAAGAAGTCTCGGTCATTCAGATTCTTCGCCTCCTCTGATGGATTGTTCATCAACTTCATCCGCTCATTCTGTCTGGTTACGGCAAAGTCACCCATCGCAGACCATGAGGCTTTGCGCAGTCGAGAAATCCACGGGTTCTTAACCCAGAGTTCATCGATCCACGGCATTTGGCCCACCTAGCCTACATCTTAGCCTAGTCATGCCATCTCTGGAAGGGTCACGTACCGGCGCCACATACTGGAAATACTTCCAGATATCGCCCATGATGTTATCGATATCCTCTCCCTTCTCGAGGAAACCCAGTCGCTGAGAGAATGTGATCTCCCCTATGACATCGAAGGCGAACATTTGCAACCATATCCCAAAGTCTAGGGGTCGGCCATGGTTAGCGAATCGGGTGTCTAACTGGTCAAAAAAACAGTGGATGGTCTGGTCGACGAATGGCTCGAACGAGACGAGGTTGCTCATCGAATAGATACTGGCAATGGGCTTCTTGAGCATGCGGTGGATGTCCTCATCTTGCGTGGCGAAGAGTCCGGGGAGGATCTTTCCTTTAGACATGGGGAGAATGACTTGGTAGAATTTGGACTGCTCCTGGTCAGCTCCTTCATTGGGGTTAACGAAGTTGTATTTTGACAGTACTTTCTTGTACTTTCCGCTGAATCCGTAGATGGCGGGTACCTCCTTGGGATCCCCGACTGAAACCATATTCGGCCCAAAACGCACTAACTTGCCATATTTCCGGTGCAGTTCAATATGGATATCATGTGCCCGCCTACTCCAAACCCAGTAGAAGCGTGGAATATTGGAAATCGAGGCAAAGAATGGTCCGGGGATACGGCGTAGCCTAGTATAAGTTGAGACGAGGTAAAGGATGAGTCCTCCCGCCACGATCCATGGCAGGTACTCTGTAAGAGCGTTAAAGATTTCGAAAGACGCCGAATCCAACATGATGTTGTGCAATTTCCAAGGGATGGTAGTTGTGAGCATACAATCCTAAAGTCGCTGATTTACTGCTTGCTTTGCGTGGATCGCTCAAGATGTAGCTGATGCTTTGTAGAGGACCGGAGTACTTGGAACATCCTGGTCTGAAGAGCCCCTCCAAAGATTGCTGAGACATCGTTTCTGTTTTTATCAGCTATAAACCGTTTGGAACAATACGATGCGTAACGTCAATGATGCTCTGCTACACACGCCTGTTGACTGTGGCATAGTCATGCAACTCCTTGACTGCATCGGAGATAGAGTTCCTTAGAAGGGGGACCGCCAGATGCTGTGAACCATTTCCGGGACTGGGGGGCCCGGGATATAAATTTGAAGCCATCCCTGTCCATTCCCCCTGCATACTAAAATCAACACCTGAATATCCCGACGTGAGAACACCCCAAAATGAAAGAAAAGCAACAAACATCTTTACCCTCGAGCTCGCAACCTTAGATAGGATACAGATCCTCCTTTCCCAATTTGTCCTTGGCCCTTGCTCTGATCCCTGCCTAGCGCCGTCAACGTGAGGTCGATCGTTGTACTCCGGTCCGCTAATTCCCACACAAAGCTGGTCCCATAAAAACCTTTGTTCCTACAAGAAATATCAACAGATTGAAGAGATCCCACGCATTATACAGGCCCATTAAAGCGCTGAGCCTATAACAATCATGGCCGACATTGAGAAACAACGCGATATCGGCCCTCCAGCCAGCGCTGAGCTCCCTGCGACGTCCGAGATGAGGGAGGTGCGTGGCCTCGCCTGGATCATGGTGGTAGGATCCATTCTCTCGGCAACGTTCCTTTATGGCTTGGATCAGACGATTGTGGCCAATATCCAGCCTGCTATTGTGGACCGTTTTGATTCGCTGGGCCAGCTGTCATGGATCTCAGTCGCTTTTTTGCTGGGGGCTGCCAGCAGCAACCTCTTCTGGTGGGTTCATTGATGATCGAGGATATACGATGTAGCTCTCTAACGGGCAATAGGGGTCAGATGTACGGTCGCTTCAATGTGAAATGGCTATATTTTGCCTGTGTAGGCCTTTTCGAGTTGGGATCCACGGTGTGCGGTGCTGCACAGTCGATGGCAGCTCTCATCGTTGGGCGTGCCATCTGCGGCTTTGGAGGCGCCGGAATGTACACTGGATCCATGGCCTTGCTCTCCCTCACTACAACGGAAACGGAGCGGCCGTTCTACCTGGGTCTTCCGGGCCTCACCTGGGGGGCTGGGACTATTCTGGGACCCGTACTGGGAGGTGCCTTCACCGACAGCAGCGCAGGCTGGCGCTGGGCGTTCTATATTAATCTGTGCATAGGCGCCCTCTGTGTCCCAGTGTATATCTTCCTGGTTCCCAGTAAAGATGCGAACCCCGGTCTCTCTTTCTGGCGTCGCGTCGGAGGGATAGACCTGCTAGGATTCATCCTGATGACGGGCACTTTCACGGCCGGACTCATGGCGATCTCTTTCGGAGGTACCGAATACCCCTGGAACAGCCCGCAGATTATTGCATTGTTCGTCGTAGCCGGCGTCGTGACGATCCTCTTCTGGGTGCAGCAGTTCCTCGCCATCGGTGTCAAGCGAGAGCACGTCTCCTTCCCCCTGACCTTCCTGAAAGAGCACAGGCTCCTCCTTGTCGCCCTAGTAGAAGCCTCCGCAATCACAGCCACCTTCATTCCCATTTATTTTCTCCCTCTCTTCTTCCAGTTCGTGCACGGCGACTCGGCCCTCGACACGGGTGTCCGTATCCTTCCCTACGTTGTCTTCTGCGTCTTGTCGTGTATCCTCAGCGGCCATGCCGTCAGCAAAAATGGCCAATGGCTTCCTTGGTTCCTCGGCGGCGGCGCCTTCGTCCTCGCCGGAAGTGTCGCCCTCTACACCGTCAACGAGGGAACCTCCACCGCAAAGGTCTATGGATACAGTATCATGATCGGCTTCGGCGCGGGCTCCTACCTCCAGTTACCCTTCGCCGTGGCCCAGATGATCGTTGAACCCAAATACATTACCGCAGCAGTCGGTTTTATGGCATTTGCGCAGCTCTCGGCGCCCTCGGTGAGCATGGCCATCGCCAACGCGGTGTTTATCAACCAGTCCACCACTCAGATCTCACATGTGTTACCTTCCTGGTCGAGGAGCGATATTCAGCGTGTCATTTCGGGTCTGGGGGGAAGCGATCTCGCGTCATTGGACTCTGAGACGAGTCGTCGCGTTATCGAGATCATTGTGCAGAACATCAGTAAGGCGTATATTCTATGCTTTGTTGGGGCGGGTCTGGCAATTATTATATCGGCGTATCTGGCTATTGACCATATCTCGTCAAAGGAGAAGGTGAAGCGTTCGAACCACGACGATGAGAGTGATGCAAGTGTGGAGTGATTGTACAGAGAGTCCACGGGACATCATGGATAGAGATAGGGACGAAATTTACGCTAGTTGCCTCTGGTTTATTTTGTACTAGATATATTTATCCTAACGTGCTCATTTGCGACACCGGCTAAATCTATGTGGCAATATGAGCTTCGAAATTGATGTCCCTGTAGACAGTCCACCAAGTCTTTCTAATTGGCGCCAGTCATAATCTGCTTCAAGAGTCTCCCTTAGCTCAGATACGCTCGACTATATGCACGAAACGACATCTTTACCGAGCTGGAACGGACAACACCCAAGTTGCAAGTACAGACCTGTCATTCTGGGGGCTCTCACACATTTGTCTCAGAAGGAACAATGTTCTACAATCTACATTGAAGCAAACACAACCCGCGCATGTTATACTCATCAATCAAATCACCCATGTACTACTTGTCTCTATAGCCCCTCATTCAACAACGGCGAACCAGGCAACACACACTCCACCAACCCAACCTGGCTCCGGCAGTCGTAGATCTTTCGGAGAACCAATCCCGCCCGCCCAGCAATGTCCTTGAATTCTTCAGGAGTACGTTCAATACCGTTAATCAGCGCCATCATGGCCACATCACGCTGATGGCTGTAACGGGTGAAATAGCCGTAGTTTGCAGGGAGTGGCTTAGGGGCGGACTCAATCTCCTTGCAGCCTAGGGTGGTGTTCATCACTTGGTCGCAGATCAGGATTCTAGATCGCGGGCCCATGCTTTCACGGATAGCCGAGAGGATTTGAACACAGTAGTCGTCCGACCAGTCGTGCCTGGTTGATTTTGATTGTCAGAGAATATTGCGAGGCGTGAGAGTCGCTTGGGGTAACTTACATGATGTACCTGAGCCAGTAGACATCAGCCCCCTTGACGGGGTTCTCGTGGAAAAAGTCGTGCGTCATGAACGACACACGGCCTTCTGCGAGGGCCTGGGGGTTCTCCTTGGGCCAAACCGAGGACTGCGCCTGCTTCAAGGCTGGGGCACGGTCTTGTACCACAAAGTTCAGCTCAGGGTAAAGGCGGGAGAGTTGAATACAGAATCCACCTGTAGAACAAAGTCAGCTTCAACAGTTGACCTCCATAAACCAAGACAGGGCTTGCTTACCAACACCGCCTCCCACATCCACAATCTGTGCCTTTCCAAGAGATTTCCAGGGGTAATCTGTGATTCCTCAGCACCAGTCGTAGAAACCAGGTTGTCAAGAGACCTTACCGTAAAGATGAGCGCCTCCAAAGACCAACCCACCAGCAAACATGGCCAGACAAAAATTGGCATGCTCTGGGCGGGTAACCAATTCGTCCGGCGCCTTGTCCTTGATCTTGTCGTTCAAGGTTGGACCCCATGGTCCGGGATATCCTCCGGACGGGTAGTCTTTTAGCTGTCCAGCAGCAACTTGCTCCTCAAACCACTCCCAGCGAGTCTGCGTCGTCCCCATTGTATCCTGAAATGCCGTCTTGCGCACGTCATAGGATGGTCCTTTCTCCGCGTCGAGAAGAGTCTTGGGGAGGAAGTCGGACGCGCTGTATATATCCAATGCGCTATGAATTCATTAGGCATGACAAAAAAATCCGAGAGCGGACAATGAAAAACCTACAACATAATGATATAGGCACGGAGAGGCTCATTATTCACCAACGCAGCTGAGATCGTATTGTTCGCAAACATGTTCGGGGACACTTCCTGGAAGATATGGATCGAGCAAAGACAGCGCATCAATCGGCCTACAGTCCATGGATGCGAGTCAGCCGACAGATATCTGAGCAGCAGGGGCTGATTTGTCACTCACCCAACTTCCGCTTCTCGATACCCGTGGCCTCGCTAAGCTCCTCGATGGTCGCCTGCTGGCTCTCCTTCCTAGCGATCACATCGGGAACACGAAGCTCAGCAACAATATGCAAGGCGCGAGCCTCGTTGTACTGGGACGAGACCTCGAGCAGACGGCTTGACGGGTCGGAAACCAGCTCTGTCAGCAAACCGGAAGCAGATAGCAGCGTCTTCTGCGCATTGAAGAGAGCTGGCGAAGCGATGTTGGTGCTTTCCGCGGGGATTTCTGCTGCCCATTGGTCGATGATGACCCTCGCCGTGCGACTGATGAGGTCGCACAGCTCAAGGAGCCTAGCTGCATCCGCAATGGTTCGCTGGGCGGACATCTTGTCTGTGTGCTAGTTTGATTGCCTTCCTTTTTTGACCCTTGCTTTTTGTTTCCAGGTCTGCTTACGTGCGACAACAAACGTTCTTCTCAAACTCACAGACTTATATCCTCACATGCGATGGGATGTTTATAAGAGATTCCTCCATGATGGACCGCAGTCTCCGCTGAACCTTCCGACTGCTCTCTCCATCCGGGATTTTAATGAAACTTTCGGGACCGGAGTAGATAGAAAATAGTAGATACCTCAAAAGATCAATATGTAAGCATTGTTTGTCATCTAGGAGTTATGCTCATTAAGATAACGAGCAAATAGTCCTAAGCGTGATTAAGATATGCAGGCTGAAAATAGTGATTTTCACATGGAAATACAAAGTGCGTCGCTCGGTAGTGTACGTCACTCAATAGTTCCTTTTGCTCTCTTTCGGTTCTCTTCTCCTCCAAACAACGCCACTAGGCAGATACAGCAGAATTTAATCTATGTGGCACCTTCTCGTATCGGCGGGGAGGTGGAGGCGATCTAGCAGGGTCCTGATGAAAGTACCGCCTGTGGCTTTCTCCGTTCACTTCCCCTATTTGGGGATAAATGCGGAGGGCGTCAGCACATGCATATTTGACGTTGCATCTACCCTTCCCGCCCGGACGAGCGACTTTAAGGCAAGGGCTTCTTATCAAGATTTCAAGCATGTGGCGTTATGACGAATTGTCCTACCTCGCCATCAACGGTGCCATCGAGTAAGAGAACGATGGTGGGGAAATTAATAGAGTTTTGGCGGAATTGCCGTGTTCTTCCCCCGAATCAAGAGTCTCCCCGGGTGTCGATCCGTTGAGGATCTGCAGATATGATACTCCAGGATTGCAAGAAAAGGAGCACGAAGCGCCTGGAGTGACGTGGAGCCAGGGTGTACTCCGGTCCATGCTCAGCTACGCGAATGTTGACAACCATAGTGTTGTGACATGGCACAGGGGAAGGAAGACTGGCCTCGTGAATGATTGGTGCAGCTTCAGCAAGACCCTTGTCTGCCAGGGGTGGGTTCTCGTCTCTGTCGCACCGCTCCGTCTAGGCCACGGTGTCGGCCTTGATTGCGGCCGACGATGGTCACTGTTGATGGTCGACCCATTGGGCGATAGAGTATCGCCGGGAAAGAAGCACATCATAAACCCCCCCCACTACTATTAAAGAATACGAGCTGCTATCGCAGAGAAGGAAAGGACGATATTACAGGCATGAGGGGTAAACTGTGAAGATGTAAAAATTGATCCCTCGTATTAAGGATAGACAAAGATTTGCTGGCAATCAGCGATCAGCAAAATGATGAACAGGAAAAGACAAATTACCCAAGCCTAAAGATTCGCATCCTCCTTTTCCTCTTATAAGTCTCTCGTCCCGGCAGAAAGCGATACAAATGACTCCAAGGGTGCATCTAGGCAGATAGCCAAGAACAACTGCCAAGGAGAAGAGCAACCGCCAAGAGGCAAAGAAATAATAAGAGATTACCTAGACAATGCCACGTCTACCCAAGAAATGGACCGCCGAGGAGGATGACACGTTACGCCGAGAGGTGGAATCACAACGTGAGTCTGCTAGACCGTCAATTTCCTGCTCCACCCTGCTTCCTCAGGATCGCTCATGCCAAGAATAATCGACCTAACCACGGTGCATCATCTACTTAGCGTCTGGCCCAGAAGGGCGAGATTGGTGCCAAATCGCCGAGAAGCTTCCCGGACGAACGAACAAAGACTGTCGCAAACGATGGCAAAACACGATGGCAGGGGAGTTCCGTAAGGGCCTGTGGGCCAAGCATGAGGATGAACAATTGAAGAAGGCCATTGCCAAGCACGGGACAAGGTGAACAAGGGACAAGCATAGAAGAGAGACGGCGCCGAAAGAGCAGTCGGGCTAATTGATAGTGTAGATGGACTATAGTCGCGAGTGGTGTGAAAACCCGCAGTGCCGAGCGTAAGTGCCCACGGCACAAAGATCGTTCCACTTACTGACCATGGATCACGAGGACTAGAATGCGCGAAGCGTTGGCAAAATTCCCTGAATCCCAACCTGGACCGCAGTGAGTGGACCGAAAGCGAGGTCAGTGGAGAAATGAAATGCCCCCTCCCGATACTCAGACTTCGCGATCCTAAAATGGTGAGGACAAGCAGGATCGAACATTAATCGAGGCCGTAAAGACCCTCGGACGGAAATGGACGCAGATCCAGGGTGTATATTTTGCTGAGCGCTCCAAGACCGCCATTAAAAACCGGTCAGTTTTGGTCAATAATTGCCTCCCCTCCCCAGGGCTTGCCGCAGACGCTCATATGAAGAAAATTTCCAGCTATACGATCGTTTCCCGCAGGCTCCGAAGGCAGGCGCAGGGCACGCAAGTGAGCGCAGACACGGCTCCAGATGGAGGGTGGAACGACGAAGACTCGGACGATGATGATGATATGGATGAGGACGACGTAGACAGCGACAAGGACGAGTCAGGTTCCGCGCCGTGGACCCCGCACCAGAGCCAGTCTGAAAGCGGACCGTCCACCACAGAAATGCAGAATGTGCTATCAGATTCATCCTGGAGCCCGTTCTATCCAATTGTTGGAGGGTCTCATCCGTCCCTGTACGACTTTACAACAGGATCTTCATCGAATCGCTGGGCATGGGAGCCCTCCCAGATGCTGAGCTCGACCACCTTAGCGGATACTAGTTCGGACTGCTTCCCGCACAACAACGATCCGACGTTCCTAGACCTCATGATCACAGACTCTGGAAGCGGATCTACCTGCTCCGACACGTTAACCCATCCTTCTACCACGCGAGTCGACTGCTCGATGCCCTGGAAGTGCCCCAGCGAGCTTGAGGAGTCCTGTGAGGATCTGATCGTGCCTTCCAGCCCAGGCAGCTCCGCCAACAGAGTAGCCGTGAAGCTAACGTTGGATAACCCTGATTCGGAAACCATGCAGTTGCTGATGAAAATTGCGATAGACAACAAAGCGAGGTTTCGTGTGGAAAGGGAGTAAACTAGGTAGCGTGCTATCTTAGAGAAGGAATGCGTCGCCAGTTAGATTGGAGGGCGGTTAGACCTGTCCGTCTGATGAATTCGATATGCTGAATTGTGTATCTTCCTTGTAGTACGGAGAAAGTTAGCAGGTACGATAATTTTGGTCTAGGATGTCGAGCTCATCTCTACTTAAGAAGCCTTCTAGTAGACCTCGAATTCAGACCGCAGCCATTGGTTTCCATATGGGGAACATGAATGCGTACATTTGGTTTAATTGGCGTGGGTGGCACAGGTCACTCAGTAAGCAAACTCGGAGTTGCCTCGAGCCTCGAGTTATTAGTAGTCCTGACGCATGTAGCCTATAGTTATTGGGGAGGACTCTTGGGACCTAAGTTATGGCTACTCCTCTTTTATGAGTTATTCCGATGAACCTTAAAGAAATAAGATTAGAAGCCCTCAGTATACGATGACAGTTAGCGGGGACGCCAGAAACAGCCCTCGTCGAGTCACTGCTCTGCGGCCTACTTGAGTGTGACTACCTGGCAGGCTGCTTTTACCTGTCTCTTCTGTCGCCTTGACGCATCTACTCTATCCATACAAGCCTGACAATTCTCCCTTGAATGATGACGCACTTTCTCTTCCTCTTGTTTCTCTTACTGTCTGCATCATGTAATGCACTAACACATTGCCAAAATGCTGTATTAAATAATATGTTAGCCTTAATAACCACGAACCCTTCCCCTGGGCCCTATCCTACTGTGATGTTGGCTGAGTGCTAATAAACACTGCCAATATATTCTGTCGTCCCCTCGATTATATAATTATATTCCAAGTGCGTCTTTTGCTTAATAAGGCCTCTGTAAGCATGCTTTAAAGGGCTAAAATAACCGATATCTAGTGATTGTAAAAGATAAGAAGAATAAGCAGGCATATAGATGATAATAATACCACTATCCCTATAGCCATTATCAAAACCACGCGTTAGAAGGCTTCCGTGGCCATCTAAGATGAGTAGACAATATCCTCCAACTGTGTGGCTAATCATCGCAGGGATAAAGACCTTTTAAAGCCACTAGAGGCCTATCTCATCTATCATCTATCTATTTCAACCAACTTTAATTCTCCAGTTAGGTGGTAGAGAATGATCTTAGTCTATCCTTTAATATGAACCTTCCCCTTGAAGATTATACAAGAACGAAGCACCCGTGACCCAACTAGTTATATTAATACATTGTATAGGAGATAGATGGTGGCCATTAGCACATTTTCAATTCGATATTAGCATCCATTAAATCAGCCATGGAGGGTAGATTTAGGCACATCAAACGTCTTTGCAGCGCGACAAATACTTAAAATTTGCCCTTTTTTAAGGCATATATTACTAGTTGGATCCTTCCTTCTTGCTCTACCAAATTTCCAGAGGTTTGACGCGTTCTTGGTGGCATAGTAGCTGTTTGGATAGCCTCAATATTCAAACGCGTTGAAATCGGGTGGGGGTGGGCGGCTCGGTTGGGAATTACGTTACTCGGCGGGGTAGATAAGCCTTTTGACTAGGTAAGAATTGATAATGATTCGTGGGACAATAAGCGATACAGCAGATCACCATGTAACGAGACTAATCCTTGTGTTCAACTTAGACAAGGAGAACACGCCCTGATATACCCTCGTAGACCTTGCGATAAGGCTACAGCTACGGCGAGGATATCATAAGGGTGATATCATATATTAGAGTAAGGCAAGGTAATGATGTAACCCAGTCCACCTCCGCTCCGTTACAACTCTATTTGTGGGAAGTACATGCTTAATTATAACTATCTCTTGAATAAAGAATTCATTTTGCGATACGTTGTCCCAACAGTTGAGCCAGATTAGGTCCTTACATTAATTCAAAAGTCATTACAGAGTAGGGTGGATGCAAATCTAACTACTGACTGCACCTTAGGGAACCATAAGCCATCCTAGTCTTCCCAGAGTATAAAACAGGTGTGAAATATATTTTTCAAATGCTTAAACGGGACAGAATAAAGTACTCCTATGATAACCATGGACCTAATTAACTTGGCCGGTTGCAGTCTGCTTGAAAGCGAACAACATGACTTGCCTGAATGAAAGTTTGAAAAGGTTGGCACTTAGGAAAATGATTTCTCCAAATCAACTACTTTCTTTTTCTAACAGCCAAGATCACTCACCCACTTTGAGTCTGACCGATGCAGCTTGGCCCCATGTTTGGCTGCCCTCCGTCGTAATAGTAGAGCCTGGCTCATACCCTTCTCCTATCATTAGCAGAACTCTTGAGGCTGGGGTCGCTGGAGCTTCTAGGTTAGTAGCTTTTTCCTTGGATTAAACTTCATGGAGCTTTGGCTTTCAGGTCGACTTTTGTTTATTAATATAGCTCCGCGCTGCTTTCATCATAAGATAGATCCGAGCATGAACTTGGAACAGTCTAGACTTTGCTCTTGTCATCATAAAAGTATGATTGCTGTTAAACACAGGGACTCGACTTTGTCAAGCTGGCCTAGACTCACTCGTGGTCCACCTACACAGATATGACCACAGTTTCCCCTCCGTTTTCAGGTGTGACCTCTGCTCAAATCATCCACTGGGTCACAACTGTCTGATACAGAGGCATGTGAAGTCAGATAATTTAGGTGGATGTATCATGTTGACGTAGCCTGGACCGCCACTCATGTGACAATTATTGAGTATATCAACTTACTTCCTTTACTTCCTGGCAAAGTTATAGCATGTTTTGATTTTCCATTTCTAATATACTTCCTTGTCCCTATTTTCGGCTGGAGATTATAGGTAGATGATGTTTCTGTTCACAGTATTAGCTATGCTTCTTATCTCTGTCCTGCCAGGGCATGCACAGCAGAGCAACCAAGCTGTCTTTGAAATTACAGAAGCCAAAGAAGCCACCCCGACCATCAGCGCCCCGTGCACCGCTATTCAGATTCAAAATATTAACGTCCCACCGCAGGACACTTGCAGTTGCTTTCCCGGTTCAGCAACTGGTTCTAAAGCTGTCACCTATACATGCCCCCCTGCCCCTAGTGGTACCCCAATGAGGGCAAAGTTCTCTTTAAATGGCAAAGACACCTGCTCCGACGACCAAAATATTGGATATAACGTCTGTAGTATCTGGTTTCACAGTCTCTGTTCGTGCATACAGATGCTGCTACACAAACCGGCAAGCACCAAGTGCAAGTACAGAGGTTGTCTCACAGCATCCAAAACTTGTCCAAATCCCAAGGTTTGGATGCTGCTTGAAAGGCAAGATCTAATCACAACAACGGAACCCTTGCAAGGTATCCTGGAATTACAGAATTCTTTCGATCCAGATGGCGGCTGGACATTGGGTCAGGAAAATAAGAACTCTTCACAGGCACTGGCTATGAACTCACTTGGGTCAAGGAGCCAGGAGCAGATCCACATCCATGTCTGCAGCGTTGTCACTGGTAGCGTTAGCGGTGATCTCCGCTCCATTCTGACATGCCAGGACCGCTCTAAATACGAAAAACTGACCGAGGTGCTACACGTGCCTGTTGATGATAAGATATTCTGCAAAGTGTCACCAAAAAAATTCGGAAAAATTGAAATAGCGACGGATATACAAGCCTGTATTACTTCAAGTACGGGTAAACAATGCAAAGAACATATTGGAGCGGGAATTATAACAGATAGTTGGGGTTACACCTGGGGTTGTGTGACTTACGGCACGGGAGTTGCAGAATACATATTCTGTAATTAATGCAGAGCACGAGCTGGGTATGACATGAGGAGGCAGTGGAGTTATATACTGAAGAAGTGTGGATTGATTATTGTCATTTAAAAGTCAGCTGGAAGGAAATGTGATTGTGGTTAAAACCAGCAATTATGGTTTTTATGGTTTTATTATAGTTTAACCAACCCACACCAGTTTACTTCGTAATCACTAATTTCAAAGATTTCTCTAAAAATATTGATATCACTAGATGGCCTAGTATCTAGTCTATCTAAATATAAAATATCAATTCAAAATATCTGGTGGTTGGTGAAATATAAGGGAATAATCATTTCTGTCATGGGTTGGTATGAAAGTAGCGGTGGTTTATATATATATACATCAAACCTTCGCCAATCACAATGGTTTAAGAATAATTTTTAACCACCACCCATTCAACCCTATAGAAATTGAATTAGTATTTTAGATATGGACGAGTATTATAATGATTACCATATAATAATATAAAATATTAATTTTCTACTTATAGGGATGGAAGATAGTATGGCATTGAATAAGGGAATTAATTATTTTGAAATTCAAAAACCATTAAAAATCCAACTCGAAACCAAACCAAATTGAACCAAATTGAACCAAATTGAACCGAATCTAACCGTAGTGGGTTAGCCCCTCTTATAAATGGTTTAGCTATGCCAAGCTTCGAGTTTGAGTTGTGCAGGTGAAACTCGCACTAAATCGGAACAGGTCAGGGTTGGTTCTGATTTCTAAAATTTGAACTCGAAATCGCAGCGGTTCGGTTCCAACTGGCCCTAAACTCGCCCGAACTCGGACTGAATGCAACCCTAATGGTAGGGGAGATGCCAATACTTGAGAATGCGGCGTTTCGGCGGTTAGCTGGCTTAAATTTCGTGATTGCTACTATGAAATGGGCGTTTGAAACTTGGGCATTCTGGACAGGGGCAATTGTACATTAGGCTTATAAAGTTAGGTAAAACTGGAATGGGTAATCATTCCTAGTTGTTATATCTAGCTAGGATCTCTTTGAGTGGGGCTTTGGTCTGCCTTTTAAGGAGGTGCTCCCGAAAATTTTCGACATCACCTCGTCCACTGCCCTGAGATGGGCACTAAAAAGTCCCCCAGTAATGCAAATCATAGTCCACCCCGCCAGGCCTCCACAGCGGCCTAGGAGTGTAAACCGGAATCGGCGACGCAGCTGCAAACACCATTAGCATCAGCAGTCCAACGATCCAAAAACCACGTACTTCCATATCCCGTACTCGGCACCGCCCAGGTCGGCAAATCCGGCGCGACCCATCCCGTCGGCGAGGCGGTAATGGTGTACGTGCTCGTGTACGTATGCGGTTGTTCTCCAGCAGCGAGAGAGACGAGTCCATTGCTCGGACCATAGGAATCATCACCGCGGCCAAAAACATTGTTGACCTTATTGACGACGCTGCTGCCGAACTCTGTCCAGACGGTGAAGTCTTCAACAGTAACGTTACTGGCGTAGGTGAGGTCGTTAGCGATGAGGTACAGCGGTGGGCGTTGGACGCCATTTGCCACGGAACCTGGATGACATTTAACAAACCACGAAGCTCGAATGAAGGCGAGGGTCTTACCTGAAAAGTTCCTAAAGACAAGATTGCTCAACGTGACCGAGCCAGTGTCTGGCTCGAACGTGTTCTGCCAGTACTGGTTGATGTTGAGCCCGTACAGACTTGCTTTGGAGCGGAAGTTGGCGAATGTGACGTTGGTCACGTAGCCGGAGCCACCGGGATAGGTCTTGATGAAGGCGATGTTGTTCCCCTGGATGATGCTGATATTTTGTGCGACCTGTCGATTAGCAGGGCGGTCTTGATGGCGAGGGCCACCTTACTATGTTTGATATTTCGGCAGAGACGTTGAGACTACCGATGGAGACGCCCGAGCCGGCCTGATTACAGACCAAGTTCTCGATCAAGGCGTGGTGAGAGGGGCTCTTGATGGAGACGCATTCGTCGCGGTTGGTGACCTGACAGTCAGCGAGGCCATCGAATCAAGGACAAGGCATACCTCGTTATCATGGATATGATAGTTTGTGCCAATTGCATCAATACCATCGTAACTGCCGAGATTAGCACCCCGGATGGTAAGATGGTACGCTTCCACGTTGACGGCAAAGTCGAGCACGATGTGGAACTTTGGGCTATCGACCAGGATCAGGTCATGGACGGAGGCATTCGTTGGCGAGATCAAGCGGACGAGACGGGGACGATCGGTGCTGTCTGGTCAGTATCATCCAACACCATGATGGATAACGTACTTGTTTAGATTCCGGTAGAGATATCCTTGTCCTTGGAAGGCACCGAGACCGTTGGATGAGTAGAACTCGAAGTCGACCGCTGCATTGTCAGTCTATATTCTGCTACAAATGGCTAAATCTCACCATTGACAATGACCAAGACATCTAACAAAAACTTCTGGTCACCCTCCCCATTAATGGTAGCATTCAAAACGTCTGCACCAGCAAAACCCTCAAGGATCAACGCACGATCAATGGTCCAGTTCCCCCCATATGCTGCCGTGACGAGACCATCCAGCTGAAACGCCCAGTTGGTTGCGTTGCTGAGCACGACGCCGCGGGAGATCAGGTATTGACCCTCAGGGACAATGAGTCTGCTGCCGGGGTTGCGTCGGACACAGTCATTAAACGCTGTTTCGAGGGAGGTCGAGATGTCCGTGGTGTTGTCGGCGACAGCGCCATAGCTGAGGATGTTACATTCAATTATCTTCTTGGAGAGAGGAGTGGCCGGGCCTACGGGGCCAATGAGCTGGGCTGCTGCCAGATTGAGAGGGACGAAAAGTAGAGCAAGGAAAAGCATGATGTTCTGTGGGATGAATGCTATGTATCTGGATCGAGAAATCTGTTCAGGCATTTATATACAGAAATCAAATGGTGCAATGAGGATCAGACCATGGTAATTTTCCGTCCACTGCTCTGCCCATGTATATAGTATCGGTGCCATTTTAGTATGCATGGCGCCATCAACTCCACTAGACTTATCTATCTCTACACTCTACTCTCAGTCGTAAACGCGTTCCTACTCTCCATGTCCTCCTTCCGTGTCTTAGACTCCACGTCCAAATATGGCTTCTCAGCCTGTGGCGCAACACGCAATCCGTGCCGCAGATGAGGAACTGCATTGTCAGCATGGCCCAGAAACAAATTAGGTAGACATACAGTAATCGAAGATCCCCGTGTGGAATGTCACCCGATTATCCCAGATTGCCACGGCGTTCGGCGTCCACTTCCACCGGACCTGATACTCATAGGCCTCAGCGATGGTCCGGTAGAGCGTATCCAGCAGTGCATCTCCGACCCTCCTCTCGATGCCGACAATTTCTTTGGTAAAGTTCTCATTGACGTACAGCGTTTTCCATTTCGTGACTGGGTGCGTCCGGACAACGGGATGCTCCGTCACGTTAATTCCGTAACCTATCCACACATAAGGGTACTCACAATGGTCTCGATCGGATCCCGCCGAAGACAGCCATTCGTCTTCAATGCCTTCTCCGCCTGCTCCAGCCCGCTATGCTTCGCCTCGAGCGTCTCCAGAAACGCCCTCAACTTCGGTGACAGCGCTAACACGGTCAGCATCTTCCCATCCAAAAATCTTTGCGAAGAACATACACTCGTACAAAGCATACCCACTTGCCCAGATCGTATCACCCCCGGCTACACTCCCCCCTGGCCCCGCAGCAGGCAGGGTATCCATGCGTAGCATCGTCAGACCAGGCGGCTGCAGCTCATAGCTCACATCCGAATGCCAGATCTGATGCGAGCGGCCATTCACCGCCGTATGGTCCTTGTAGATGGGATGCACCCAGGGCAAATCCGGGATGATGCCCGCCATCTGATGGATGTGCAGCTCGCCGAAATACGCCGCGAAGGCGATCTGCTCGTGCACGTCCATCTCCTGGTCGCGGAAGAAGACGACGCCCCGCTCTGCGACTAGCAGCGCTAGATCATCTTTCTGCGCTGGAGTGAGAGCCGAGAGCTGGAGGCCAGCGATCTCGGTGCCGATGTCTGGGGTAAGGTGGATGACCTCCGTTGCGACGGAGAGGAGGCGAGATTTGGATGGATCGGCATGTTGTCCGCGGTCGGTGAAGGGGTGTGGGGTAAGATTGGGGAGCTTGAAAGGGGTGTAGTTGGGGTATTCTAGGCCTGCTGCGCGGACGGTCTCTAGGGGGGACACGCCACGGGGGGTGTGATAGTCTGGGTGGGGGAGGTTGGCGGGTTTGGCGGGGAGTTGCACGTCGTTTGCAGTCATTTTGGCTGATAATGTTGTACAGACATGCTAAGAAAGGGTTCATCTAGCTTTATAGCTTACCAGGTAACTCCGGTGGGATGCTACCTGTGAATGGAATCTGCTCGCGTCATCCAAGCCAATTTGACGATATCCCAGACTGCTCTTGATACAGTCACAATCAATATGCAAAGACAATCTCCAGCTAACTATCGAACAAAAAATCCAACCTCTTATTCCCCTCATCCGTCGTAGTCTCCAGATACTCCGCTTTCTGACTCTCACTCATCGCCTCCCAGCGTTGCCTCTTCCACTGATTCCTCGCAACATAGTACGCCTTGGCCAACACATACGCTACAATCGTCGCAACATTGATCGCAATCAGCTGGGAGTTACCCCGCCGGTAGTACGGCTTATCGTCCTCGCGGTAGATATTCGATGAGGCGATCCCAGACAGCTGGATGGTGATGTTGTACAGCGCTGCGCTGACCGTACGCGTACGGACGGCATTGCTCAGCCGCGAGCACCAGCCCACATGTGCTGCATGCGGTGATGGCCATCCCAGGAGCACGAAGGTGACGGCGTAGAGGCCCCAGTGGGACAGGGTACTGGCAGAAGTGTACAGGATGATCAGAAGCGGAAGCGACCAGAGTTGCGTGAGGATGCCGATGGCTGCAATCTGGTGGAAGCGCTCGGTGAGCTCAGTGACCAGAAGTAGGTTGAGCGATGCGAAGACGGTGACAGGGATACTCAGCAGGGTGGTCTGGAAAGTCGAGAAGCCAATGGCCCGGAGCGAGAGACTCAGGTAGGATTTTGACGGGGAAGTGGGAATCTCGAACAGGATGCCGATGATGTAGATAGGCCAGAGATCATAGTCTTTGAGACTACGCCAAAGCATCCCTATGCTCAGCGCCTGTCGGTTATGCATGTCGCCTTTGGAGGGGTCGTCGCGCAGGACCCTGTTGACGATGATCTTCTCCTCGTGCTCGGTGAAATACCCTTTGGGATTCCACCGGGTGGCTGTCTGGGTCGGGCCAGGGACAAGGAACAGAAAGCTGAGAATACCGATGACCAGACTGATCAGCGCCTCAATGAGGAAGAGCCATCGCCAGCCGGCTCGTCCCGCCACGCCGCGCATGTGCAGCACCCCATACGCGATGAAGGAGGCGATCACACCCGAGATGGAATCGACAAACCAGAAGAAAGCGAGGCGAAGCGGCATTTCAGTCTTCTTATAAAAGTAGGATAGGTACAGAATCGCGTCGGGAATGAAGCCGCCCATAAAGAACCCGAGGAAGAATCGACATGCAAAAAATCCAGCCCGGTCGTGGATGAAGAACTGTCCCCCCGAGGCCAGACTCCACAGGATGATCTGCACGGGGATCCAACGATCAGGGCCAAGTCGTTTGCCGATCATCTGAGAGGGAATCTCCGCAATGAGAAATCCGACGCGGTACATATTCTGCGCGTTATTGTAGTCGTTGGTGTTGATGCGCAGGTCTGGCAGAAGGTTGTCGGCAGACGCATTGCCTAGATTACCCCGGTCAAGGTTGAGGCCGAAGAACATGACCAGAATCCAGAGGAAGATCTTGACGTCCGTCTTGCGTCTCACGGCGACCTCCTCACGATGGGTCCACCGGAAGTCGGGATCGAATCGGTGCAGATTCTCATATTGCGGATGTGGGAGGTAGTATTTGGCCAGCACAGGGTCGTCGAAGACGCTCTTTGCGGTTGCTGTAGCATCCAGGTCGGCTTGCTTCCTCCTTGTAAAGATGGACAAGAATGGCTTGGCGTGTGACTGCTCTTGTGGATCAGCAACATTGATCGTGATGCCATCCTTGGTGATTTGCTTATCACTATCTGATATTGGGCCAGCCATTTTTGCTTTGATCCAGCATTTACATTCGAGCCTTCCCCTCTTATATCTATGTGAGCCTATTGCATGCGCTGCGTGCTCTGCGCAATAATGGTGACGGCTACAGAATTAACGCAATGGGCAAGGTTGAAGGGAACCTGGAATAGCAGATGATGTTGTCATGCAAGTGCAGATGGCATCACCGGGTTGCTTTGTTATCATAAAACCCACCTAATCAAGCAATTGCTTTCTGAATTTACTACCCTCTTATTGATGGAAAAACGCGTCCTGCATGAGAATTCTGGCCATGATAAGGCTGCTTCGCCATACCAAGCCTTGATGATGAGCTCCGGTGGAGGCTTTGCAACCCGCTTTCGGGTAAGAAATGAGTACACGAGTCATGAACCATATAATCGAGTAGAGAGACCCGAAAGTACTTACTATCTTGAGGAAGCCTAACTCCTCCTTAGGATGTTTAATTTTTACCGGTAATAATTAATCCTCTATAAAAAAAATAAAATCTTACTATGTAGATAGTAATAGTTTGTTAGCAGGGAAAGAAAACGAAATACAAGATTATTTTAAATTCAATTTAGTAACTATTTAATATAGACTGTAGGAAGGTAGGTGATAAATAAATAGCTTATTAAGACATAGACTTCTAGATAGTAGATAGAAGAGGATATAGACTCTATACATAGGAGACCATATAGTTGCCACTAACCTATATAGGAACCAAGCACTCTGTGCCGGACACCATTAATAGAATCGCCCCTGATCTGACTGCTGCTATGCTGCTAGGCTAAATGCTAATTCAGTGTCAATTACAGTCGCCGCTCCATGTGGGATAGAGACACTATTGTTGCGTGACAAAATGAGCTTCCATCCGCACAAGAGCAGGTGAAGTGTTTGGCTCTATTGATTCAGGGTCCGACTGGGTGCTCTCATTTAAAATCCACTTTCTATTCCAAAATATCGAGCAACTTCAATCAGACCTGAGCCTCCAACTCCGACCCAAAGATCGACAAACCCCTCTTCTCTGGCTCGTGCAATAGCTCCACTATCCCAAGCTTCTTCCAAGTGTCTCTCGAGATAGATTGTCTGAAATCCACACTTTTTGGCAGCATGCAAGTCCTCAAGATGGGCTGCGACGAGACAACATTGCGAATTCCTGAAACCGAATCTGCGAGCAGCACCATGATAGACTTCTGGCGACGGCTTGTAGGCACTGAAATGCTCTGCACTGGTGATGTGCTTGAAAGGCAAAGAATTGTGTTTTTGTAGGTCTTCGAGGAGTTCTACATTACCATTGGATAATGTAGACGTCAAAAATTTACTGCCGAGCAATGAAAGGCCTGGCACACTGTCAGAGTATGCATTAAGTCGATGCCAAGCAAATGTCAAATTTTTGAGATCGTCCTCGTTAAACAGACCCCGGAGATGCCATTTGCTAAGAATATTTTCCAAAGAAATGCGGTTGTACTCATCTACTGAGACAAAGGGCTTAGATGAATCGTAAGTGTCTCCGAAGGTCATATATGAGCGATGCCACTCCTCAGCGATCTCCTGCCAGCTCGAAGTGGACATATCAGAGACACGTGCTCGCACATCGCCACTCAGAGATCGGCCTAGATCTCGCAGAGCCCTTTGTGCTGTGTCATTCAGTTCGTCCGCGATGCAACGTCTCCATTCCACAATTGTCCCCAAGACATCGAAAAATATGATTGAAGGAAAACCATCTCGTGACATCTTTGTCGAAGCTTCTTTGAGAGATACCAAGGAAGGCGCCTTTTCGATGAGCTAGACTATAGCCGAAAGTATACCAATCTCGTCAGTCGGTGATGCAAACAAAATGGCCTCAAAAGAGAACTTTAAAGACAGAACACATGACTGTACCATCAGGAACTGGTGTAAATGTTGAGATGTCGCTATTTCAATGGAATTAGGTGTTTTTAAATGTCGACAGTACTGAAAATCCCTCTTTCCATTAGCCTCGGATTTTATTGCTCAGGGGTACATGTGATTGGCAAGTAGAGAATCTCAGTAGGGCTCGGGTATCGCGGTTTCAGAATATTAGGTAAGGCGCCGAAACTAGTCACGGGACCCAGTTGCGGCTGAGAATAAGGTTACCTTGGCGTTCGTCGATCATGGCCATAGTTATGAGAACGAGTGGTTAATAGGGGAGCATGTAGGGGGTTTTGTCCTTAACAGAGTGTTTCCTACCTCTTTTGAATGAATGGATTCGTTCTTGAAATTGAACATAGTCCGCGTAACTGTATAAGATGGGTATAGGCCATGGCAATTGTTCTAATCACCGCCCACATGAGCGACGATTGTCAACCTGTTATGATCCCTGTGACGGGAACCTTTGACATACAACGCGGCCACAGCGGCCACACAGATGATGATGCGAGTGTTGAGACCTTTGAGGCTGACAGGAAAAGCAAAGATCACCAATTTCCAAGCCCAAACGCATGACGATGGTCAATTTACTAGCGCAGACTAAATGCATACGTAGTGAATTAATGGTGTTTGTTCGGATCCACGGCAAAGGCTTATCTACAGGGGGACTAAGAAACAGTTTTTAGGAAAATTGCTGCTGGAGGAGACGCGCCTGACCAGTCTTTTTCCAAATATGACTCAGATAATCGAAGCCAGTACCGAGGCAGTTGGGCGTCAATCTCTACCCATGCTTCACGATATCTTTGAGCACTATCATATGTGGGAGATTCTTCCTGTGATCTGTATGCCGCTATAATGAGGGCGTCAAAGTCGGCATCAACGATACAGAATGTGGATTGGTTTGAGTCTGATTTATGTTTGTCGCGGATCGAGACCCGCTACGTTGATTTCCTGCGAGGGCAAAGCAAGGGGTCATCATCCCGGCGCCCTGCTGTGGCCAAAACGGATTGATGGATTCTCTCATCTTGTTATGGAGTACAAATTAGCTGGTGCCGCGTTCTTACTGTGATTTTTTCCAGTACTTTGACAATGGTGTGCCAGTGGATTGGGAGCCACCCCACGATTCTGCCACCTCAAACCTCTGCCATACGCTGTACGCTCCTTCATTCGCCCGTTAGTTTATTCGAGGTATTGCTTCCTTATCAGAGGGGAAGGAATGGCTATTCACTGTGTAGGAAGTCCTACACTTGGGATAGTCTCTATCATAGTCTATTCACCTTGGCCTCATCTCTTAAGAGCAGTGATGATATTCATTATTTATTAGTATAATATCCATGTCTCGCCTGTTCTTTGCAAGCCTTGGATACGTGGCCAATCCAATTAACAGTAGTGGTATCCTTTCTGCTTGACCTAGTATGGTTCCATACTCCTAACATACCTCTCTGGCAACTTATGCTGTTGCGAGGAATATATAAATGTGTGAAGGATGGGTAGAGCCAAAAATACAAATAAGCTACTACAGTAGGGACAGTATAAAGTAATGGAAATCTCTGCAAACCGCATGTTGAACAACTAAGCGATCCAGTCAGTCAAGCCAGATTTCGATGATAATATCTTTCTAGCATTTATTGATAGCAGTCAGTAGGGTTGACGCCTACTAGTAAGTAACAAATAAAATTCCTCAAGGGTTTGAGAACTTCTTCTCCAGCTCTGAATCGCCCAGAAATCCCAAGCCTAGGAACTCATTATCGACATCTTTGTATTCTGCTTCATATTTCCCACCCAGAACCGCAGCCCGTATCACAGCTAGGTGTGCCGGGGGTGTGAAGTCTCCCGCGGTTAGTCGTTCGATTGCAGATGCCAGCTCAGCCTCAGCATTAACTCTTGACTCCATCCATACAACTCCAGGGGCGGCATACTTCCTTGCCAGAGCTAGAAGCTTCTGCTGGGTAAGGACCGTGTCGTGTATGCGCAGGACCCGATTTTTAGTGGCGCTCGCATTCTTCAAAGCAGCCGCCACTGCCTTGCCAACGGTATTCACACTTGTGGTACTGAATGGATGATTTCCATCGTCGTATACGACAGCAGTGTGGGTTTCATAGTTGAGTGCGAAGGGCTTGGAGAGGACATTGTCAAGGAACGGGCCCACGGCAAAAAAGGTGTACTCCAGCTCTCCAGAACTGGCTTTCTCCCGTAGATACTGCTGGATCTCCAGCACACGGCTATGGTTCGGGAGCTCGTGGGCCCTTGGATCTAGTGTCAAGGCACCGAAATCGGCTGGAATAAAGCGTCTGACCCCAGCTCGGATACTTGCATCAATCGCAGGCTTCTGAAGGGGTATTGCCAGCGGGGCCACAGTGGATACAACAGCATCGTGGCCGCGTAGTGCAACCTCCAGGCTTCCTACAGAAGAATACTCGACTTCGGCAACCTTCACTCCAGCTGGGATTCCTTGGAGATGATCTTGGGATCTAGTTAAGACCGTCACTGTGAGCCCCGCTTTGACGAAGTGCTCGAGCACAGCGGAGCCGAGGAACCCTTTCTATGTGGTCGCAATTAGTATCAGCTATGAGTATGGGCGCGGAATGAACGTACGCCGAGCAGGGCAACTTTCTGGATGGAGGACATGTTGGTAAATCTAAGCGGAAGTATATGAACCGTGATACGATTTGTTGTACTGATGTTTGGAGCGCAGATGATGTTGAAAGTAGAGATGCAGTTAGTTGGTGGGAACTCATGCTCTATTTATACACAGCTCTGGACATCCAGGTATCCCGAAAACGAGAACTTTCATGGAGATGTCCCCACAGGATCAAAATAGGCATCTCAGTCGTGAAATAGGTCTCAATGCACTTCAGATTGTCATTCTACCCACCTGAGCTGGCTCGGTTTACCGAGTGCCTCAGTTGTCTACCTGCATCTTCTGGTTAAGGCTGCGGATTGCTTGAGACATCTCATCTACGGGTCACATTGCGGTAGTTACAGCGGCGCCCGGCCTGCTCCATCTTGCCAAGACGCTACTATCTCCCGAAAGGGAAATTCACTCATGAAATAGCGCTGAAGCATGGGATGAATAAATGGATCCGAGCTGCGCAGCCAATCCGACGCAGAGGTTTTCTGAATTTATGATTGGATTAGAAACTGAGTCGGCCAAACGGGCCCCGATGACGAATATCCGTTTCGGGCTCAAGTATTTATAATGGTGGCTCTGGTGAACCCAGCAGCTGCCGTACATCCCCCACCATGATGCGAATTCGTAATCCCGGTAGACTGGGTTGTAAGAATTGTCGGACTCGACGGATCAAGGTGAGGTTCAGATTACCAACTTTATATTAATATCCTCACGATTCTGACGCAGTGGAGTAGTGCAACGAGCTTCGACCGCGATGCTCTCAGTGTGCGCGAGCTGGCCTGACATGTTCCGGTTACCGCAACCCGGTAGACCTTATCTTCCGGGATCAGACATCCTGTATAACACGGAAATACCATACAGCTGAGAGCAAAGTCATCCCCCAATCCCGTCATTCTCAACCCAGTCGTCCTAGCTCCCCTACTGCCATAATACCTCGACTGCCCTTAGAGGAGATTGCATGGTGGTATTACTTCGAAAATTTTAACATTATGCGCCCATCCGGCGCATCAGTTCATCGTCCATATCCCAGCCAGCCATCGCCCGTTATTCCCTCTGTGGCCGCAGTTGGCCTGGCAGCGTTAGCAGTGGTCCATAGCGATCCCCATCTGATGCAGCTTGCAAGGCAGAAATATTCATCGGCTCTCAGGATTCTTGTACGTGCTATAAGTCATCCCGATGAGCTGCGCCAAGGGAGAACGGCATTGAGCAGCTTTAACTTGTCCATGTTTGAAGTGAGAATTGCTATGTGGAGGCCCCATATTCAGGTGTGGTCTGTACTAACGAGTCGATGTAGATGATTGTCTATGATAACTTCCATCCCGCATCTCACGGCTGGCTACGCCACATGCATGGCACAACCGCCTTGTTACGCTCCCTGGAATTAACAGAGGGCGCACCGACAGTGGAGATAAGAACGCTTCTGCAGATTGCCTACACGGCGGTAAGCTTACTTTCTCTGTTTCTCCGCTATGTCCTCCGCTAACTCCCCACCCCCGCCCCAAAAGGCCCTGGCTTGCCTAATCAGTGGACTCCATGTTCCCAGGTATCTAGTTGAACTACTTCAGTACGGCGGAAACACGAAAGGCGGCGAGCTCCTATTACCCCTAACAGACCTCTTCACCATTCTATGCAAACTGGTGAACCTCCACCGCGCAACGTTCTGCACGAATGACACAGTCCGGAATCACCAGTTCATCAACACCGCCTTGAATACATACCAAGATCTAGAATCATGGATCACCAGTATTCCCGTATGGTGGATAGATCCCATTCGAACTGGCCAGGCACCCCGTATTGATGACGAATGCTGGATCATGCGGGTGTGGGTTTACTACCGGCTGTGTCGGATTTTAGCGCATAAGGCGATACTGGACAACATGGACATTCTATACTCCAGTAGAAGTAGATCACAGCAGCATCAGTATGAGGAGTCCCTGACCGTCGTTTCGCAGGCCTCGCAGGAATTGTATACCGGTGTTCCAGCCTTGTTAGGAGCTTCACATATTGCCAATCGGTCGACCCCTGGATTGACATCGAATGTGTTTTTCCTTATCACCGTTTTGCAAGCAATGGGCAGTTTAACCGCGAAGAAAAAGGTAGTTGAGAATTGGTCGCAGAGTGCCAGGGCATATGGGAAAGATTTTGAGGTAGTTCAGAATCTGATTCTGAGTCGTCTTAATTAGCGGATATCCTGGCCGGCTAGAGGCCATCTCACACCTGCTTTATATACTTTTAGTTATGAAAGACATACTGAGAACGAGGAAACTTCACATCGTTGCTCTGCTCAAACAAGCCCTGATTTTGCAATTCTTACTGCTCTAAATGGCCATGGCCCATTAGCATCCGATCTGGGTGAAAGGTGGCATGGCGGCGGCCTTGGGGTATATGGCGTTCTGTAGAATCTTGGCCCATCACCCAAAAACATTTCACTCCACATGGTGAACCACGCGTTATTCAACCCTGGAAAGGCACATAACGTAATTGCCACCATCCCCGCATCAGTCTCTGATGAGGTAGTTGTTGTGGGTAATCATCGTAACGCTTGGGGTCCCGGTGCTGGAGACGGGAACAGTGGATCGGCTGCCCTGAATGAAGTGGTGCGCAGCTTTGGCGTTGCACTTCGTCATGGCTGGCGACCGTATCGCACCCTTGTCTTTGCCAGCTGGGAAGGCGAAGAGTTCGACCAGGTCGGATCAATGGCCTGGCTAGAAGAAAACATACCATGGGCGAAAGCGACTAACGTCGCGTATCTCAAAGTAGTTGTCCCGGGTACAGGGACCAGCCTTCATGTAAAGGCCAGTCCTCTATTATACAGGGTTGTCCGGGAAGCAACAAAGCTTGTGCAATCTCTAGCGATGGAGGGATGTTGTGGCGGGGGGAGTGAACAACGCCGCCACTCTGCTAGAGAATCACTAAGGATTTTGATTAGCGATGCTACTATACTCAATGAATCATTTTGTAGTGTCTCTTATCCAATGGAGGTGGGTAGTATGCAATGTATCCCACTTAGGCTTTGTTGCTTAACTATGGCCCCACATTCCCGGATATGTATAAGTACACATGATTCTGAATATGACCAAGTTATCAGCTTGCCATCTCTGATTCCGTGACTCTTTCGAACTGGATTACGGAACAATCATGCTATTGACTGTCTTTTAGATGTGGACAACTGGCTGATGAATAACAAGAAGGGCAAGACGAGGGTGTACGTGGATTCTCGACTCCCGAAATTCCAGCTGGAAGAAGAAACGGCTGGCTTTGAATGCTTGCTGCGACCATGACTTCTCTATTTCTATAGGATCATTCTATCTGAGCAAAACATAATAACCCCCCTGTTTCATTATTGAGACCCAGTCGCAATTAAAGGGGCCTGACTTTCTGGCTTCCCAGCATTTCTCCATGATTTTATATGCCTCAAAACACGTACCAACCGTCGATTCTGTAATCTCTGCCGCTGAGAAAAGGTCGCGAAAGAAGTTCTGCTGTTCGCCCAGGGCTAGGCAGCCAGACACGCAAAACGGCCACACTAATACGCTTTTTAGCAGTCTTGGGTCCCACAGGCCCTTGAAAACAGCTATGGCTTGTGAGACCGCATCCGCGATCTCCGGCAGCTCTGGGTGTGCCCCGGAGATAACTACATGGAGATAGATGAGTGCTGAGAGCGTGAAAAGCCTGTTAACCTCGGGGTTGGCTGGGGCGGAGAGTACTCCTGAGCGATTTAACAACGATGGGCCGGTTTCCGGCAAAGTGTCCATATCCACAAGTTCTTGCCGAAGGCGCTCCTCGATGTGGCGGCCACGCTCCGCCAGATCGATAATGCTTAGCTTGCGGACCGCCTGCGACTCCTCCTTCCACCTGTCCAGCGAAGAGATCTCAAAGATAAGGGCCATGACTGAGTTGCTACAGCCCATAATACTTTCCAATGATATGCAGGGATTACGCAGCGCCTGTGCGTGGTCAATATTGAGAAAGGGGGGCCGCCGAGTGGAGGCGGAGGCGATGATATCAAGCGATATAAAGGAGCCAAGCAAGACACCAGTCGCACAATGATCGTCGAGAGAGTGTGTCTCTATATGGTGTGGAAGGTTTGTACAGTTGGAACCTGCCAGGTTCGGTTTGGTCAGAGTTGTTCGCGCCTCGAGAAGGCCGGGAATCAGGCGAGCGGCTTCACGAAGGAGGACCTGCCAATTCCCTCTGCCGCCGGCAAAGAGCTTGATTGCTGAGCCATTGAGACTTGACACGGTGAGCAGTGGAGGCCACGTACCTCCCAGAACAAGAGCTGAAGGATGGACGCGAGACTCTCAATATTGTGAACCATATGAGCACTTTCATTCCATGTATGCGATTCTTGTAGCAAGCGCTGTGTTCCCTGAGCTGCCAGATCGTAGTACCCACCCTTGGAGCGTAATTGAGTCAGGCTGGCTGTGACATCGCCCGCTTGCGGGTGGGTGGAGAGAAGGTCTCGTTCACTGAGGGCCAGAGTTGCAAGGTAAGCGGGCTTGACCATCCTTAAAATCGAGAATAGGCAACCTCTTCCTCGCGGGTTGCGGGAGAGGTAAAATGGGTACTGGATGTGGAATACTCGATCCAAGTAGTGCATAAATAAGGCGTCCTCTGTTCCTCCATGTCGGACTGGCTCAATCAGAGGCCCTGGAGCAGTGGGTTTTCCGGCAACCTTGTCTTCCACACAGGCCCGACTGGGGAAGCCGTTACCGTTTGAAGATGAGTCCCACGCCCACTCGTCCACGACGGAGAGGGTCTGTCCACTCGTGACAAATCCCGCCTCGTCTTGTGGCACGATTGCAGTGCGCACAGCCTTGACGTCATGCAGCCCCATCGTGTCAGGGGCAAGCCATGATAAATCGCCGGACGATCCGGGTGACAATGAGTCTCGTGTTGAGTCTATGTTTCTGAAAAATGCAGGTAGATATTGGTGAGCTTCTTCGTTCATCAGGGACTGGGGTGCAGTCGCTACATAGTCACCGTGGGGCGGTGCACTCCATGTCGGGTCCATAAAGGAGTTTAAAATCATATCAAGGAACGGGTCCTGACCTCCAAAATCATTGCGATCATTAAAAGGGAGAGGCACGGAAGTGGATAACGGTGCTATGTGGGTTGGGGCGTCTTTGGTGGATACTGGGCCCCGACTTGGATTAAACTCTTGCGGCGAACGCGCTTCCCGAGGCAGCCTTTCCTTTCGATTCATCGATTTCCGTTGGCTGACAATGTGTTTAAACTTTGCAGCTTGTTCTTTCTGTCGCCTGCCATTGTCCATCCACTCGGGTCTCGGGCCGTATCCATGGCACTCCAACCCAAAATAAGTGCATGAACGGCACACAGGCCGAGTTTCGTCACATTTCTTCTTCCGGACTCGACAGGTCCAGCATCCATTGAGGCTCCGTGCGGCTGAATTTGCCAACTAGTCAGCGATTGCCGTCTTGACGAGGGCAAAGCTAAGCTTACCAAGCTTCACTGCTGGATCCATGCAGAGCTGCAGAAGGATACACTTTTTCTGTCTGTGACCTAGGTGAAAGTACGCACCAACTGTTCAAGAAGTTGAACTTGAAAGACTTTTTATGACCCGAGTCCACGAGGTAACATCGGCTATTTAGAGAACTACCTTCCTAAACCAAAATATTCTTCAGTCTGGATTGATGCAGACGCGAGATGCCGTTATTGCATCTATACGAGAATTACCAATTCTTGCACCGGCAAATATTGATGATCTGCAGAAAAGGACTTGTCTGCGGAGCAAACATTGGCTGTGATCGGAAACCGCCGGCGGAAGGTTTTTTTTTGATGAAATGCTGGGCTTGCAGTAGTGCTTCGGAAAAGTTGGTGGTCGTACCTTAATCCTTGTTTACGGAATCCTCCTGGCCAATCCGTTAACATTGGAGCGCACAGGGCGTGCACGACCAACGCAGGAATGCAGGGATGTCACGCTGATCATTGCTGTCTGCTTCGTATTACTTGGTCTCCTCTCACCCGTTCCTTGCCAAAAGCCCATGTGGAAACGTGGGGTGTTTTGGGATGCAACGACGGCCTGGTTTCCGGCAATTTACCCATCTTACTGACACTTTATAATCGAACGATCAAACGCTGTAAACTGCTCGATCAGGCGGGTTGAATCCATGGCAGAATTGAGAGATCCGACTGGTCCAGCCAGAATTCAGTAAAAATTTGATATCCTTGACATCTCCGTTTACACCGTTCACTAGAGGACTGTAGGGGCCAAACCACGATCACGACGGCACCAGCCATAGCAGATAGGCCCATTGGGGCTGGAAGAAAATTAACCTAATCTGGTTCTCAATTTGATCTTTTCACTACTGTACCCGCGAGTTATCCGATTGAGGGAAACTCGCCACGAGGCGCCGCGTCCGCCCCCAAATCGGGTTGCTTCCAAGAATCTTCGAGAAATTAACTGGCAGAGTATCAGCTTGGTAACATTATATGCCTCAGGACTCTCGTATTCCACGTCTCAGGCGCAACCTCAGTATACTGCCGAGCCGTACTAAGGCACGACCGGTCCTCGCCGCCAAGGAGGCCACCACCGCTGGAAGACCAGAACAACATCAAGCCCGGAATAAAAAAGAGACAGAAAATTCAGTACCATTTGCGTGTTGCAACCCGGGATTACTGACAATATTAGAATGATCAATCTGATAAGAGACATAGATCCCAGCTGCGGGGGTGACATGCAGGTCACGTGAAGGTTTGGAACAGGCGACGTGACATGTTTACCCCAAGTAGTTGCACGGCAAAGCCCTCATCCGCGTTACACAACTTGCAGAGCTTCCAGGAACCGTGCAGCACCTGTACGGAGCAGCCAGACCGGCGCCAGTTATTGTAGATCCCCGCGTGTCGGGCCGCGGAAGAACGCGGAGCGGATTTCTTTACTCCATCTGGTCGAGATTGTTTCAAGTTTTGTCTTGTCTCTCTCAGTCACCATGACTCAGTCCAAGGCCCATATTTGCGTTCTGAGCTCGTATTCGGCATTCCGGCATATTGCAACCTCGTAAGCGACGTCTCTCATTTTCGCTAGCGTTTAGTCCAAGTGGCAGCGGTAGCGCTAAGCAGGTCGCCAAGTGGCCAACGCGCGCGGGGAGAATGTCTCAAGGCAATGAATGACTCGTGAGGGTGGAGTGTCAATCAACTCTTTCTCCCCTGGCGGTAAAGCTAGGCCACTCCATGCATTTTCGTCCCCGCAGGATGTACCGACTTTCATGGAGAGACGTGTTACCTAATACCAGCGGCAGGCCGTGATGGCGCTCTGTTTTCGGCGCGGCGAGAGTGTATGACCAGACGAGCATGGGGGGCTTCCTGGAAGGGCCAGTGACGATTATACCACTCTTGGATCACCTCAAGTAGTTAGGTGGTGAATGCTTCTCCGTACTTAAATGGTCAGAGGTCTTGACCACTTTGTGTCCAATCTCAGCGGCATATTGTTTCAAGTTTCGTCTCGTCTCCCTCAGTATCACAATGACTCAGTCTAACGGCAACTCGGTATCCTCGGCGTCGGATCCTTATCGCCTCAATCGCAATGTCGCGGCTTCGACCCGTCTTAGCCTCCAGCACTACATCTGGAAGGAGAACATGGGATATCTCCTGCACCCGTCCATTGATGTCTCGCGCCCGGATCTCACCATTGCTGACGTAGGCACGGGCACTGGGTAGGGACTCCTCTACGCTCGTCTTGTTCGTTCGGAACCGGGCTAAATCTAATGCTCAGGATTTGGCTCCTCGACCTCCTCCGTCAACTCCCCAACGCAAAGCTCCACGGCTTCGACATCTCGAGCGAGCAGTACCCCGCCCCGGGATTCCTCCCGCCCAACGTATCCCTTAGCAAGCTCGATATCCTGGGCGAGATCCCGGAAGAATACAGGGAAAAGTTCGATGTCGTCCACGCGCGACTGCTCGTGCAGGTGGTCAACCAAGCGGGCAGCGATCCAGTGCCCGTCATACAGAACATGATGAAACTGCTCAGTAAGTGCCGTCGCCATCCGCTGATAATTGTTTCTTGAGGAAGGCCGGCTGACGGCATCCGCCACGGTATCTAGAGCCCGGCGGCTACCTGCAATGGGAAGAGCCCAATGACGACGCCAGCAAGCGCCCGATCGTCAAGGCCGACCCTGCCAATTCATCCGAGAGTGCCGAAAAGCTTCTGCAGCGCCTTGATGCGCGTTTCCGCGCCGCCACCCCTGCGTCGTAAGTTTGATTCTTTCCTTCCTCGACCTTCTTGCTGCACCCGCAAGACCGCTACATCATGGCTACGGTGACTGCTCACAACATGTTGCAGGTGGTCCGTGGCTCTGGCAGAGACATTCAAGGAACAAGGCCTGAAGAATGTGATTCGGGAGGAATTCTCGACCGACACCTACTTGCTGTTGCTGGACCAGACGAATTACCTCGGCCTGTTTGGCGAGCTGATCAGTAAGCTGGACGGAGACCTCAAGGACGAGCTCAGCAGACTGCATGCCAACACGGTTGTTGAGGCCAGAAACGGACTTTCGTGGAAGGTGCGCCGCTTTGCTTTCCTGGGACAGAAGCCTTGACCGTTCAAGGGATTCCGCGAAGCTTTTAGCTGGGTTTTCATCTTTGCATAGAGGAATTTGCAAATCTGAAATTACACTCGGCTGTTTAGAACGGTGTAACTAGATGTGAAACCGGCCACCCAGTTCTTGAAGTCTGTGACTCCTTCGCCGTGTAGTGGTAATCCTCTAATTCGTATGTAGTAGGAGGAAGAAGTAGAACCCTCAAAAGCAATGGTACAAATGAACATAAAGGTAACGGTGCGGGAAATATAAGATGTGATATACCTGACGATTGCTGGACCCAAACGAATATATCCAAGTACAGACAGGAGCACTTGCATCATAGCTACATAGTATAGACTTAATAGACTGATTCAAGCAACCTATCACCCACATCAGTAGAACAATAAGCCAACGATCGACAGGAGGGTGCTAGAACGAGGCTTGTATTGTCATCAGCCTAGAGACTCGCTGACAATGATCTCCGGACAGCAGGTAGCGTAGGCGGCGGGGCGGCTTCTTGAGCAACTCACTCTCAGTGGTCTCTTTGGCGGGAGCCTCCTCCTTCTTCTCACCAGCATCCTGCGCTTTGCACACGGAGTAGTACTTGATGAAAATAATGATCATGACTAAATGTAGGTAATAGCCAAAACCTAGTATATTCAAACATTTAGATACAACAGTGTAGCAAACCACGTTGAGATACTATACCCCTAAACCCCCAGCTCCCCGACCACCTTTCTTTTCACCATGCCGTCCAAGCATCGAGTATACCATGTCAACGCCGCGCGAGCCTCATCAGATGAGAACGCTCTCTCATCGTAGCCGAATCGCACAATATACTCGCCCTTGGCCGCCGCCTTGACCACCTCCATCTGGATGGCATAGTTGAAAGTCATCCGGTTCTTGCTCATCTTCATGACAACCCAGCGCATTGGATCCTGCTGAGGGGTGGCAGGCTCGAATGGCTGGAAGCAGAAGAGACATTTGGCGGCTGCAGTGGACCGGTCGCGGCCCAGAGCCTCATATATCTCACCGAGGGACACGAGGCCGTTCTCAGTCGAGGCCCAGAAGTCAGCCTGTGTGGATCGGAGCAGGGTCTCGATGGGCATATCTTCTGCAACATGCGAATGGTACGGCAGGAAGTTGGCGCAGTTCCCATTGATGAGCTGCGGGTTGTCGAGGGCGACGTTGCGCCCCGTCACAAGATTGTCGTAGATCACGTCCTGTGCGCCGCTGAGGTGGGCCAGGAGGAGAGAGTAGGCCGTCTGGAATACGATTGGGGCGGTAACCCCTGTGGAGCTGGCCAGGTCGTTGATACCCACGGATGCGTCAATTTTTGCAACCTCGGTGCTAGACAGCTTTGGGTTGGTGACTGTCGATGGGAAGTCGAAGTAGTGGTTTTGAAGCAGCCGGGTCCAGTAGTCGAGCTGGGGCTGCTTCGGCGTGCCCAGGAAGTGAGTGATAAAGTCTTTGAAAGGGGTCGGCCGCTGGATGGGCTGGTTCTGGTTGAGGGCTTGGAATTGGTCGTCAAAAATGTGAAGGAGAGTCCCGTCGTAGGAGGAATGGTGCAAGTTGATGACCAGGTCGCGTGTGCCCTCCGAGTTCTCGAGCAACGTGTACCGCACGAATGGCTTAGCCGGATCAAACGGTGTCTGCCACTCGGCTTCCAATATGCTCTGCTTTTGCTCCTCCGTGCGGTAGGATCGATAGGCGAGATTGAGAACGGGGTGCTTGAGCACGACCTGGACCAGGGTTTGCGGGTTCTGAGTGTCGGTCTGGAGATACAGCGCGCGCAGGATCTGGTTATTCTTCGTCAGCTGAGTCGTCAGATAGATCCAACGATCAAAGTCCAAGTCGTCTGGTAGCGTGCGAACGGCCATCAGCTGCCAGAACCGGTCTTGCTTCTCTCCTTGCGTGAAGAATTCAATCTGGCCAGGGCTACAAGGATAGATGTCCTCCACATCGTTAACGGAGACACCAATTTCCACGAGGCGTTCGTACACAGCTTCCGGTGGCTGGAACACCAGTTGCTGGACAGGTTCAGCAGCAGTGCTGTTAGCATTTGCTTGGTCCTTAACCATCAGCGCGGCCTGTTCCCGCAACGTGGAGCTGGACAGGATATCGTTGATCTGTATCTTGTATCCGCGCCGACGAAGCATACTGCCCAGGTTTAATGCGGAGATGGAATCCCCACCCATAGCATGAAAGGTGGAATTGGCGTGGATGTCCTCGATCGGTGTGTCAAACAGAGCAGACCATAGCGACTGCAATTCCTGCTCGGCTTCTGACTCTATCTCCGACATTTCGGAATGGGGCAGGTAGCCTTTCAGTACGCTGTCAGCCATGCCTTCAACCAGAGCCGTAAGTCGCTTCCGATCGATTTTCCCCGAGGTAAGACTCGGGAGCTTGGAGACAGGAAGCCATATTGTAGGGACCATGTACTGCGGTAGAGTGGTTAGTTGCGCTTTAACTTGATCAACCTCTGTCGACTGCCTTGGAGGCAGCAGCAGGTTTTCTTCCTCTGTTTTCTCGCCTGGTGTCTGGACTGACGTAGAGCAGAATGCGACGAGCTGCTTTTTCTTGAGGACCGTTGCGGCAATGACGGCGCACTGGCTGAATACATTTGCCTGCCTGATAACGCTCTCGATCTCACCAAGTTCCATTCGGTGCCCGTTGATTTTGACCTGGTCGTCTTTGCGTCCAAAGAGCTCAATTTCCCCGTTGGGCAGCAATCGAGCAAGGTCCCCAGTACGATAGAACCTTTGATTGGAATTACCCTGGAAGGCCTTGTTAGTCGCCTCGGGGCGATTCAAGTAACCTCTGGCCAGCTGCGGACCCGCGATGCAGAGCTCCCCAACGCTGCCAGAGGGCTGTTCCTCCGTTGTGTCTGGGTCAAGGATCAGTGCAGTGGTGTTTGGGAATGGGCTGCCGACGTTGCGAATGTTCATGTCTGGGGTGACGGCCCGGGTCGTAACACAGATTGTTGCCTCCGTAGGGCCATAGGAGGTGTAGACTTTGATGCGCGGCGCCCAGACATTTAGCATGTTGTGAGTGACTGGCTCCCCTCCCGTGGCCAAAATCTCCAGAGTCGGCACGTCGTCCGGGTGAAGAAGGCTGGCCATGGTCGGTGTTAGGTTGATTTGGTCAACCTTCATCGTGGTGATGACTTCGGCGAGGTTGCCGACGATGATGTTGTGCGGTGCGACACACAGCGTGCGGCCCGTTGAGAGAGTCGGAAAGAGAGGATAGAAAGAGCCGTCAAAAGTGTAGTTCAGCGACCACAATATCCTGCGGGAGTTGTCTTTAGTGGTAGCATAAAGTATGCCTTCCACAGCCGCGACGATGGCGCTGTGGGGTATCAGTGTCCCCTTTGGCTTGCCCGTGCTGTAGAAGAGGTCAATTTGGGTACACGATGGTTAGAGTTATTAGCCTTACCTGCCCGAGGTGTATATAACATACGCAAGGCTATTTGGATTAAGCCCAGGTACAATTTGCCTTTGGAGAGGAATTGTGTCCCACGAGACGGCATCGAGAATGACTACTTCATAGGGGGTGCCCTTGAAGAAGTCCGCATTCAGTTGATCAGTGATGACGAGTTTGGCTCCCGAGTCTTCGAGGATCCCCAAGTTTCTTTCGCGAGGGTTTTCCGGGCCAAGGGGCAAAAAGGCACCTCCAGCAACGAGAATGCCAAACATGGCGACAATGGTGTTGATCGACTTCTCAAGCATGATGGGGACAATCTGCTCCAGCACCAGGCCCCTTTCTCTCAGCAAACCTGCAAGCTGGTTCATTTTGATAGCCAATCCCGAATATGTTATCCGGGCCCCAGAGATGTCCTCGACCGCCGTCCTGGACGGATGGCAGGCGGCTATTCTCTGCAACGCAGAGTGAGCTAGCTCACCATCTGGAATCTTGGCCAGATCCTTAACTTTGTTAGTATGCGCTTCGGAATGGCCTGGCACATTGCCCACTGGATCATCGAGCCTATCCATGAGTCTGGGCACCGGTTGCACCAATGTGAACTCCCCAATTTTGGTCAGCGGTGCATCAAAGGCTGTGTCCAAAACGGCCGCGAGGGTATCTGCAAGAGTCTGGGCATACTCCGGCTCCAATGTTGAGGTCAGAGTCACGCGGTCCAAGCTCTCGTTGCGAAGTTCAAGTTTGGTATATTCGACAGTTCCAAGATTGCTCTCGGGCAGCTGCCTTAATCCTCCAGGAGGCGTGGGTGCGGGGATCTTGATCAAGAAGTTTGCCATGGTGTCAAAGAAGTCTTTCGGCTGGCCACTTGCCTGGAGAATCCTCCGCAGCCCATACGGCGCATTTTTGGCAACGGCCCAGAGGTTGGACTGGACATTTTCAACCAGCTCGTCCAATGGTGTAGTCCTGTTGACCTTGACCCTCAGCGGAGCGACCATGAGAGTAGGGCCACTCATTTGAAGGATACCTGCAACGGGAGCATCTCGCCCAGAAATCGTCACGCCCATGACCACATCTTCGGTCGAGTTGGCAAGGCCAAGAACAACAGCCCATGCGGCGTACAGAAGAACACCTGGTGTGACCCTGCGCTTCAATGCGGTGGTCTTCAGGTCACAGTGCACCTCAGCAGTAACCGTGTTTTCGGGGGCAGCCTGGGAACCAAGGCGGCTAGGCACAGCACCATCAAGATACCCTTGCCAGAACCTTTGCATAGCGACGGCGTCATGTTGTCGGAGATACTCGATGTAGCGACGGAACCCTCCTCGCTCGATCCGGGGTGTCCCCTGCAGCACCGAGGTGAGATCCTGTATCAGAAACTCGTTGGACCAGAAATCGAAAAGCGCGTGATGAGCTGTGATGACAAGGACGTTGTTAGGCAAGGCGGCCGCATTCCACCATAGCTCCCCGGGATACATCGCTTTTGTCATCTGTTGCTGCATGTACTCGGTCACGTCTATGTCCGACGCCACCCAAGGGATGTCTGCAGTTTTCCTCACCACCTGGAGAAAGGTGGTTCCGTTGGGCACAAATGTCGCGCGCAGACATCTGTCAGACTTCATCAGCGTCTCAAAGGCGGCCTTGATATCATCCTGGCGGTAGCCCTCGAAGCTGTAGGAGCGACTGTAGATGTAGCTTGTACCGCCCATCATTGTGTTTGCAATGGCCGCTTCTTGAAAAGGTGTCACAGGAAAGGCGTCTTCTATGTCCGAAATCCCGATACCGAAGTTTTCAATGGAAGGGCTCACTTGGAATGACGCAGAAGATGTGGTGTCATTATCGGCTTTCTCCTCTGCAAGCTGTGGTTGCACGGCGCGTGCAACTCCAGACAGCGAGTCACCAAGAAGTATATCCTCGACCCGGAGGCTGAGCCCGTGAACTAACTGAAGTTGTGATACGACCTGAATAGCTTCAAGCGATGTACCGCCCAGTGAGATGAATGAATCTCCAAGGGAGATCTCCGACTCCGGGAGGGACAGGATCTTGGCCCACAGGCTCCGGACCACCATCTCGTTGTCAGTCAAGTTGCCTTCTTCCTTTACTCGCATGTGACACCGTTCGGGAAGCAGCTGGCCTGACTCGCCTAGTCCCTCCACCGTTTTGCGGATTGCCACCATGTCAACCTTTCCGTTTGCGTTCACAGGCAAGTCGGGCATGGATACCCAGAATTGTGGAACCATGTAGAGTGGCAGCCTGGCAGCCAAGAATGGCCGAAGCTTGCCGACAAGAGCCCCCCAGTCGGTGTCGGAACGACTGACGACGGCAGCGACAAGGACCGTCCTGTTGTTCACGGAAGCCGGAACCACGGCAGAGTCTTCGACTTCCTCAATGGCTTGAATAATCGAATTGGGCTCGCCAGGATCGACCCGGTGCCCATTGATCTTGACCTGGAAATCGATCCGCCCGATCAGCTCGACCGACCCGTCAGCGTGGCGGACAGCCATATCGCCCGTTCGGTATAGTCTGCCTTTCCCAAATGGGTTCTGGACGAACCGCTTCGTGGTCTCTTCAGGGCGGTGCAAATATCCTCTGGCAATTTGAGCACCGCCGAGGCACAGCTCGCCGGGAACTAGTAGAGGCGAAAGCTCCGTGGTGCCGGGAATAAGGACATAGGAGGTCGTCGTGTCATATGGTTGACCGATCATGCGGGCGCTCACATTGGACTGCAAGCGATGACGCCAGTTGAGCTGTGTGCATTCGCTGAGGCCGTAGGACGAGAGCAGTTCGACTCGGTGTTCCCATGTCTGAATTACAGTGGGATTGACCATGTCGCCTCCCAGCACCATGCGCCGAAGCGACGGTACATCATCCGGCGATATCAGCGCGGCCGCACTCGAGGTCATATCGACCGAATTGACATCCATGGTATTGATCATCTTCGCCGTATGGACCGTAAGGTTTTCCTTGCTGGCAAGACACAGGCAACCACCGACAGTGAGAGTAGCCCAAATAGATCTCTGTGCGGCCGAAAAGGCTGGGTTGAAAAAGAGCAACTGGCGAAGGCCTGCAACTGGCGGAAAGGCCAACAGGCCGTTAAAGGCGGCTCGGTGCTCGAGCAGTACCGATTTTGGTTTGCCCGTAGACCCCGACGTGTAGATCACGTATGCAACGCTGTTTGGGTCCTGGACATTTATGAGATCACCGTCATCATGGCTGAAGGACTGAGACAGCAGCTCCCCAATCTGGACCTCCTTATCCAGCTCACCTGCGGTACTGGGATCGACCAGGACCAGACCCGGCTGGAGATCCTCGAGGATGAATGATTTCCGGGCAGCGGGAGCGTCGGGATCCAAGATCACGTATGCTGCTCCAGATTTCAAAATAGCCAAAAGTGCTACGATGAAGTCCGTCGACATGCGGAGGTGCACGGCAATATATTGGGCGCCATGTTGGCGGAGCTGGCGGGCCAGCTGGTTTGAGCGTTTATTCAAGGCAGAGTACGTGAGGGCGGGTTCTGTTTCAAACTGTACTGCAGCTGCATCCGGCCTCACTTTCGCTTGTTCCTCGACCAGGCAATGTACCAAACCGCTCTTCGGCTTGAGAGCGGCTTTGCCGTAGTCGAGCAGTAACTGCCTTTCGACTGGGGGCATAATATCGACAGATGACACTTTGGCGTCATGGTTCTCTGTTACACGCTGTAGTGTTACTTCAAAGCGATCCAGTAGAGTTCGAACATCCACCCTTGGGACGCTAGCGTTGTGCCGCATACGGAGTTGCAGGCCCGCTGATGCGCAAATGTTGAATACCAAAGGAAAGTCATCGTCTGGAGCCATCGTGTCCCGGCTGTCATCCTCGAAAGTGACAGACAATTTCACTTGGGGGCGCATTGCCGAGGCTGTCTCCATGATCCGCTCGTATCCAATGTGTGAATGGGCAGACGCTGTGGCCGCAGCGGTGCCCACATGACGAATCCACGAGAGAACGTCCACGTCGTCAGGCACGGACAGAACCAGGGGGTAGTCGTGTTTATCTTCTCCATTTCCCGTGGAGACATGTTTCCCGGTTGATCGACTGCGGCCAGCAACGGTAAACACGGCTGTGCATTGGCCGCTAACTGTTTGCCTCGCACACACGATAGCCCATACGGCGTATATGAGGTCCTCTAGGCTAGTATTGTGTGTACGGCCAAAGCTCGTCGCTGCGTCAAACAGACTATTGGGGGCTCTTACTGTGGTTTCCGCACGAGGCCATTGGTGATCGAGAGGCAGGCACGCGAGCCGCGGTTGTGATCCAACACTGCGGAAGAGCTCTTCCCAGTATTGGGATGCAAAGTTGGTATCCTTCGTAGACTGAGTGTGTGAAACGGCGTCTGCCGAAGGGGGAGAGTCTTGCAGGTCGATGTATGGGGCCATATTGAATCAGGTTGAAATGATATCTGGCCAAAGGGCGTATGAAAGCACAGCGCACTCAGGTTTGGCTGCCAGATCCAGGTACACCCGGGCCTTAAAGTTGTCTCTATGAAGACTATCTGGTACTTGATTGGCTTGGCATGATTCAGCAAGGCCTGAAATGAGTAAGACCCATGATTAAACGTACCGCGGTGCGCCGGGCCACTGCGCGCCATGAGCGTGGGAAAGGGCCAGCCACATGGCAAGCTGGTCTCTGGCGGCAGGACTAAACATCGTGCATTGTGCGCGGCGCGGGCGCGGCAACAAGGCGCACTGCCTCCTCTGGCAAGAGAGCCATGCATGGTGCATGGCTCGCACCGCTCCGGTACCACTGAAAACCCTCGGCCGCCGAGAAAGGCGCTCGTATCCCCCAAATTCCGTAAGTAATGACTATTGCATGCCGCCCGGAACTGGCCATTTGCTGCTTTCTCCTAGGTGTGCGGGCTATACCAATAGGCAGTGATATATGGGTGGAGTTTTACGTCGGCCTCGGTCTCCGCTGGGACGGGCCCCGCCATAGTGTCCACTCTCTATAGGGAGCCTAGGCAATGAATCTACTTTTGTGCTGTATTCATTTGTCGTTGCATGGTAGTAGGGAACAAGAAATCTGTTCATGGCCCTTTTCCACTAGAGGTCCACTCTCTTTACGGGCTGCTTATACAGTGCTCGAAACCTTAACTGCTAGGTGAAGGGAATTATACTGAATACCAATCCTATGTATCTGCGGTTTCCTCACGAGACTAATTTCTCATTTGCATTGTTTCAGTTGTTCTAGAATACTTTTTATCAAGGAACTATGTAGGGCCATGGATCTTGCATGTCTCACCACGCCTCTACCATCCCTGTTCGAAAGGCACAAGAGAGTGAAACAATGGACAGCGAAAGAGACACGAGACTGACGGTTTTCTCTAATAAGGAGCTGATCGGATGGGACGGCCCGTTTTCTACACCCTGTGGTCGTATCTGATAGTGGAGATTCGTGCATTCGTCAAAATCAAGATCCCCCAGAAGGAGCAAGAAACAGCTTCTCGCGCTTCATCAGAAGGCTCAGCACAGCCACCAAAGCACCAGCTGTCATGACCAGGATATAAGACTTGCTTAGGGCGTCCACGAGCGCTTCCAACACCTGTTCGCGGACGCGTGGCGTGAGGCTCTGGAAAAGCTCCGACCGTGTGCCCGAAATCGTCTCCTTAATGTGCTCAGGATCCACTCCGGGGAGGATCGTCCGCAAGGACCTCACACTCTCGTTGAAAAACACTGCGTTGGCGATGGCCAGGGCCAGAGTGATTCCCGTAATCTGGGCCAGCGAAATAAAACCGACTGCAGAGGGAACCAACTCCGGGGCCACGGTGGCTTGCGCGACCGAGAATGATGCTTGGGCAAAGAAACCTACTCCAACACCAATGAGGACGGTGTAGCCGTAGACATGTGCCACAGATGTGGTGAGGCCGACGGTGTACATGAGGGCGCCGCCGATAACCACCAGGATGCCTCCGACAAGGTACCACGGCATGTACAGTCCAAAGGATGAGAGGAGTGCGCCGTTGGCCATGACAGCCACGATCATCAGGATGATAAACGGCAGCAACCGAACGCCGGACTCGAGGGTCGAGTCGCCGCGGGTGAACTGGAAATAAAGTGGGGCCATGTAGACGGGGACGAAGATGGCGGTTCCCCCCGCGGCGGTTGCGGCGAACAGAATTAGCACAGTCCGACTCTTAAAGAACTCGACAGGAAGCACGCGGTGGGTCGCGCTGGTAAGGATAGTGAAAACCTGCTGTAGGCCAAGCAGGATGAAGAGTACCCCAGAGCAACAGAAGAGACCAATGATCCGGCCCGAGTTCCATGGATACATCACACCGCCGAACGACACGGCCATGACCCCCGTCACCATGGCGCCGATGGTGAGGATACCCCCAAGATGGTCCATGGTGTTGGCCCGCTCACGCAGACTGACGCCGGGGCGGGGATCCTTGTTGGGAAGCAAAAAGAGGTAGACTGGGGCACAGACCGCACCGACGCATAGGTTGATGTAAAACGCCCATCGCCAGCCGGCAGACGAGTCGGTAAACGCTCCACCGACGATAGGGCCCAGAACGGTGCCGACACCCCAGATGAAGCCTCCTCCACCCACGTACATGGGTCGCTCATGGATGGTGGTTGTGGCGGCCAGGAGGGTCATGAGGCCGACGTACATGCCCGATCCCGAAACGCCACAGATGGCACGGCCAATGATCAAGGCGTTCATGTTGGGCGCAGCGCCGCAGACAGCGGATCCAACTTCAAAGACAAAAACCGACAGGATATAAGTCCATTTTGCATTGAACTGACCAAAGACTTTGCCCCAGATCAAATTCGTGCCGGCCGCGCCAATCAGGAAGGCGACGCTGATCCACGGCAGCTTCTCGACGGACTTAAAGTCGCTCACAATGACGGGTTGCACGTTTGCGACAATGGTGTTGTCGAGGGCGAAGAGGAATTGCGAGCTGTAAATGGCCAAGACGACGAGGAACCATTTCCAACCGGAGATCTCTCGTGGAGGAGACTTGGGATCCTCCGGCACAGAGTCTTCTCCTCGCTGTGCTTCAGGATCCACGTCCGTCGAGGTTGCCTTCTCGGAAACCTCACGCTCTGTGGCAGAGAGGTTGCTGTCTTTGCTGGCAAGGCTTGCGGGCTTGTTGTCAGCCGCCATTGTATCCGACGTAGAAGACAGCATCTGGTTTAGGCATATGTCCTAAAGAAAAAAGGGTCCAAAAGATCAGGATAGCACTTTCATGACAGGGCCATTGGATCTTAAGATGGGCGGCAGAGCAGGCCCGTTGCGAGCCGAGCGATCACCGCAGTTGAATCCCATTTGTCAGCATGATTAATTGTTTTGTGCTCGTTGACCTGCCTTCAGGATTATTATTATCAAATATTTTCATCAATTAGCGTTGCCGCGCAGGCGTGAGGAGCGAGAAGACTAAATCTAATTGCGCGAGGATTAGCGTTGCCGCCGAGACTAAAGACATTCATGCAGGCCAAGAGCAGCCAACCAGAGTCAGGCTCCATACCTGGAGAGAAGAGGATCTATGGCCAAGAGGAACAATGCTCATGGATGTCAGTCGGCAATGCCATTTCGGACAGCCTTTCCGGTTATATACTTATCTCGTTTCCAAGCCGCCTCGCCCAGCATGATAGGATTCACCCTCGGTATACGACAGGCCCCCCGATCCCAGTGGCCGACCACATCAGTTCCTACCCCCTCTCTAGCAAGTGATTATTACCAGTGCTTTGCGTGATGTCTCCAGCAGCAACGGAAGCTGCGCCGGCGAGCCAGCCCCCAAACTCCCACCCGCTGGTCCACGGAATTGATATCCATAACCCGGATCCGGTGCACGAAGGGAATGCAGCGTTACTGAGGGCGTTCCCGATTGACCGCAACGTCTTTCGCCTGTTCGCACGGTCCCCCGGTCTGTTCCCGCCTATCCTGGATACCCTCAATGCGCTGTTGGACGGCAAGACACGCACGATCCAGATTCTAGACTACCAGCTCGTTGTTCTCCGTATGACTGGCACCGTGGGTGCCGAATATCTGTTTGGCATTAATGAGCCCGTGTCGCGTGTCCACGGCATGGGCGACGAGAGGATCGAGGCGCTTCGGAAGGGGCTGAAATCGGAAGAGCTGTTCGCCATGGGCATTTGGTCCGAGCGACAGCAGTGCCTGATCACTCTGGTAGATGAGTCGGTGGCGACCTGGACGAACACGGAAGAAACAATCGCTTGGGCAAAGACTTTGATGACGGACGACGAGATTGTCGAGGTTTTCATCGTCTTGGGTTTCTATTCCATGATCGCACGCATCACCCGTGGCCTCAGGGTCCAGACAGATAAACCCATTCCCCATTTAAACCAGTCGATCGTGGACAAAATCACCAAGAACAGCAATGACGCATAGGAAAACTAGCCTTTAGCTGTGTTTAAATAAAATAATAGAGCCCAATCTTCCTAGGACTCTGGTCCAATGCCAGTATGTTGATGGGGTAATCAGCTTGGCATGGGATTATGTTGTGGTTTTGTATACTTCTGCATCACTGTCCTATCGTTTCTATTAGCGAGGAATGATCGTCTAGACACCTTTTTGGCCTAGTCGTTTGATAGCTGACACCTTTATAATACCGCCCCGCCCCCTTCTCTCCCACTTGCTTGTGTACACAAGTGACAAATATGACTCAATTGTCGGAGCCAGCGTATCTCGAAATTGCACGGCGTAAACAAGCCCAACTGGACTCTGGCATCCCCACGGAATGGAGACTCCCAGCTCATCTGATTCCAGCCGATATTCGTTTTCCGCCAAGTCCCGTCACACATAGCCAAGCATACCGGAGAGAGAATGTGATGGATATTCCAAGAAGATCAGGCCTGCTGACCCAAAAGGAGCTCCGCATCACCGAGAACTGGGACGTCCGGGGCCTTTTGGCCCAGATGCGCCAGGGAACGTTTAGCGCAGAGGATGTCGTAAGGGCATTTTCCAAGGTTGGTTGCCCTGGTGAACCCGGAGGTCGGTATACATGTGTGTATGCTCATGGCATTAGCGAGCGGCCATTGCTCACCAAGTTACACGCTGTTTGACCGAGCCCCTCTTTCCCAGCGCCATCCAACGGGCCCAACACCTGGACGGCATTCTCCAGCGCACGGGGAAGCCCGTCGGCCCTCTCCACGGACTTCCCGTCTCCGTCAAGGACTGTTTCCGAATCAGGGGTGTTGACTCGTGCATCGGCCTCACCGCGCTGGCCTTCAAGCCTTCAACCTTTCATGCGCGGCTGGTGAACATGCTCCTTTCGCTAGGCGCGGTGATCATTGCCAAGACGAATGTATCGCAAGCCATGGCGGCCCCAGACAGCTACAACCACGTCTTCGGCCGCACCTTGAACCCGCTCAACCACCAGCTCACAGTGGGCGGGAGCTCCGGTGGCGAGGCAGCCCTGGTCGCGATGCGTGGGTCCATGGTCGGGTTTGGTACTGATATCGGCGGCAGTATCCGCGTGCCTGCGATGTGCACCGGCCTGTACGGATTCAAACCGAGCGTCGGCCGGATTCCATTCGGTGGAGTGGTGACTGGTCAGACGTCCGGGCTCGGGCGGGTTTCGCTCCAGGGCGTTGCCGGACCACTGGCGCGGTCGGTGGCAGATTTGGGGACCGTTTTGGCAGAGATTGTACCGAGGGCGGAGCAGTTTGGGGAGGATTGCATCCCCGGGCGCTGGGTAAGCGAGTCCTCGCCGGTACCTGATAGGCAGACGCGAGAGTTCACCGTCGGGGTACTGAGAACAGATGGCCTAGTCACGCCTCTTCCTCCCGTTGCTCGAGTCTTGGACGAAGTTGCCGATTCTCTCCGCCGGACTCCCGGTGTCCGGGTAGTTGACGTCCCAGTGCCACCAGCCTTGAGGAAATGCCAGGGGATAGCGGGGCGACTGATGGGCGTCGATGGTGGGGGGAGCCTGCTCGATCTCCTTGAGAGCACCTCGGAGCCACTGATCCCGTGGCTACAGACCAGAATGAAACGCAGGGAGCCATTGAGCCTGGAGCAGCTGGTCCATTTGCAAGACCAGAGATCTGAAATTGAGAAAGAGTTGCTTGGGATGTGGGCAGTGGATGGAGATTCTACGAAACGGATCGATGCGATTATTACTCCAGTCGCCCCTCATCCTGTGCCCGAGCTTGATCGGTTCAATGCCATCGGCTACACGGCCAGCTTTGTTCTTCTGGACTACCCAGCTGGGACGATTCCGGTGCGCAATTTCTTAGAATCGGATCTCGACAGCAGCAGCGATATAAATTCTCCAGTCCTGGGAAGCTGGGACAGAGTAAACCGTGAACTGTGTATGCCATTCCGATTGCTACTCTATGGTATACAGGTACGTGGCTGACTGAGTGATACAGGGCAGGGAAAATCTGTCGACCGCCGGGTATATCTGGACTCGCCCCTAAGCATCCAGGTGGTCACGCCGAAACAACATGACTATGAACTGTTTCAAGCCATGCAAATCATCGATCAAGCCGTCCAGTCGCAAAAACGAGCGACGTGGTCAGATTCCAAATCATAAGTATACTTCTCACGCATCGTAAGGTGGCATCTCCCTGGCATTTACTGATTGCGGTCAATGTGGGTGCTCTGGTTGGCCCTGTGGTTTCGTTGATGCGCCGGATTGAGCTGGAGCTGAGTCATTGCACAATCACCACACAAGCCATTATCTCGTCTGCATTGAGTGAAATTGGTTGCACACTCCTGCTGGCGGTTGTGGCATACCAGTCATAGAATAACTGAAGCCAGCCTGCACTGGCTGCAATTAGTGAAATCAATGAACGCTAAAATCACTAGGTGGTCCATTTAAACACAATCAACAGACGATCATGCTTTTCAATATCCGTATTTACCCCTTTAGTCAGGTCAGGTAATGCTGAAGATTTCAAGTCTCGTAAATGCGGTTATTCAGGTTGCATCCGTTCGATATTTTGTCTTGGCTTATAGAAGAGGGCGAAATACTGAATAAATATATTTACTCTACAGAGGTCTTCGGTGTATATCCAGTGAGATCCGACCGACTTGTTAGTACTACCTACACTATCCTAAATACGAGTAGATCCTTTTTTGCCTTTCGTTCTTACAGGCAGTAGATTAAAAATACTTAATAGGGCTAATATATTGGTCTGGGCATAACTGCTGTGACACTGCTTGATGTAACGAATCCACCACATCTTTCACTGGAGCACACCTTCGTCCTCACATGTTTACAAGGACGAGGTCTTCTGGAAGCAGCTAGGCGCGTACTACTGCCGGGCCGGAGGTGGGTGATTGGAAATCTATATGAAGTATGTCCTCTTCTCCTAGCTTGAGTGCGTGTCCTGATCACCATTCTGAGGCAGTCTTCCTGTTTCCTTACGCACCGAAATCGCTGAAAGTTTCTCCTGTAGTGACGGAGTATCTATGTCCAAAGGGTCGCTCAGACCTCCGAGTTACTTGAATGAATCATGGCATCGCTTTTACTTATGCAATGCCACTTTCAGTCGACCTTAATAAACCCAAAAGAACGTTTACCTATCAGATCTATATAGTTGCAGCATCTTCTACATTTCTTGCAGTTTGCCCCCCATTTCCACATACTTGCAAAACCGATCTCCAAGTAGCTGTGCGTGTTCTTGCGCCATAATAGCTGTCGTACCAAACAGGATAACCTCAATCTCCTGAGCGAGCGGCTTGACCAATACCCAGAGTTGCTTGGGCCAGAAGTTCATGGGTATAACGTCCAGTTGGACCGGAGCACCGTTCAATGAAGCGGACGGAGTCTCGTCGATATTCTGGTACTGGAAAACAGAGCCAAAGGCCGCATCTGCAGGCCAATTCGTGCACGACTTGATAATCTGCGACAGTCCGGTGGATTCGAACGGCAACCCATCGAGCTGTTGCTGCTGGATAGTAGCAAGGACTTCGTGCGGTGAATATAATTTGCGACCGTTGCTCGGGGGCCATTGCACTCGGACAGGGACCACATTGACGCATGGCCCTGCGACAGGATCGGTGATGACACCAAGAGTGGCTCCTCGCCCGGAGACAAGCCGCCCGAACACAACGTCGGCTTGCTGCGTCGTGAACGCCATCACTGCGGCCCAACAGGCCGTGCAGAATGTCGCGGCAGTGATTCCTTCTGGTAGCGGCGTCTGCCATCTCACGGTATTTCTTATTGTGTATGGGGTACTTTCGCCGACATCGTTGGCCAAGGGCGCGCGCGGGATCCCAGTCATTGACGACCCAGACAGAAGCTTGCCCCAGTACCGAGTGGCCTCGTCTCTCATGGAGAAAGAATGCTGAACAAATGACGCAAAGGACCCAACAGAAGGTAGCTGCCGCCCTTCGATAGCCGCTACGATGGTGTGCAGCAGCAGGCCGAGACTGATTCCATCATAAAGCGCATGAGACATGCGTATGATCAATCTCGCCCCCCTAGACTCATCGTCGGCCAGTACGAGCATGAAGCGAGAAAAGAGGGTGCCTGGCCTAACATTGGATTTCAACCAGTCTTCCCTCGCAAGCCTCGTGGAGGCCGTAGCTATATCTTCGGCCGTGCTCCGAACCCACACAAAGTCCGGGATCTGGTCTTTCGTGACTACTTGCAAAAAATCACCGTCGTAGGGCACGAACACGCTACGCAAGATGGGAAGATGCATCGCTACAGCCTGACAGGCCGCGCTCAAGGCGCCAATAGTCAGATTCGACATCGGGAGGTCAATGTAGAAGTAGTTCCAGTATGAAGGCGGCTTCTGCTGTAATGCCGCACTGATGCATTCCGCTTGGAAGTCTGTCACGGGGAAAACATCGACAATACTTGAGACAGGGAAGTCGATGTGCGGAGCGATGTTGGCCATGAGAAAGTCGGCGATATCACTTGTCTGCAGCTGACTGAACGGCGGCCGGTGGCCCACTGTTGCTGGTGAAGAGGCTTGACTAGGCTTCGCACACAGGTCCGCGAGAGTTGATGCGGATGTGAAGAGCTTTCTCGCATCCAGAAAGAGACCCCGACCTCTTGCGAGGGATACAAGACGCATAGCGGAAATAGAATCTCCTCCATGCTGGATGAAATTGTCGTCGATGCCAATACAGTCGGCGGGAATTGCCAGAATCTCCGCCCATAAACCCCGCATTTGACGCTCGGATGCTGTCGATGGGGGCCTTTTCGGCTTGTTCTTGACCCCTCTAAGCTTTGCCAGATCCTCAGCGGTAAGGGATGCGCCAAATGCCTTGAGCCTCCTGCGATCAGTTTTCCCGGTGGGCGCGAGAGGAATGCGATTCACGGGCACGTAGAGGGACGGCACCATGGCTGACGGCAGCTCACTCTCCAGTCGAGCATTCAACTCGTCCCTACAGGATGGAGGGAAGCAACTCGGATCGAGGGCGCGAAACCCATCATCAGGGTCATCATCTGAACTGGGTAGAGTTTCTGGGCAGACAAATACCGCCAAGACTGCGCTACGTATGTGTGTTCCACTGAGAACCAGTGCCTCGGCCGCAACACTTGCTTCCATGGCCATCGACGACAGCAGCCGTTGCACATGATATTCAACCTCTTCCAGCTCGATCCGTTGGCCGCGGATCTTGACCTGGGCATCTTTTCGACCGACGAATTGCAGCCCCCCTACCGCGTCATACCGAACCAGATCGCCTGTTTTATAAAGTCGCCCGCGACGGCCCTTTCCTCCGGGGGCGGGCGCGCAACCCAGCCAGCGCGGATCGTAGATAAAGCTTGCTGCGGTCTTGACTTCATCATTCAGATACCCGGCGCCCACCAGGGGCCCTTCGACGAGGAGCTCACCCACAGCACCGATGGGGGCGAGCTGGTGGTGGTCCGTTGGACTGACGATCCACGTATTGGTCCCTAGTGCCCTGCCAATTCCAGGTGTTCCTGGAACTGCAGGATCCATCTCGGCCATGGTTGTTGTTACCGTACATTCAGCCTGGCCGATGCCGTTCAGAATCCGCACGTAAGGTGCCCATCTGACAATGTCGGACCGGGAAGCGGCCTCCCCACCAAGAACAAGCGTCTTGAGGGTAGGAACAGCTGTTGGATCGAGTGTGCGTGCCACAGAGGGTGTAAGGTCAACCAGATTTACTTGCATTCGCCTCATCGATTCGGCCAGCTGACTGTGCTTTCGTTCGGCATCGGACGGGATACACAAGCAACCGCCCGCGGCCAGGCAATGAAGCAGATTCGAGACGGCAATATCAAAGCTGTAGGATGCAAAATCGTATACACGCGTCTGTGTATTGTAGCCCAGGAATGGACCCTGGTGTTTCACGGCGCTGGCGAAGTTGGAATGCGTGATCACAGCGCCCTTGGGCGTCCCGGTACTCCCGGATGTGAAGACCACATAAAGCTCAGAGTTTGGAAGCGCACGTATGCGCGGAGGCCGTGGTGGCGGCCAGCGCGAGGCGTTCTCATGATCGACGACCACGACCTCGTCGGCAAGTCTAGCGGCTAGATCGGCATTGAGCGCGGAGGAAATAACGAGACGTTGGTTAACTTGAGAGACAATGGTGTGCAGGCGCTCTTCAGGGTGACTGGTATCAATCAGAGTGAACGCACTGCCTGTCTTCATCACAGCCAGCGCAGCAACAACGGTCCACTTTGACTTTTCAAAGCACAACGCGATCACGGTCCCCGGTCCCACTTTAGCTTTTTTCTCATTCTGCAGATATGATGCAAGGCTAGTGCTATGCTGGTCAAGGGTGCCATAGGTAAATTGACCGTCCCATGCATCTACTGCCAACGCCTGAGGGCGTTGGGCAACATGATTATGAATCATTTCGTGCAGACAAACTGTAATTTCCTCAGGGACGACAGCATTCCACTGCCAAATATCCAGAAGGTCTCGGTGGCTGATGGGGTGGAAATCAGCCAAGCGTTTCGACAGGTCCAATGTCTTCCGACTGAACTGCAACAGGACGGTTTCTAGCTGATGGACAAGTCGCTCGGCCTGTTTCGGCGAAATGATCTTCTTATCAAAGTCCAGTTGAAGGAAAACGCCGGAGTTACGAAGCTCGCAGTCCAGTATCAACGCGAAGTTGTCGAACTGGCCGTTTGGCTCGTTGTCCATGCGCGTCCATAAACGCGTGGTGGAAGACTCAGTCTGAGCCGGCTGGACGTTCAGCAGGGTTCGAAACTGACTTCCCTGCTTGCAATCTTCGCTAATTCGATGTAGACGGTGCAGTCCAACTTGTTCAAATGGAATCATATCTGTTGCTTGATGCTGAAGCTGGCACACAAAATCCCGGATTGACGCGCCCCAGTCAAGCCGGACGCGCACGGGGACAGTTGCAATGGTTGGACCGATGACATCCTGAATTCTGGCTATCGGCAACTGGCGTCCTGAGACTGTCGCTCCAAAGACTATGTCGTCGGTGTTCACAATATGGCCGATCAGCAGAGCCCAGGCGGCACGAACCCAGATGCTTGGGGTGACATCGACGCCGACTGGCCACCGGAAATCCGGAAGAAAACAACTACAGCCTTCCGTTGCATTTGCGACGTAGGAGGCAGAGGGAAGAGTTGGGAAAGACGGAGGAGGCGACTCAGCGAGCTGGCCGTTCCAAAACGTTCGACTCGCGGCTTCGTCAACAGTAGAGAGATAGTGGATGAAAGGCTGCATGGACAGATATGGCGCAAGGGGTTCTTGATAGTATGCTCGCTCCACCTGCTTGAGGACTCGGGGAACTGACCAACCGTCATACAAGGAATGGTGGATAGTCCACACGAGTTGCATTGACTGTCCTTTCCGGATCAAAGCCCAGTGCGCCAGCCGACTGCCTAATTTAAACGGTTGAGGCGTATCTTGGGTGTCCCAGGGAATTGGCTCATTCACAATGACCTGATGAAGGCCATGGGGTGGCAGGTCAATGACCCGGGTGCGCAGTATCGGCATGGAGTCCGCAACGATGTCCCACGCTTGCCGCATGCGAGGTATGTCAATATGATCATGAAGCTTGAATACTTCCCGGTATGTATACAAATTCGGGTCTCTGGAAGTGAGTGCCAATAAACCTTCTTGCAATGCCGTGCAAGGAAAAATGTCCTCGATCTGAGCCGGACGTACATCACACTGTGCTGCAGCCTCCTCTCTCAAACGACCCACCGTCCACGGCCCTTGCCAGAGCGAAAATGGGCGAACGGTCTCTGTGGAGGCTTCTCCAAAAACTGCCATGGCGGCCAGATCACACAACATTGGATGTGAAAACACATCGCCCGCGCTCAAGCTCATGCCATGTTCTTGGGCCAGCCGGACTAGCCGCATGACACTGATGGAGTCGCCGCCGTCAAGCTGGAGAAAACTGTCTTCCACATCAATCGCACAAGGCTCCAGTCCCAGAGTGGTTGCCCATAATTCGCGAAGCTTCTTCTCCGTAGAGGTCCGAGGAGGTCTCGTCACTCGTTTCGTATCGGCGCGTCGATGCATAGGCTGGCTCAGTTCCTCGGCAGTTAACGTTCCCCCAATTTCTCGCAGCTTGCTCCGGTTGACCTTTCCAGCTGCAACACGGGGCAGCCTGGCAAGCGGGACATATGCTGACGGACACATGTACGAGGGCAGTACCTGTGCTAGTTCTACGCGAATCGCTTGCATGAGTCCCCTAATTGCATCATCTGGAAGACCGCGGTTGGGATCGGGAACCACGAACATAACGAGGAATTGACTGCTCGGGCTCGATCGAGGAACGATCACTTCAGCAGCGAGTTCAATGCCTTTGGGAAGATGATACTTCACATGATGCTCGACTTCTTCAAGTTCGATCCTCTGGCCACGGAGCTTGACTTGCGTATCTCTGCGCCCGAGCAGCCGGACCGCCCCATCTGGATAGTATTGCGCAAGATCTCCTGTCCGATAGAATCGCCGGTTGTGTTGGGTGGGTAATCTGCTGCGAATCGACGCTGGCAGCGCCGATAGCCATGCAGGGTCACCATCGATGAAAGCTGCTGCACTACTGCCTGGATCCTCCAAATAGCCTAACCCCACCTGTGGGCCTTCCAGCCATAACTCTCCAATACTGCCAATGCTTGCAAGGCACGTATCATTCGTGGTGTCATCGACAATCCATAAGGTTGCACCCATCCCACGCCCAATATGCACTCTGTTTTCTCCGTTCAGGCGGCCAAGGCAGACAGATACCGTGCACTCGGCCGGCCCGTATGAATTGAAGACGTCCACCCGTTGTACCCAATCCTCCAGATCAGCCAGGTGGGCCGGCTCGCCTCCCAGGATAATCGTTTTCAGTGTAGGAAATTGGCTGCAATCCAACAGTCGAGCAATGCTCGGAATGGTGCCGACCACGGTGACACGGAACTGGTTGAGAGAGACCGCTATATCATCGAGGGTCGCTGGCACGCAGAGACATGCGCCGGAGCACAGGGTGAACAGGATGTTGCCCCAGCATACATCAAAGGCGTACGACACGCTATCCAGCACACGGTCTCCAGGTCCGTAAGGCAGGATGGACTGCCTTTGCTTCAAAGCGCTGCATATATTCCCATGCGTGATAACAACACCTTTGGGGACTCCAGTGCTGCCGGAGGTAAAGACGATGTATACAGGGGAAGACGAGTCAATCCGCGGCGGAGGCAGTATCCCAGAGAGGGCTGTTGACTTCGCGACAGACTCATCCACCGCCACAACTGGAGATGATGGAAGAAGGCGTCGTGCAGAGTCCTTATTGCGCGCTGATGTAACTATGAGCGACGCATTGATGCGGTCCACGATGAGCCGGAGACGCTCCTCGGGCTGGCTAGGCTCCAATAACACCGCCGTACCACCCGCCATGAGGACTCCGAGGATAGCGACGACCGTCCAAGCGGACTTCTCAAAGTAGAGTGGCACACGCTGCAGGCTCTGCAAGCCTAATGATACGAGACGGTGCGCGACATAGGTGGCCTGTCGATCCAGCTCTTCGTAGGAGAATTCTGCGTCCCACGCATGCACAGCGGGTGCGGTCGGGAACTGTTGGACAATTTCCCGGAAAAGGTCGGGTACAGTCGCGTAAATGGGCTCGGGGGTCTTCTTGTTCCATAGAATAATTGTTTCTAAATCAGACTTGTTTAATAGTTGCAGATCGCCTACCCGAGTTGACGGTGAAGCGGACGACAATTCCGACAGCGTGTGGTCCATTTGACAAAGGATCCTACGAGCTTGCTGTTCTTCAACCACAGCCGGATCAAAATCAAGATGAAAACGTATGTCGCTAATGTCATTGTGTTTCTTATCGGCGGTGCTTCTTATGGAGCAGCGAAGCATGAGTGCGGTGCTGCTAAAAGCCCCAAAGCTCTCATCCCCATGGAATTTGTCAAAGAGCCCTGCACAATTCTGCCTTTGCTCCTTGGGGGGCTGAACAAGCAGCATTGTCTGAAACCTGCACGCCTCGTGGGGGTCAGGTCCGAGACGACGGATCTTCTGCAATCCGAGCTGCTCGAAGGGAATCATGTCAAGACCATCTTGGTGCACCGTCTGCAGAAGATTCTGGACTGTGTCGGCCTCTGCCCAACGCACCCTTACGGGCGTTGTCGCAATTGTTGGTCCGATCATGTCGGTAATACCTGGCACGTGCGCCTGTCGACCGAGGACCGTGGCTCCAAAAACGACGTCGGTAGACCGGGTGTAGCGTGCGAGGACGAGCGACCACGCAGCCCGAAGGAGCGTAGTTAGAGTGTAATTCGTATAATTCGCATGGTTCGCTCGACCTGCGGCCGGAGACTGACTGGCTCGATACTCCATTGTGCTTGTTGCACGCGGCTGATACTGCGAAGATGGAAGCATAGGGAATTGGGGAGCCACGGCACCGTCGAGCCTTTGCTTCCAGAAGTTCGTGGCGGCCAGTTCCCTCTTTGGATCCGTGGCGTATTTGATAAACTCCTGGAAAGGAGCAGTCGGCACGAGTGGCCTTTTTGTGTACACGCGCTCGACTTGATCCAGGATCGCTCGGAAAGACCAGCCATCATACAATGAATGGTGGATGGTCCAGATGAAAGTGAATGAGGAAGAACTGTCGCGTTGTCCAGGGAGAATTCCCCAACGGACGAGCGAAGTACCAAGGCCCATGAGGAGACGCTGGTCGTGGTGCAAGTAGTCGTCAAGTGTTTCGTATGCCTCGTTCCATTCCACAAGCTCGTCGATGATAATCTGAAAGAAATCGTCTTTCCCCAGATCCACGATTCGAGTGCGTAGAACGGGGGTTGATGCTACTACGGCTTCCCAGGATGACTTGAACAGACCCAGGTCTCCCTGGATATGGTAGATATTCTGCGAGACATAATCCCCTGGATTCTTGGAAGTCAAGGCTAGTAATGCGGTTTGCAGCGCGGTGCAGGGAAACATATCCTCGACCTGATCGGGCCGCACCCTACACTGGGATGCAGCATCATGACGGGCAATCACTAGATCGATGGTGTCGCGAATCAGAGAGAACGGTGCGGTAGTTGGCTGCTCGGCTACAGGGTTTTCAGGGGTCACCCGCCGGATATGTCGTGCGAGATCTGCTAGGCGCGGCCATTTGAGGACGTCTCTGACCGAGAGACTGTATCCCATACTTCCAGCGGCAGCCGCCAAATGCATGGCATCAATCGAGTTTCCACCCAGACGGATGAAGTGGGCGTTGGATGTGAGCTGGTCCGTTGAAAGACCGAGCACCCTCATCCATAACTCACCAAGAACAGCCTCTGCTTCACTTGACGGTTCCCACGTCCCGCCAGGAGTGACACTGCTTGCTGTGTTGACGGATCGATGAATCCATGCGGCACCAAGTGTTTGAAGTGTCCGGCGGTCTACTTTGCCCGTGGATGTTCGGGGGAACTGTCGGACGATGAGAAAGATCGTGGGTACCATCCAGGTGGGCAGCGTGTCACTGAGTTGCGCCTGGACGGTGTGGGTCCAATCCACAGATGCGATGTGATTGTTGTGGGGGATATCGTTTCCCGCGGTGGTTTGAACAAACGCCGCCAGCGTGGGGACTTCAGGATGATCTTGGATGGTAACGAGGTCCACTGTGACGGCCGTATCTGCCCCGAGGATTTCCTGGAGCCTCCCCTGAATCTCCCCCAGCTCGACCCTCTGGCCGCGAACCTTTACTTGCATATCCTTCCGGCCAAGCAAAATGAGGGATCCATCGCCGGCGTACCGTACCAGGTCTCCCGTCTTATACATCTGAGTCCCTGTCACTGCAGGGCGACATTGCTGCCACCATCGCGGGGGACTGATGAAGGATTGCACGGTACCAGCCTTATCTTGGGCGTACCGGGACGCCACGCAAGGGCCTTGGAGAAGCAGTTCTCCTACTGCGCCAATTGGCTGCAGGATATCATGATCCTGATGGTGGACGATCCATGTTGACGTCGAGGCGCCCACACCAATCCTCCCGGCTCGCCAAGAATCCCCGATGCGGCAGCATGTTGCCAGGGAGCATTCGGCCGGACCGTACCAGTTGTATACGGCCATGCTCTTAGACCAGTCCCGCGCCACGTGCATGGGTAACGGCTCACCGCAGAATACTACCGCCTCTAGACATGGCATATGCTGGGGGTTCAGCACCTGCGCCACGGACGGGGTTAAGATAATGGTGGAAGCGTTGAAGGATACGATCGTCTGTTCCAGCGCATCCTGTCGGGACTGCTCAGACGGCACGCAGATACAGCCACCGCGGACGAGGGTAGCCATTGTCTCGTGGATACTGACGTCGAAAGCATACGAGGAGAACTGGAAGACACGACTACGAGGGGAGAGATGGAATCGGGCTCCAATCTCTAGTGCTGTAACGGCGACAGTCTCATGACTCCAGCAGATTGCCTTGGGCTCACCAGTACTTCCGGAAGTGAAGACAATGCAGGCATCATGTGCCGGCCCACGCAGCCGGGGAAGCAGGGTGCCCCTGGAGGCAGAAGATGGGTTGAGCATTTTCGAGATTGTCATAGTGGGAGTCCATTGAGATAAGCGGCCTGATTGAGCTTCATCTGTTAGAGCAAGGCATGCGTCGGATCGTTTGATGATGGACTGCACTCGTTGGCTCGGGTGCGACGGATCCACCAAGACACAGACTCCTCCGGCTTTGAGGACAGCAAGAAAGGCTACAACGGCAAGATGGGACTTCTCCAGACATATAATGATCGTGGGCTGAGATTCCTGCATCTTATCATTCAAATGCAGCAACAACTGTTCGCCTAATTGGTTTACGTGAAGATCGAGCTGTCGGTATGTCAAAGACCCATCCCAGGCATCGACGGCGAGGCGATCCGGGTAAGCTGCAACTTGCTTTGAGATCAGTTGGAGGACACTTTCTGCCGCTGGCACCGGTGTTGGTGCGTTCCAGTGCGAGATTTGTGCCATATCCGCCTCACTGCACGGCAGAACCGTCGCTAGTGCTGCGTCTATAAGGGAACCCGTGCAGAGCCCCTGTAGGATCACCTCAAGCTGAGCGAGCAGTCTCTCCCCCTCACACCGGTCCAACAACGTCTCGTCAATCTCCATCTGGAACTCGGCTGATCCCGAGTCACGTAACCAGCACTGCAATGTCACCGCGTAGGTGCGCAATGTGCCTAAGACATTGACCTGACTGCGGTCGAATAAGCGCCTGTCGCTGTCGCCTATGTCCTCCTCTGGTGGCTGGATCACCAACAAGGTCTGGAAACTGCAGGCCTCTTTTGCGTCGAAGCTCACTTTTGCGATTTCAGACAACCCCAGTTGCTCGTAAGGCACGGTGCGAACGGCATCCAACTGCAGCTGCTGGAGGTATTCTGATATTGGCTGGGTGAAATCCAGATGGGCACGAAACGGGACGGTTGCAATGGTTGGCCCCGCGATATGCTCAATGCCGGGGACGGCCGCGTGCCGACCGATGACTGTGGCCCCAAAGACGACGTCTGAGGAGGCTGCGTGCTGAGAAAGGAGCACGGCCCAAGCGCCTTGGATCACTGTAGTTGGGGTGACTCCCGTATCCAGGAAGTGTATCTCAACAGCGCGGCGTACAGTGGCAATCCGCTCACTGGGCTGATAGACCGAGGGCAACGACGGAGGGAAATGGAGTCGGATTGCACCTTCAAGGCGAGATTTCCAAAAGGACTCGCATGCCTTCTGGTCTAGGGCATTTTGCAGATAGTGAACGAAGTTCTGGAACGGAAGGGGAGGTGAGATCGCGTCTCCAAGGAGCTGGTTTTCAATCTCGTCTAACATTAAGGAGAAAGACCATCCGTCGAACAATGCATGATGGATCGTCCACACGAAGTATTGTTTCTGTGTGGGCTCGACAACCAAGCTGCATCTTACCAGGCGGTCCCCAAGACGGCACGAAGTAAGCTGCTGCATATCGGTGTCAGAGCAGCGGTCAAGTATGGAGTCAGTACGCCATTCTTCGGGTTCATCGATGACGGCCATGTGAATCCGGTGGTTGGCTTGTGGCAGCGCAAATGCCCTACAACGAAGGATGGGAATGCGGTCTGCAGCGGACCTGTACGCTTCTCTGAACTCTTCAAGATCAAACGTGGGAGGAAGCTCGATGGCTGCCTGATAAATGTAATCGCCCGGATTTTTGGAAGACAACGCGAGCAAGCCCTCCTGCAACAGTGTGCAAGGGAACACATCGCGGACTTGCGCGGGTGTCGTTCTACAACAGGAAGCGGCCACTGTCCGTATGTCTTCCAAGTGAATGTCCGAGGGTAGCAAAGAGAAGGGCGGGACTGATTCGCACGTTCCTTGGCCGCTGACTGTACCCGCCGCTGACCGTCGTAAAATAGTGGTCAGGTCAGCTAGCCGAGGGTTCTCGAAGACGTCTATCACGGACAAGGAGAAGCCCTGGTTGCGGGCAAGCGTGACAAGCTTCATCGCGTGAATCGACGTGCCCCCGCATTGGAAAAAGTTGGTGTTCATGCTCACGGAATTGTAGTCCCTCATACCCAGAGCGTCCGCATAAAGACGCTGGAGCAACCTCTCATTCAACGTGATCGGGTCTCGAAGAGTCTCACAATCATTATCAAGGTCCTGTAAGAGCTCTGCGGGTGTCAAAGAAGTACCCATCTGAAGGAGTCTGGGTCGATCGACCTTCCCGGTGGGAGTAGTCGGAAGTCCACCCTGGACCGGGACGAACACAGAAGGAATCATGTACATAGGAAGCAGTTTCGTTAGCTTGCTGCGGATGCTGCTCAGTGACCAGCTGGATGCGCCTAGTGCAGAATCAGGGACGCCGATGAAGGCGGCCAGCACCTCCTGGCCCTGTCGCAAATCGGGTCGAATTATCTCGGCCGCACAAGCCGTTCCATCAGGGAAGCTCTGCCGCAGGGCATACTCAATATCCCCAAGCTCGACGCGCTGGCCGTTCACTTTGATCTGCCGGTCTTTTCTTCCCAGGTACTGAATGGTCCCATCAGAATTGTACCGGACCAGGTCGCCCGTTCGGTAGAGCCGTCCTGCCTCGTCGTCCAGCACAAAGTCCATAAGCCACGAAGGTCGCTCCAGAAACGATGCCTTCGTCCGATCCTCGTCGTACAGGTATCCCCGTGACAAGAGAGGTCCACCGATCAGCAGTTCACCAACCGCCCCAATTGGGACTAACTTGATGGCATCCAACGGATCAACGACCCATGTGGTCGTGGGCCCCATGGCACATCCAATGTTTGTGGGTGAATCATCCACCGTGAGGTCTGCGTGGTAGGTATCCCAGATGACTGACTCCGTCGTGCCGTAGATTGTTGCTATGCGAGGACACCATGCTTGCAGTTGCTCTCGGGTGAGTGATTCTCCGCCCACCGTCACTTGACGCAGGGAGGGCACATCTTTTGGGGAGAGTTGCGCTAGTATTGTCGGGGTGACGCAGATATGGGTGGCTTTCATGGAATTGATCGTCTGCGGGAGTGCGTCAAGGCGTTGTTCTTCCGATGGAACACACAAACAACCACCAGCCCAGAATGTGGCGAAGATGTCACCGACGCTGACGTCAAAACTGTACGACGAGAACTGAAATGTTCTGGTGCTGGAGTCCATTCGCATGGCCCGACATATCTGTTCGGCGGTCATGGCTACCGCACCGTGTTGTTGAGCCACGCCTTTGGGGATCCCAGTACTGCCTGATGTGAAAAAGACGAAGGCTGTCGCATCGGGGGCGATATATGGAACTTGTTCAGTGCCTGACTGGTCTAACAGCAATGGCGAGGCGGGGACACAGATCGTCCTCACTGACGTGGGCGTGGTCCACGTCGCCATGGCGTCGCTGGTCAGTACAAACCTGGCGTTCGTGGACGTGATGATACTATGCACTCGTTCTTCTGGTTGACGAATATCGATGGGTATGCATACCGCTCCGGACATCAGAATGGCTATCATTCCTGCGACGGTCCATTTGGATTTCTCTCGCAGAAGCAGAACCATATCACCAGATTCGACTCCCGCCTCGCGCAGGTGGTGAGACAGAGAGTAACAAGCATCTACGAGCTCGCGATAACTCCAAGAACCGTCTGAAGCCTCGATCGCGCCTGCATCTGCACGAGTCTGGGCTGCCCTCCAAAGGATGTCGGGCAACGACATGGATGGCTCACGCGGTCCAGCACGTGAACACATCCACCGCCGAAGATCGTCTCTATTCTCAGGACTGATTAAATCAAGATCACGGATATCAATGTGGTAGGCGGCACGCAGGCAGCGCATGCTCTGTTTCAGTGTACTGACATAATTGCGCGCTTCATTGTCGATGATCCGGGGAAACCTGTACCAGAATGTTGCCGCTGACTTCTGTTCCAGTGGGTCAAGCTGTATCTCAATAATGACATTGCCGCCAGAAGACGCTGCCGGGAGCGGATACTTGCTGTCCCGTTTGCTCGTGATCCATACTGTCGTATCACAGCTGGCCGCGTCGCTGCCCTCTTGTAAGGAGAATGGCTCTCGTGCACCGTCACTTCTGGCTGCAATCAACAAAGCAAGAGACGGAAAGTCTGCCAATGACTCCAATTTGTCTTGGTCAAGGTTCATTGAAATACATGAAGCCACCGCGTGGCCCTGAACGAGGCGGTTGAAGGCAATCTGGCCATTGCCCGTATATTTCCGCAGCACAACCGCCCAAAGCACCTCAATTACATCCCCGATGCTAAAATTCTGCAACGGCAGCTGTTGGATAGCGGAATTCAAAATATCCAGAGGCAGGTTCAGCGGTTTCCATACCATGGAGGCGACATCGCTGCCGAGGCTCTGCCGAGCTGAGGGTAAATTGCAAGAGGACCCATGCTGTTCGCTCATTGTTCAGGCGTAAATGGTTGCTGGTTTGTGTTGTGGTCTCTCTACATGAGTAGAATGCTTCTTTTCACGTCAAATACCAAGAATTATTCGGTCAGCGTTGCCCACACATTTTCTAGTTCGACCCATATGTACCGTACCTTAGCTTGGATGCGTTCCAATCTTACAGAAGATATGTATTTTTAAATGTACATAAACGGGTCAGAAACAATACGTCCTGTCCTGTCATCGCCATACCCTGTCCGCTTTCGGTTGAGCTGCACTGTGGATTACAAATGTGACGTGTATATTCTGGTATGGGCCGGCAGATCCTTCTCGTGAGACAGGTGGGGGGGCATTGTGAACAATCAAGGATCTACTAATCTAGTATCCTCCTGCTGGATGGCCGGAACCTAGGGCCAGTGTACACACTATTGGTATGCGATTGACTGTAGAGTCAATGGGGAAAAAACCCCCGTATCGGGCGAGTAGTAAGGTCTATATGAAGTGTTGCGAGTCGCGAGTTCAGCCTTGGATCTGACCTTGGCATCCCATTGAAGATCCAATCGTCCCAGACTTTTACAGGGCCTTAAGAGAATAGCAAGTACAGCCCGCTATTCCTCCCTCCGGGTACGAAGGTACAAGGATCTGTAGATCATCTGGGAGCAGCAACCTCCCACTGAAACCCACAGAGCCTATAGGTTTTCTTTTCCCTCCTATTACTAGTCTGTCGCTTTATCCCTCGCAATGAGCGCCCCTTCGAGCACCCCGTCCATCCATGCGGACGATGAATGGTCTCCTCTGAAGGCCGTGATTGTCGGTCGCGCTGGTCGTGCATGCTTTCCAGCCGCACCGCCGGCGATGATTGCATCGACAATGCCTGCAGCTCATGTTCACCGGTTCAGATCACGGTCACCCTTCCCTGAGGACCTCATTGAGAAGGCCGAGGCGGAACTGGACTGCTTCGCAGCCATCCTGAGGGCCGAGGGCATTCGCGTCTACAGACCGCCAAGTGGTATTGACTGGTTGGCGGAAGAGGGCTACACGGGGGCCATGCCACGGGATGGACTTATCAGCGTGGGCAATACGCTTGTGGAGGCTTGTTTTGCCTGGGAGTGTCGGTCGCGGGAGATCGAGCTGGCCTATGGAGCTATACTTGAGGAGCTGGCTCTGCAGGACCCACGCGCTCGCATCATCCGCCGACCAGGAGACACCTTTGCGAATAATTTACTGAACGAAGACGGACCAGACAAGGCCAATGGCTGGATCATCAACAACAGCCGCCCGGCATTCGACGCGGCGGATTTCATGCGCTTCGGCACCGTCATCCTGGGCCAGTATAGCCATGTCACCAACCAAGCGGGGGTGGACTACCTCCAGCGGCATCTTCCGGCGGGATACCGTGTCGAGATGTTGACCGTGAACGATCCTAATGCCATGCACATTGATGCAACCATTCTGCCCCTCCGCCAGGGCCTTCTTGTGTACAACCCGAACAAAGTCACCGAAGCAGCGCTGCGAGCACATGAGGTTCTGGCAGACTGGGAGCTAGTCCCGTATCCATTTAACCCGCAAGAACCGGAGCATCCTCCACTCTACATGACCAGCCCGTGGCTTTGTCTAAATGCCCTGGTATTGGATGGAAAGAGGATGATTGTGGAGGCTGGTGACGACCGGACGGCAGAGTGGTTTGAGACGCTGGGAATGACGTGCATTCGCTGCCCCTTCAGACATGTGAACAGTATTGGGGGCTCTTTTCATTGTGCGACAGTGGACCTGGTAAGAGAGTGAGCAAGTCCACTTGCGACAGCACTCTGGTCTTTGTTAGTACGGCGGGATGCTGCAGGAATACGAATATTGGAGGGGGGCGGTTGGGGGGAGAATAAAGGCCAGCCTGCCACATCGCTCCAGATTAGCCATAGAATGAAGCAGCAAGCCTACCAACTTTAGTGAACACATGAGATCATTGGTTATACGAGTATTCCGCCGCTTCAGGACAGGGGCTGGGGTCGAGACGTCTTAAACTGCGACGTGGCAGGAAGTTTACGGAGTGGAGTTGTGGAATGCAATGCTGGGGTACAAGCTGAAAGCTAGCAACCTTAGCATTCAGAAGGCTGGGGGCCACTTTAAGAGGTCAGCTAAGCAAAAACTAAAAATTACTACACTATTACACTTACCTCCATGTGCTAACAGGTGGTGGTATGGAACTAAGTATTATAGAAAGCCTATATCTTAGGTATTCTTCATAAATATAAATTACACAGGCCTTGTTTACTTGTTTAGTTCTTAGATACTCTCTGGCCAAGGACAATGATAAGAAAAAGAGATACTTCTGCTTCCACAGCCCTACCTTGCACAGATTACCAGTCCATTAAATTTGACTATGGATTATTCTCTAATTGAGGATTTACTGATTGCGTTAAGCAAAGAGTGGTTTCATATATCTCTTATTACTCTTGGAATCTTTAGCTGGGTTCTATTTCATATCTCTAATAAGAGTAACAAGGCTCAGACAGCATCATTCACCAAACACCTTTGGACTAGGTACGGCGTATGCTGGCCTGCGAGCCACATATCTCACCAGACGTTGTATACATAGCTAACGGGAATGAACAACATAAAAGTCGCGAGATATGCAGTACTTTCCCTTCTGCTTCATGGCAACGACAGGCCTTTGATGCGTTTCGTGCGCGAATCCTTCTCCAAGAACCGCAATCATTTCCATGTATCTACGCGACCAAAGGCTTCAAGGCAAATGAACATCGCTTCTGCTTCGTCGATCACGCGGGTTCCGACGCAGGGACACCCATTGCGGACGCAACACTAGATCGCCTTGCCGCTGCGTTTGACGACTATGCCCAGAACTGGCGCCAGTTCGGCCCTATGACATCGCTGGTGGTCTTAACTCCTCTGCCCCCTGCTGCGAGCTCACGCGTGTCGACAGCGTCGCTGGCGGACGACCGGCAGCGTTTTTGGGATCTCCTGCGCGGCATCAGCGACCGTGACCCGCACAGCTGGCCAGCAACTGTTCCTCAGGATGTGGAGAAGCCCGCCTGGACGCTCATGTTCCGAGGAGAGCGGTTCGTCGCGCTGGCGCTAACACCGCGGTATCAGAACCGTCAGTCGCGATTCTGCGCTGGGTTTGTGCTGGCATTTCAGCCCATCAAAATCCTCCAGGATCTTCTCTCGACGCCAGAGAAGATGGCAAGCGCAGTTGGGACGGTGCGTGCGCTGACGGACAGCCAGGACGCTGTGCCCTACAGCGATGATGTGATTGCTGTTGGGGAGGGCAGACAGTCCGTTAGTACAATGTTCTTCTTGAGTGATGACGGAGAATCGTGGGGAAGTCTGTACAGCAAGATCAGAAGCAAATAGAGACAATGTTTGGCGGTGGTGCTCGGGCCTCAAACCATAGCTTGCCATGATCATGACTATGAGTTTCCGTGCAAGTGTTTCTCCCATCCTGGGTGTTTCAACATGGGTATTGTTGTAACCACATTTACGAGAGTGGTAATTTTTCAGCATTACCCGACTTGACTAATACGTAGAGTATCTGCAGATAAATTACAGAGCACGATTGTAAGGGTATGGGGCTGTGGATCGTGATTAATTAAGCAACTAGTGATTTTAGAGTTCTTTGGTTATATTGATCGCAGCCAACCCAGGCCGGCTCCAATTGACTGGTATGCCGCATGCGCCAGCAGCAGTGTGTAACTGGCTTTAGTTTAATGCAGATCAATTCATTCATTATGGAATGACTCTGCCAGCTTAATCTGGTGGGATCTTGCTTCAAGTGGGACCTGGTTGCCCACGGCTATCTCCTGCACCGACCAAACCACCAGGGCCAACCAGAGCAGCCACACCACTCTGACCCCAATCAGGAAGGTACCACCTAAGAGTCACCGAATTTTGGTTTGGCTAATCAAATCACTCGAAACTACCATAGCTACGAAGCCCTGGTTGCAGTGATTTTATATAGATTCTCTACTGTCCTTGACTGGATTATTGCATTTGCCATATCTAAATACTCGGATATATAGATAGTTTTGAAGAATTAGACCTCACATTCCTCTAAAGCATTCGGTGTATATGCATTTGCACATTACAAAATATGATTAGCGCGGAATGGCTGACAGCAGTGCATCGAGGCCCTAACAAGCACTATGAATGTACTGTACGGAGTAGTACGAACATGGATCCACTATTCTACTCCTGAGGTACTTTTCCATATGCAGTCCTTCGTATCCGGGGAACGGCAGGGAAGGCATGCTGTCCATAATTCCTCACCGAGTTTTCAATACGCCTAGGCGGCATCCGTCAAAGCTGAAGACCTGCAGGATACATCACAAATTATCTACCCATAGCTTTCTAATTGGCGAGTGCTGTGGGATTGTCTATCCAAGCTGGCAGAAATCGTGGCAGTAGCGCGCCATGTTAGAAGCAGATCGGTACCTTGACCGAGGTATGAACAAGGTCTCACCCAGATAATAGCGCAATTCACTTCGATCAGACCATTAACCAGCGTTTCGAAAATTGGGTAGTATCATCTGCGTGTACCATAGCAAACCTGGATTGGTTGAAGCTAGAGGCACAGTTCCTAGGACACGATCCATTTGCTGTGTAACCACTCCGTAATCTGCAAGGTTTCTAACTACAAGAAGTGATGGGATGGGACAGTGCAGTGGGAGATGCGACCTATGAAGAAATCCGCTGGGGGCGCAGGATCTGGTTAGTGGTGATATCCGTTTACCTTACTCCAGTGCAGGCCCATGTCTAGATCTTCTTGCAAACGCGGCTGAACACGGATGGCAGCTGTCGTACCCTATCTCAAATGGAAATACATCGTTCATAAATCCATACGACACTGCGGGGCCATACTTGAGATAGCCTGACACAGTCCCCATACAGAACAATGAGGCCTTCTTCGCCGCACGCACTCCCAATTGGGGTGTCTCAACCCCCCCAGCAAGCTCATGTTCGCTGTCTACCATCTTCCACGTCAAGTTGATAGAGATAATACTGACTATGATGACTCGATTCAGGCTGTAAGCTGTTCCCTTCCAACATGGCATTCCATCGTCAGTTGGTCCCGGCGAGAGCCATGGGTGGTCTCGCAGATGAAGGCTGGTTATCCGCGGTACGTGCCTCTATACAGCAGGGAAACTACAGAGCGCAAGCCTGACTAGGAAGCATAAAGTCTGTTTGTCAACATTATAATACAGCAACTGAGCGAGACCGTCCTCGAGCGGTTAAGGATGCATGATGGTAGCACAGCGTGTATGATCTTACCCTCAATGCTCGGGGCGCAGCGGTTGATCGCGAGCTTGACGGAAAAGAATACGAGCCATTTTGTGTCCCCGTACATACGCTTCTGTGTTCCTGCTGGTGACATTTGCGGTGACGACGCAAATAAAGCGTCTCGCTGGGCAACGTTCTACGCGGTGCTGTACCATGCCGACCTGGCTCCCGACGCGATGGGTTTCTGGCGCGAGACGGGCGACGGGATCCCAAGTCGGCATGCGGAGTTCGCCCTTGGATGGTTCCCATACCTGGAGTCGCAGTGCGTCGACCGCTTGTTCTGCACAAAAGCCAAACTCCCCTTGCACAAGGCGTGGGGCGAAGAGTTGCCGTCACTACCGTCCCCCGTCACTACGGCAGCAGAGGTGGCTAAGATAAAGACCCTGCTAGCAGCGTCTGCGGCATCGGATGCTCCGAATCAAGCACCCATCAGTTCAAAAGATATATTTCTCTACCAGAAAGGGCTATGCGGGATCTATGCGGTCGCGAGGTCGCTTGTCCCCGTGAGCTCATCGGAGAAGACGTCACAGGTGGTGATCTATGGGTGAGTGGTAAACGCGGTCCTTTTGAATCTTTGTACCGCTGACAGGGCCAACTGTCAGATGGCCATATGCCGAGACAGTCAAATGCGTTGAGCGCAGTGGATGGGGCCGAGTGATACTCTATGGTAAAGGGACTGAGGCAGATCTGGACGATTTGGAAAGGAGACTGGCCGAGGGGGAACGCATTCAAGCGCTGTTCTGCGAGCTGCCCAGCAACCCTCAGCTCGCGTCACCAGACCTTCATCGTATCCGACGCCTTGCGGATGAATACAAGTTTGTGGTGGCATGCGACGAGACCCTTGGCACATTTGTTAATGTCGACGTGCTGCCGTACGTCGACATCGCCATGACTAGCCTCACAAAGATCTTCAGTGGCGCCTCAAATGTCATGGGGGGAAGCGTCATCATCAATCCACAGTCTCGGTTCTACGACGCGATCCATGCCCGTCTCACCGCAACGTGGGAAGACACCCTTTTCCCCGGCGATGTAAGTGTGCTTGCCGCGAACTGCACTGATTTCGTGGAGCGCGTTCGCTATTGTAGCCGCAGTGCGTTGGCTGTCGCAGTGCTTCTTTCACAGCATCCGTCGGTAGCAAAAGTCCACTATCCTCCGCTGGTGCCCACTCGGCATCTTTACGAGAGATACCGTCGCCGTAATGGTGGGTATGGCTACGTGCTGAGTATTATCTTCCACGATCCGCAGAGTGCCGTGGCGTTCTATGACGCTCTCGACGTCTGCAAGGGCACGAGCATCGGGGCCAATTTCACGCTCGCGGTGCCATACGCGCAGCTGGCCCACTTCAGGGAGCTGGACTTGGCCGAGGCAAATGGGGTCCCACGGCACATAGTGCGCATCAGTGTCGGTGTGGATGACACTGAGAAACTGCTCGATCGTGTCAGGAAAGCTCTAGTTGCGGTGGAAATTGTTTGCGAGAGAGCCGGAAACAGCGCCTCTCTTTAGGATCTATGTGGTTCAATCTCTATCCCGGGCATAGATAGATTCAATTGCGCACTCCCCATTTAGCTGATCAATCCGGCCTCAAATGATGCTGTTGCCCAAGGTTGTCGTCCATCCCCCCAATGTGGACAATCCGGAATATTTCTTCCGCCAGTAACTCGTCATATCCACATCATGCGGAGCTTTATGTGGATGAGCTGATGCTAGCTGGCTCATAACTAGGTCTCCGATTAGCAGACGAGAATCGAACCCCTGCGTTGGCCGGCGCCACATTTCGCAGAATCCGGCGGCAGCTGGCGTCCAGCCAGTCGGGGATGATTGATTGTAGAGATTAGCAGCGGCGACCGGAGGAACTCCATCAGCAAATCTCGCCCAGTGCTAGTATTAATGGGTCGAGTGATATCCAATCACCGACGGTGCACTGGTTGTTCTTCACACAAAGGAAAATCATACGGCTGGAAGCGGGGCTGCTCGTCGTCCTTGTTTCCGAGGACGGCAGGAAGATCCTGCAGGACGACAGCATTGCCCTTCAGCCGGGAACAGGCGGTCTGGATTTCTTGCGTAGTATGGCCCTTGCCGCCACCTACATCGACAAGGCGTACGGCAGTCTCAGGCCCTTCGGCCAAGCTGGCAAAGGCGAAGGTTGAAACAACCGAGGTGGCCATCCCCGTCATTCCCAAATCGAACGAGGGCAGCCGCTCCGGATGCCCCTGCAGCGTGTGAAAGATGTCCACTTTCTCCACGCCCAACGCATAGACAAATGTGGAGAATTGGAGGGATCATCGGGCCTCTGGAATCCCCGCACGCGCAGAAATGCGACCAGGGCCAGCAGTCCCACTGGTGCTTCGCATAGGCCTGGCTGGTGGAGCGAAATAGCGCCACATCTGCGATAGCGCCCTGAACGAATGGATCTTTTGCCATCTAATCGAGGAAGATCCCTTTCCGGATACCCAGATCTGGCCCGCCCCGAAGGTCAATGCACGCTAAAATCATTAGTTTGCGCTACCTCCATGAACCAAGATCTACGGTTGCTCTGTTACACCAGTTATACTCCATTACAAATTCAGGTAATGCTGAAAGTTACATCCTGGTAAATGGGGTTGCAAAAATACCTTGTCTGTCATGACAAACGCGTGCCTTTAACAGTACACAGAATGGAGAAAGGAGGGCGCGGAATTATCACCATTACAGCACCTCTTCTTATCGCTATTTCCTCAGCGCCCTTCTATGCCTTCTGACTGCTAAGGTCACTAGCTCTCAGCTCGTACCCACACAAGTACTCATAGTCCGGCATTGCCGCATCCACAAGTGACCGCAGAGTGGCGGCGGTCTGCATTCCGTACACTTCCTGCCACGTCGCAGTTAAGGCATCTAGATCCAGGATCTGCCCCTGAGCGGCAGAATGCTTATCCAACCGCACACCGCAGGATGACTGGATTGTTGAGAAAAAGTGCTGCTGGTACGCACTCTGACTCTCGATGACCGCCGGCGGCAACGGATCCCACTGGAAGCGAACCCCCGCCGGATCAAGCTGCAGCTGCTGGCAGAGGTGCTGCACTACCACCGGATGAGCCATGATCTCATCTGCATTGAGCACGATGGGTTGCACACCGCCGCCAGCGGACGCGGTGTACCAGTCATACAGCACTCGCAGCCAGCGCATGCTGGCTTCGACGGGAAATTCCTGGTCGTCGACGCGAGCTCCCATCGTCGGCCCACTGACCCGTAGAATTGACTCGAAAACTAAAGCAGGATGACGGATGAGGAATACGGCCGTCACGCTGCGCAGGAACTGTGTTGGTAACATCGTAGGATTAGCGTCTTCTTCGCCGATCTCCATAGCTCTTTCGTTCCGTCCCTTAGGTGGCTGTGCTGTGATCTGAGGTGTATTCCTGTATGAATGAGGATGTGCCAGACTCCGTGAAATTGTTTCTGGTTTCATGAACGTGAATGCATGTTCCTTGATGAAGGGTGTTTTACCCTGTCCTCCATATCCTTCTATCAGATGGTAGCCAATGTGGAAAAGCAGGACAAGGAGGTCTACCTTAGCTTGTACGCTCTGGATCGACTGCTCCAGTTGACCAAAGGCCTCCTGAAAGGTTTGGGCAAGAGCAGGGTCGGCCTGTACTCGCTGCTTTACGGCCTGCAGACAATCATTGCGGCGCAGCGTCAATGCTTCCTGTCCAAAATAGTAGGTGTCGACAAAGGGGTATTCGATTGTTTCGATTTCTGGGTGTTTCCGGAGCATCTGCATGACGAGGTTGGATGCGGTTCGCGGATGCGTAAAGAGGAATATCGGTTGACTTGGCTTTGACCGCAACATACTTGTAAATATCTGTGAAGATTCCAAGATCCCGCTGTAGTTTCTATGTAGGGAGGAAAAGCGGCAAACTTCAAGACAGGCTAATGGGGATGGACACTATACGCGAGCGGTGAAAGGCTCATCTACTTATGGGAGGTTTGGCAGGTTATTTATAACCGCAAGGCATCCAGATATCCACCATATGCGCCGTCACTGGTCCATGTACATTGTAGACAGCTCGCTTATCAATGCCAGTCATCAAGTTGAGCCAACTACTGGTTGTTTTGGAGAACAGAAGCAAAGGAGAATCCCACCGATAAAGAGAAATGCGTCCAACCCGTTGGCCCTGCTCCCGTCTACGTTTCTGTGTCATCCTGTAGCGGTTGGTTGGCTTTGAGCCCCAGCTTTCCTTCCACCAAGCCCGACCGGAAGGTATTCAAACCCATCGGATGGCCCAGCGGAAACACGGTTCGCCAGCCGACCAACTTCTGCACGAGAGGCGTCAAGCTCTCAACCAGCGAACGCGGCAGCCCCAGCGCGCTTTCGTATTGGCTGAGTTGGCAAGTGGCCACGCTCAAGAGCAGCATTCCGCGAGTCTCGGGTGCCTCGAAGGTGTGCATTCCTCCGCTGTGGACGACTCCCTGGCGCATCACCAACATGTCCCCAGCCTGCATTTCGGCCACTGCAGGTTGCGCATCCGCGGGTACGTCGACCGCGGGCCAGTGGTGGCTCCCGAGAAACACGCGTGTGGCCCCGTTGGCCTCAGTAAAGCCCGTGGTGGGAATGATGATGGTGAGAGTCAGGAGAGGCGCTCCGGGCCGCTGGTTCTTCACCAGCGGCCACCCGTTGGCGTCACGGTGCCATTCCTGGGCTGGGTGTCCCGGCTGCGTGAGCCGCAGCACCGCGCTAACCAACCAGTAGTCACCTGTTTGCTGAAAAGCAGCTTCACACATCTGGTGCATTACTGGATTGTTCAAGATGTCGTGCCGATACGTATGACTGGACGAGACCAGGCCATTCACAAATTTTGTATGAGGGGAGTGTTTCCAGCCATTGAGGGCGGCATTCTCCCAGGTTTCGACCCGCGGCTCTATCTCCTGTTTGAAGCGCTCAATCAGAGCTAGGGGCACGACCCCTGAGATGATTGCCACGCCATCCTGGTCGACCGTTTGCCAGGCCTGGTGGGGATCGGCGCCAGCCTCAAATCTCTGTATCTGAGGGTGTGAGGAAAGAGTCATGACTGAATTGGAAGAGGAATTGACAGCAACGCCAATCTATAGAATTCGTAGAGAACGAGAGTAACCTGGGCGATGCTTCTTGCTGCTCTTGGAGCACTTTATTGTCGCTTTTGCAAAGTATTTTGGGCACTCTGTCCTTCCTTTCAAGTGGGTCGCTTTTGGACGCAAAGGAACTCGCTAAGGAACGAAGCAGATAGCCAGGAATAGATTAAATGTAGCATCAAGGGGTATGACCCCTATATTACTCTCGAAAATCAGGACATTGGCGTACATCTGGGAGCCCATGCTTGTCCTACGCCAGCCACCTAGGTACCTTGTCTTACCAAAGTTTCCTATCCGTGACGGCCAGAATACATGTACCAAATTGATAAGAAACAGCGCTGACAGTAAAACCAGAAAGTTTCATTATAGAATTCCACCCCGCCAGCGAGTGATAAGGTTTGCCCCTTATGCAGGTAGATTTCAGCTGTCACATCCCATCATTGTGACCCTCGCTGCGCAATGTATGGCTGGATTTTTTGATGCTCCAAAGTCGTGTAAATTTTTTTGCGTGCGGCCTCATCCCTTAAGGAAAGCTATCCGCGTGCGATACAGTGCGGCGTCGACAGCCATATTCTTGAGTCCTTCAAAATATCTACAGGGAAACGATGTTACAGTCAAGGGTCTCAATTTACCTTCTGAGTATTGGCTTCCACATACCCGACGTTGTCGGAGACCTTGGCCCCTACTTCAGATCTATTTCGTATGAGCATGCCGGCCATGGAAAGTGGCCTCAGCAGTTCTATTACTCTTCTGACGCCATAGGACCCATTCTGAACATTCAGCGACATTCCGACGAATGCGACAGCGGCCAGTACACGTTTCTCAGTTTGTTAGGGTCTGAAGTCAGCTCCGCCGGCCCGATGATTCTCGATGAACGCGGGAATCTCGTATGGACCAGTCCTTATGGCCGAAATTGGGGTCTGGATGTACAGATGCTGGATGGCGAGCCCTATCTGACTTTCTGCGCCTGGCCTGGACCTGGCACACACGTGACGTGCTATATGGTAGGGTCTCCTCGCTCGTGTTTCCGCTGTCAGTATGTATGGACTTAATCGAAAATCACTTAGTTGGATTCCGAGTACGAGGAAGCATTCGTGATCAGGCCGCAAAATGGCTGGGGGGCCGATGGCACGGAATTCCAGATCACCCCGCAGAGAACCGCAGTACTTACAACGTCAATGTTCGCCCCTTATGATCTGAGTCCAGTGAACGGACCACGGGACGGATGGATTCGGGATGTTGGATTTCAGGAGATTGATTTGGAGACAGGCGCACTGCTTTTTGAGTGGCGCTGGTCCGATCACTGGAATATTACCGATGTACTGGTCGAGTTTCCCCGTGGAACCGAAGGCAGTCGTGAGGCACCATGGGACCCATTCCACATCAACAGTGTTCATAAAGACACTGCCGGCAACTATCTTGTTTCATCACGCCATACCAGCACCGTTGGCTATATCGATGGCAGCAGCGGAGAATTCATCTGGACGCTTGGAGGAAAACGGAACATGTTTAGAGACCTCTCGAATGGAGCAGCTACCAGCATTAGCATGCAGCATCATGCAAGATTTCTGAAAGAGCATTCCACCCTCACCCTATTCAACAACGGGGTATCTGCAGGAGGAGCGTACTACCGTTCAAAGGGAATGGTCATCGACCTTGACGTCCAGGCAATGACGGCAAAGGTGCTACAGGAATACCACAGTCCTCACAGAATCGGCAGCGAATCCCGCGGCTCCATGCAGGTACTTGACAATAACAATGTACTACTGGGATATGGAGTCAATGCTGGCTGGTCTGAATTCTCCATGAATGGAGATCTGCTTTGCGATGCACATTTCGGGCCAGAATCGAGATTTGGCGCCGAAGACGTTTTGAGCTACCGAGTCTTGAAGCGCAATTGGAAGGGCCGTCCTAAAACGGCTCCGGATGGCGTTCAGAGAGGAACAGGTATTTTTGTCAGCTGGAATGGGGCCACGGAAGTTGTCACTTGGGCGCTGCTAGCAGCTAACGCCGACATTCGCAACTATACTCCTCTTGTATCTGTTCCTAAGGAAGGATTCGAGACCCGAATTCCAGTACCAGTCAATCTCACAACATCATCTGTTCGTGCTGCTGCACTGGATGGTCAAGGAAATGTTCTAGGAATTACCCGTGATCTAGACCTGTTTCGAAAAGGGGAGCACGCCATTCAGCCGCCTTTAGTCGTCCAGGACTGAATACAAACAAGACGCAACAAGAGGTCATAACATCCAAAATATTCTTCCATCTGCCTTTCCTCATGCCCCCTATTGCAGTATAATTACCCAGGCTAGCTCTCCTTGAGGTCGGCCTTGATCCGGCAGACTGTTGAAGTACTCCATCGCAGATGAGCAGTCTCCGAAATAGATTACGCTCAACTGGTTCTAGGCTCTACGCGCACGATCATTGGTATCTGCGTGGTACTGCTCGATTAATCGTAGGGCCTGTTACCATCCGCGCCATTTTCGATCCATATCTTGATCCCACCGATGACTCAGGAGTCAAGCAACTTGCCTGCAGGCTTCATCTTCTCGCTCGCATTTTCGTGTTCATTGTAATCATCCGCCTTGTCGGCCGTCATTGTTGGCATGAGCATTTATCTGCGCGTCTTCTGTTTCATAATCATCAACGGTTGTTGGACTTAACGCCTCCTTGATCTGAGTAGGACGACGGTTTTTGAATTGGAGAGGCTCATAGTGATCTATGGGAAACCCTCTTCACCAATCAGGTATACCAATGTATCATTCCCTCTGGCTGCGCTTTCGAATTTCCATTTCCGAGCGATGAAGTTGCTCTTACTCGGAGTGAAACATGTCTGGAGCTGAGGGGAGAGTGTCTGGGAGCTGGTGTTTGTGGTCAGAGGCCTGAGTCTAGGGGCTTGGTCACAGGCCAATGGTACACCAATTCAAAGTCTAATATGGAAATGAGAGGATTAGTGTACCAGTTATAAGTCAGAACTCATCTAGAAGTGCGTTGGTGTTCTAAGCTATGAGGGAGGTACAGCCTTTTTGATATTTAGAGTGACTGCCTTTAAATGTGTAGGGCAGTAGCAGCCTATTAGCTACCACTGCCCCAGTGGATCATTATTATTATGAGAAATTTCACTGGTTGGCTTGTAGCTTCGTTAGTTAGAAGGACCCTCATCGTAGGTAGTATGGACTTGTTTGACGAATATCTGCTAGGCAAAGCCCAGTTCAGCAGTTTCGGTCTGCCTGTCTCGTGTTTACCACCTACTCCAAGTCTTTATTTCCACTTTGACCCAGGAAAGCAGTAACATTTGACCACGACCGGGACGCGCGAGCCGCATGCATTTCGGGGGTCTTAGGATTAGGACCAGCTAGGGTCCGCGAGAATATTTCGTAAGACAACCAGCCAGTCCAACCCATCTTGACGACCGTTTGGAGAATCTCTAAAACTGGGAGATAACCGCCACGGTCCTCTTCACAGAGGAACAATCGAGCGTTGCGAGACCAACTCATCCGAGACGGTTGTCCCGGGATATGGAACGGGTGACCGGGTTCGAGAGCTTCAGCCAACCGCTCTCCATCTGCCATTTGCACGATGAGAATCTTCTCGACGTCCACCGTGTTTGCTAAGCGATCCAGGGATTGGCGCAAATTGGCATCGGCATCAGGACCGTTTCGGCCGCCCACGGCACCCGGATCCGCGTACACTGCGCCAGCAATATTGAAAGTGTCAATAGCCAGACCAAAGTTCGGCATTTTGACTCGTTGCACAATATCCCAGGATGCCTCCCAGGTACTGATGTAAGTGCCCCAAGCGAGGGCCTCATAAGCAAATTTGATGGGCGGGGATCGAGCGGCTCCGAGGGTCGCCAACAAGCGCAGGTCATCAGCTATGACATTGAAATCCCCGGATAATGGGCTCTTGCCAGTACTTAGATCTGGTTGGAGAAAATTTGAGGCAATCAAGATAGTATCACTTCCGAGGATGTCGAGGATATCCATCCAGGTAGGGATGACCCCGTAGGCGATACGGTCGCGCTCGCGCCTATCGATCAATCCCTCATAGAACCGAAGTGGCTGCAAGTTGAGAATGCGGATTTGGAGCACATCGCAAAGAGCACGGATCTGGCGAGCAGCATTCAGAAGGTCGTCACGAGTTGGCCGAGTTGATCTTGAAAGGGAGCTCGCCAGCGCTTCTAGGTCGTCATAGAACAGCTCAATCGCTTTGAACCCATTGTTGGCACATGCAGATAGCTTCTGATGGATAGTGTAACGCCCGCTCTGCCCGAGGGACACAGTAGCAATAGCTGGCTGGCAGGACATGATGTGACTGTTATCCTTGGTCGATTCTTTCTAGGGTTGGAACGGAGCCGCAGTAGGATATAACCCAAGCGACTAGAACTGTTGGTACAACTTCGTTTATGTCAAAGTAATCAGAAGCATGTAGTATTACTGTCAGATATGCGGGAACGACGCGGTAAACAGCTAGCTAATAAGGAAGCTTAGAAAATAAGGTTTATTATGCGACCAGCCTTTTAGCGGCCCTTACAGAGTTTTATCAATTTCGGTACGGTATCTGGCCACAGTGTCCAATGATGGAACTGTAGTATGTGATGGAGCACTCTGTATTCATTACCTGAACAAATCAAAGTATGGATCTCAGACCGACTGTCTTGGCCAAGAACTAAGTCCAGAAAGACAGGCCCACTTTCTTTAACACAACTGTGCACAATTCAAGCTCTAACCATTAATAAAATTTATAGCTATTTATTTTCTACTTATGTTTAGTATATGTATAGCATTATCTAACTATAAAAAAAATAAAAGGAAAGCATATATTCTATATATAGAGAGTTATAGGGGGGATACTTATTTAAAAAAAAAAATATTTATTGGAGAGATTAAGAGAGTATTTAGTAAATAGTGTACAGATATATATTTTACTTCTTTATTACTATAGTAAGCACACCACTTTATAGAACTATACTAAATAAATTCTAAATAAAGAAGTTAATATTTATATATTTATTAATATTAAAACAAAGAAAAATTCAGCAGTTATCTCCTAATATTAAGTATATATTAAGGATCTCAACCGAGCCCAACTGGCGTCATTAACAGACTTTCCGTCTCTTGCTTTGTTGATTGCAGCCAGAAGGGACGCTGCATGAGCGCCGATTTTCCTTACGAGAGGGAGTCGAATCTGGGGATATGGTTTTTCTTCTGCGAGAGAAAACCAAATAGCCGTCGAGGGAATGATAGCCTGCCTGATGTCTGGGGCGGTATTCGTACCCACTGATATTGGTCAACCAGAGGGACGAGTGCGTAGTATCATCACGTCCACGAACGCCAGGTTTATACTGACCAGCGACGCCGTGGCACTGAGGCATGCAAGGTGGACCACGTCCACACCAGTGCGGAAGATCTGTGTCCCTGTCTCACCATTGCTGTTAGTCCAATCAGGCACTGAACGCGTTCCGAATATCGCTCCAGATGTGACAGCCTTCATCTTTTCTACTTCCGGCCGTACTTTGGATACCCAGACGTGGTACAGGCACGTGGGGCCGTGGCCATATGACCGCGAAACAGATATGTCGGGCCACAAGAATGGACTCCAGCACCAGAACTGGACTCTGAGGTTCATGGCCAAAGGTAAGCTGTTCCGGATAGCTGCCTAATCGTTTTCTTGTTTGAGCGACAGCCTGGCAAGCACCAACCAGATTTCTTCTGCGACGCGCCTCTCATAGTATGTAACTTACAAACGCCAATGAGATGCTTTCAATGATTCAGGGAACCAAAGTAGGAGACTATAACTACCCCGCATGTCCATCCATTTTTCGTTTTACTATCAAGAGGTTCCCGCACACGTAACAAAGGTGCATATAATGACTAGTTGAGCAAGTTTCCATGGCTCTACCAACTTCCTTCCAGCTATCTGTTGAGCTCACCAAGCTTCTTCCTGTCCGCGAGGCTCTCTCTGTTGTCACTCGCCCCATAATTCAGCAAATCAGGGAGCTCAAAAGGACGGGATCCGACTTCATTCTCGAAGAAGACCTTGCAACTGTTTTTGGGAGAGCAAAAATAGATACAAAAATGGAGAGACACTTTAAAAGCGCTGTGAATACACCAGGATTCGAAGAGATATACCCATCCAGTGTGATAGGGCTGTCTTCTGGCCCTGGACCTACAGTGCTTCGAGCGCTGAAGGAGTCGCATTATCTATCAACAATTATTCAACTGTCACTTCTTGGATTTATGCATGAGCGGATGACCCTGTCCTCGAATTTAGTTGCCTGCCTAAATGAACGATATCGCCTAGGTGTGCCCGACTCAAATTCAGATGCAAATTACGAAGGGGTTTATGAGTTTCTTCGTGTATGTGCATCGCAGACGAGCAACTTTCCATGGGACCTCTATATCGGTCTGGTGGAGGCCCAAATTCCCGAAACTTGTACATCCATGGCGAACAAGACCAGGGTTGACGAGCTGCAATGGAGAGTAATCAGTCCAAATTTGCTTCTTGCTGCGATGGATTATTTATGCTTAGTTCAAGCCTTCCCAGAGGATCGAATTATGGCTGTTCCCAACCAAGCTGGATTGGTCCCACTGGTAGTATGGGGGCATTATATCTTGGGTCTTACTGTATTGTTGACCGGCAGCCCAGATGGCGACATCCTTTTCGGGCACTCTTCAAGCCCCCAAGTCACCATCAAGTGGTGTGATCATATCGATCCGACGGATCCGGTATATCTCCTTGATAGTAAGATGGAAATTATTCTATCGACCGAATTGTCGCATAACATCCATGCTCGTATCATTGCCGAGGAACGATGTCGGCTCAAGGGCTACGGCACAAAACTGGTCGATCGCTTCAGAGCCAAGGATGATGCTATGGCTCCTTCGAGTGTGCAATTAGCGCACATTACTTTGGCATTCTGCAGGGTCGTGTCTCCCGTCCTATATCGTGTTGACTTAAGGGGAAAAGGCGTCTCAACGCCGTTAATCCAGACCCGCGATAGTGTTGAATCATGGCGATTGACAGACGCGGCAGAGATCTTCTTTGAGGGCGTCCAATGGAACAAAGCCACGGTCGACGCATATGCTGATGTACTGAAGACTCAACCGGTCGAGAGTCTGCTTGAAGACCTCATATATTCCGAGTCTGATTCTACAGCCAACTCTGCACGGCTCGATACGAAGCATCTCTCGCCTTTAACTGCTGATACATCGCACATCCATGGTCCTGTCCAATTCATCAAGATGGTCGCAACGATTTTATTGACATGCAGCAAGATTGTCAATATTCAAGACTGTTCTGATATGCCGCTGGCATTTTGTTCTTATGGTTTATATTCTATCGTAAGAGACGGGATTTATGAACGGCTCTCGAAGTGGGATGGCAAGCAGTACTTACTTATCACTGAAGCTGACTGGTTTAACATAGCCGCAAGACTCTTAATCCCCCATGAGTTCACAGATCAGCCTAGGTCAAATAGGAGACGAATGAGTCTTGTCAGCGGCTGGGGATGGAGCATATTTCTCAGCAATTTCAACGATAACGATCCTGCGGAAATTGATTGTCAACTTCTGTATGCTAAGCGCGGGGTTCCAACCAACAGTGTCACAAACGAGCAAAAATTTCGGATTCTGGATGAACTATGGATGGGTGGCCATACACCACCAGACCCTGTTGTTTTAGAAAGTCGTGGCTCATATATACCAAGGTGTGCAACATCGGTATCAAGACCAAAGGAATATTACAGTAGTAGGGAGAGGGAATTTTGGCAGACCACACGTTTTGAGGTTTGTTTCGAAGATACGAACATTGGAATTCCCCAGTCAGCCACAAAAAGAGAGACTATCTTCTTGCATGCATCATTGAGGGAGCTCCACCGTGCTTTGTGGGCGTGTGTATTGACAGAATCCTGTCCTCACCAGAGCCAGCATCCCTCTATGACAACACTGCACGATGGGATGGTCACAGCCAGAGGGTTTAGGTGGATTCAATCCCCTGAGAGTGATATTTGCATTTGCTTGGTCAAAGGAAATAGATGGGCTCGCTGGCTGGTCCTTGCTGGTATCATGGGTGATTGTAATGAAGTGCCTGAGAGAAATGTTCTGCTGCGCACAGAGGACTGTTGCGAGACCTGTGCTTCGGATTCAGCGAGAAAATATGGCGGCCGGTGGCTTGTGATAATATGAGGATCTAGAGCTACTACTTTCATGATATGCGTTCTTTGCTAATCGTTGGATAACCCTGGCAGTCAGGACAGGTGTGCCAAGTCCCTTGCAGTTGAGAGTCATCATGCCGGGATCAAAGAGGATTTCTTAGGAATGGACAGGTGTCCCAGCACTGAGGGAGGAAACCCTGCACACTCATTTATAATGCAAACAGGCGCCCACTGGCTGGGGGAGACGACTTCTGGTCCTCTATACGTAAAGACAAGTCAAACTTGGGTTCAGCTAACCTATCCCTGATGTATATGTGTCCGAATATCATATGCATCTCCAGGTTCAATCAACCGTGCTTGATCATAGTCTGCCTCTTTTCCTATGGCTTTCATCTCCAGGTATCCCGGTGCGTAAATTTCAATGTCCTCTGTCTACCCGTCCCGGGCGCTTTTAAACCCGAAGAGAAACTGGCCACGGGCGTTGGCTCCTTCCAGGATGTCGATCACAGATTGGATCATATCCAGACTACTGTTAGGTTAGCCATCTCATGTATATCATATTGTTTCTATTTCTTTCTTACAGCACATACTCGGAGTTCTTCTCACCCCCTCCACCAACCTCGTCGCATTTCACATTCGAAAGGGCCCTGCCACCGGTACAGTACTCCAAATACACAGGCCATATATTGCAAGCCCGTCCACACGGACGGATTCCCGGACTTGGCCGTTATGCTTGAACTCGACGATGCTGATGTGTTCAGTATCCAGATTACCCGCCGTAACCAGAGACCAAGGACATAGCCATCTTATGAAGAGGACCGTGCCTCGTCGGGTCACAGTCATGGCATCAAAATTGGCCATTCAAGGATGGCCCTTGGCAGCACGTCGGTGATCTGCACTGTGGACGGGTCGGGAAACGTCGCAGGGTTCGGATCAATGCCGCCGTGATCAGACCCGTAGCGGTGGCAGTGCCCCAATTCACCGTCCAGCCGGCAGGACAGAATGTATAGCTTGATCCATTTTGACTGGTTAAATCGATAGGACGGGCCCAGCTGTGCTAGGCACATTAAAGTGGGAGAGTCGTAGTAAAGGTGTGAGTTATCCCGGATCTCTTAAGGGCAGTCCAGTGCGTTCCTTAATGGGGCTCGCTGATGATATCACTGTAGCCCTTTTGTTGTTTTACTTTATTTGCAAGTCAATTAGCAAGGAGGAAAAAGCATGCGTCACGGAAAATCTTGGCTCGCTTTCGCCCATGTATCCTCTAGCGCTCGTCGTTGGCGAACCTCGTAGTCTCCATCCTCGTCATGGATGTTGCTAATCGCTAGGGGGACCCATTGTTCCTGAAATGATCAATATGAAAGGTAATTTATCATCGCTTTTCTATTTATAATCCGCAAAGCTTGGACCAGGATTCCTTACCTTCACAGCAGAGTAACCAACCTTGGGCCTCCTCGTCGACCTGTTCGCGGGTGTTGTCGTTGCCGTCAACTTGGATCTCGGGCGGAATGCCACCTGGCCAGTGGAAGAGATGGGAGGGCGGTGCAGCCATAATGCTGTGTTGGGAGACGAAGGATGTTTTTGTTCCTCACAGAAGGGGCAAACAAATAAGATTCATGCCCTGAACTTGTCAAGGGCTGGCAGAGCACTAATAAGCATTAGTAGGCATTCCACTGCCAAAGCTTAATGTGGCAAACAAGCATGAAAAGTGGCCAGGAGTGGGTGCGAGTAACTCTCTGGACAGCCGCTTCGTCTAGACTGTCTAGTACATTCCTTGTTTTTTTACCGCCAAACATTCCAAAATATCTGAGGATGGTAGTATTTGGTATCTTTTGAGCCCTAAACCCTTACTGGTATAAACAGTCACCTAAAGTAATGGGGCCGTACATATCACTGAGGAAAGGCAAATAACTAGTAGACAAATAGTGCTCTATAACTCAGTAATACACTATTTTCAGAAAGACTGGAATCTGCCTGATTATGATGTAGGAATGCCTTTTAGCAATAACCACTAATGAAGCACCCATTAAATGTTAGAATTTTTCTCGAAGCTTCTCACTCTCGGATGAAAAGACATATCTCTCAACATGTATTTCCATCCCGTCTAGAATGATTTAAAGCTCGCCATCTTCTGATAACATCTTCCCGCTCTTCAAGTGAGGAGCTCTGATATTCACTCACCCCTTGAGCAATTCGCGCACATTTGATGTGGCCTTGTTTTCCCTTAGCTAGGCTCCGTTTGAGGTGCTTATGCAGACCAGCCAATGGATATGCTGCTATCCCGAAAAGTCCTATGCAAGTCTTAGCATGCCATATATCTGCTTCCAGCGCTAGTGACGTCCACGTAGGTAGGACCAGAGGAACTATGCACGAACCTGCCACTGGTTTCGATAGAAACCCTCCAACTCCATTGCCAACTCCGTGAATGAAGCCTTTTGCTCCCGAGTCTTTCAGGCCCCGGCGAGGAAGGGTAACCAATCCGCTGACACCGTCATAGACACCAAATGTAAGCTCCTGCATGATGATCAGCGTTGTTGAGAGCTGAAACGGTTACAAAAGGGGTTAAACGGAAGAATTGCTGATAAGTCATACCTTTCCTGCTGCTTTTAGTCCACTTCGCATTCCAGTCACCCTCGGAATATCCCTCACGGTATTATCATGAAAAACCAGTGGCACATTATGGAAACCTCTAGACAATGTAAGAGAGATCTCCATCGGGGGGATGACAATAAAATCCAACACTTCCTGAGCCAGACGCTCTGTACGAGCTGCTGCTCTGGGAACCCATTGTGTAAATTTCGACGGATACCGCTTCTCCTCTCGCATTCTAACGCGCCTGTCAGACCGCTTTTTCCCTGAATCATAGGCAGCTGTAACTCGAGATGGGGTGTGAGCTAGTGTGGCACTGGGATCCCCAGAAGATGCTGAGATCTCCCATGCGATTGCCTCGGCTTCGATATTGGGGCTTCTTCTGCCAGAATGTTTGCGACAGCGTTGGCCCGAAATCACGGCAAGGATCTCCAAAGAGATATCGCCGACATCCGTCATGAATTTGGCTATACTGCCTAGTACCACCTGCGCTAGTGCACTGAGTGGGGTTCCAGGGTCTCTAGCAGTGTCATATTCTTCAGAGCGGTATCTATACAATTTAGTAAATTCAACGGTGAAGAGGTAGGGGCAGCTGTTTTCACCTACAGCTCAACATGCCGTACTTTCATGAGCCCAGCCTCTGCTAATACAGTCATTGCAAAGGCGCTCAAGGGAACCTCACTGTCCTTCAGCCACCACACCGCTGCTCGAGATGGGCACAAAGCGCACCTTATTTGCGCATCCTGTAAGTGGTCGTGAAAACTAGAGACTGCTGCATTTGTTCCTGACTCTTGCTGTATAACCTCACTAATCTCGTGGGCTTTTTGGCGTGAAGATGGTTCTAGAGCCACGAGGATGGCGTCTGCAAGCCTGTCCGCCGTCAGCTCTCTGTAGGGGATTGGAGATGGACCAACTCCACGCCGAGCAACTATGGATCCCCAGAATGGCTGGTCGCCAAAAAATGGTACAATAACAGTCGGACATCCCAGTTTCAAGCCAGCAGCCGTAGTCCCAGCGCCCCCGTGGTGAACAACGCAGGACACATGCTTGAATAACCAGTCGTGAGGACAGCTGTCGAGTAAGAATATATTCTCGGGGACATCCACTTCACTCGCTCCCAGTCCTCCCCAGCCCTTGGAAATAATGGCGCGCTGACCCGTCTTTTGGATAGCTTCAAAAACAATAAGGCTCAATTTTTGCGGATCTTCCACAACAATGGACCCAAATCCTACGTATACTGGCGGTGAGCCCGCGCGTAGAAATGCAAGCAGATCCTCTGGGGGTGTATAGTTGCTTGCTGAGGACAGAAAGGTAAACCCGCAGACATCAATATCGCTGGACCAATCCCTTGGTTTTGGGAGTAGAGCAGGAGACCTGAATATTCTTCTTAGTTTCGGCTTCATTTATGGGTTGCAAATGCCTTACCACAGATAGGCATGCGGAACATGTAGACGGTGAACAAGAGTCAGAGCTTGTGGAGTATCCAAGATATCTAGGCCTAGTGTTTTCCTGCGAAATCGGTTGATTATATCTCCTAGGCCCTGCCAAATGAGCAGATCTACAACAGCATAGGATATAAAATTCGCAACGGTTGGCTTGGTGCTATATCGTCGGATACTGGCAAGCGGGTGGGGGAACGCTTGTGTTGGCGACCACGGCATCCTGTCCAGAATACAGTAGATTTAGCATCCCATCGGGTGTTACCAAATGGTGCTTTCATGAAAACTGACGTAAACATTATAGTAAGTGGTATACCCAGCTTCTCTGCACAATGGATATGAGCAAGACTTGGTGGATTGGCCACAATGGCATCAGCCACAAAGGGTGCCGTGAGATAATCAGCTCCATCAGTCGCAGAATCGCTCGGGGCCTCATGCCCCTGAGTTCCATCTCCAGTCTCAACGCATGAACGCCAGCAGCCGCTGATAATGTCACCCATGTCGCGTCGATGTTGTTGGATGGCTCCGCTTCGGATGGTCTTGAATCCAGGCAACAGCCCTGCATTTTTCACCATAAACATCATCAATTCTTGAGGATTACCTCCAATGTTGAAGAACTCCAGTCCGCTCTCCTCGACCATGTCCCTAAAGGCCAGGTGGGTTGCTAGTCGCACGCGATGGCCGCATGCTGTCAAAGACTTCCCAATCACAAGAAATGGTTGAATATCCCCTCGAGACCCTATGACATGAATGACGATATTGAGATGGAGGGGAGCTACACCCTCTTCCTTGGGGGCCGGAGCTGGAGACTGTACTCTCCCTCTAGGTTCGCCGCCAGTTGACGGGTAGTCAGTAGTCTGGACGCGGGCAAACAATCTAGCAAGGTTCTGTTCGGTCAAGTTCAGATCTAGGCGGCCATATCCTGAATATTCAGATCTCTCAGCATCATAGTCAGACCGTCCACATCAGAGATGTGAAGCTGGGGAGCTCAGATGCTCTCACCCGACAGTGTAGCAACTGAATCTAGGCTCTTTTTCCACAACTTTACCCGTGCAGGAACTGCTAAATTGTCCGCAAGAGCATCAGCTGTGGGTTGTGTGGCGGCCATAGCTGTTGGCGAGGGATGTTACGTGCTATAATGCAGAGAGGAATGCCATTACGGCTTCAGCGTAGACTATTGTAACATTCGCCCCAGCCTACAATTTATGACCTAAAGCCTCAAAGTACCAAATAATGAATAGGCTTAGTAGCAGTCCTTCCGCCCGTCGAAGTAGCAGGAGAGGAACAGACGGGGGGGCGTGGAACTTATTTATTACAGAGCTACCGAAATAATATCAGTAGCCTAGGATTGTTCAAACATGTGGTTCCACGGATCTGGAAAATGTGGATCGATGACGCCGTACCATGAGGGAGCCCCGCACTGCGTCCTATGTCCGTACCATGTTTCATCAGAAGGCCAGACACAGCGAATATATACAAAGTATGAGTGGTGTGATGTACATCAGGTAGAGGGACACGCTTTAGGCTGGGTTCTGCCGAAACTTAGCTGCACTTCCCACTACGCAACAAATGACATCAACCATATGTGGTTCAATCACACCACTATCGTCCAAGATCTAACTGTGTGGTCTGCATGGTATTTGCCCCATGGTCATACTTAGAAATAAAAATGAGTGGAGAGGGTATATTATATATCTTCTCAACAACGGCTCATGCACTGCTCAATAGTTCAGAGCTACAGTGTAATCGAGAATCTTCTAATTGTTTCTTTTAGCTCGTGCATATAGCAATAATGAAATTTGAGAGACGGACTTCTATACATGATCTGGACAGGCTAAGCCTCCAGGCGCATAAAAACAGCTGGCAGGGGCCACCATTCAATGTATGTTATTCAATCTTAAACCCGGAGTTAGTCCACTTACTAATGGTGCAGGCCATTTATGCTGGTATTGCGGCTCATTTTCATGTGTTTTCGTCTGGAGCATCCTTTGCTATTGCCGTTCGCGATAGCTCATATTTACTCGACTTTGCACAGTACGATTGCCGCTCGGGCAGCCGGAGCCAGGGTTGGTCGGAATTTACAAATTTCATCCTGACCAAGTCGAGAGAGTACCAGGAAGAGCACGGCGAGAAGTTCATCGGCGTGGCGATGCAGGCGGAATTGGCTGAGAGATGTCCCGAGCTCTGTTCCCTGCTTTGGCTTGAGCTCGATATCATCCCCATCGTACTTCGCAAAGCAGAGGAACATGTGAGCTGGGGCTTGTACGAACAAGACATCTCGTATAAGTCCTTGGATGAACAGGCTGAGTCAATCGCAAGAAAATGCATTAGGTAAGGTTTTGCTTTCACCCCGTCTCCGTGATCGAGGACCTCACTGTTGGCCAGGTTTTTCGGTCCCAGCCAGGCCCCTGTGCCCGAGATAGGGCTTCGAGGTCTCGTCGAGGTTGATGCCGCATTCCATGTGAAACTCACAAGGCTTGCCGATTATGAGAAAACCGTCGGACCCCCAACGTGGACGGCCGTTAATAAGTATGCTAGCGATCTGAAACAACGCAGAGTGAAAATAGCATTCTTCAGTGCGACTCCGCAAGGCGGTGGTGTTGCGCTCATGCGCCATGCGATGGTCAGGTTTGCGAAAGCAATTGGAGTTGATCTTAGGTGGTAAGACTTTCACCTTCAATCTCAACAGCAAACCTCCCAATCTTTTTCGCTCATTAATTGTGGCAGGTATGTCCCGAAGCCAAGGCATGGGATCTTCCGCATGACCAAGAACAATCACAATATCCTGCAAGGTGTAGCCGCTCCTGGGACACGATTCACCAAGGAGGACAGAGATCTCCTTTCGGCTTGGGTGCTTGAAAACGCAAAACGATATTGGCTTAGAGCACAGGGAACTCAGGTTCCTGCATTGCTCGAGAAGTTTGGCCCACAAGTCTATCCTTGGCTTACAAGATATGGCCCGCCTCCTCCCCCCTGGTTCCAGAAGAATGGCCCTTTGGTTCCGCCATGGGAGGGCGGCGCAGATGTGATCATCATTGATGACCCGCAGCTGCCGTTCTTGATTCCCCTGATCAAGCAACAGACTCCGGATCGGCCAGTCATCTTTCGTAGTCACATACAGATCAGAAGTGACCTGACTGACACTCCTGGGACTCCCCAGGCTGAGGCTTGGGGGTTGTTGTGGGAGGCGATTAAGCAGGCAGATCTATTCATTAGTCACCCCGTGCGAGCATTTGTTCCAAAGGATGTCCCTCAACAAAAGCTTGGATATCTTCCAGCATCAACAGATTGGCTGGATGGGTTGAACAAACCAATGACAGACTGGACTGCCAGTTACTATGGGCGGATCTTCAACGCCAAGTGTAGAGAGCAATTTATGACAAATATTGCATTCCCAGATGGTCAGTAACCCTCGTGCCTTGTTCTCGACTCTTCCCCGGGCTAGGGACCACTAACATGTTGCTTTACCTAGACGAATATATCGTTCAGGTTGCTAGGTTTGACCCTTCGAAAGGGATCCAAGATGTCCTAATCTCATACGGGGCGTTCCACCAGCGTCTTGTGAATTCCCGTCCAGACTTAAGGCCCCCCAAATTGCTCATCTGTGGACACGGATCAGTGGATGACCCAGACGGCTCAGTAGTCTGGGATAACACCTTGGATTTCATCGAGCAACATTTGAAGCATTTGCAGCCACTCATCTGTGTCATGCGTATTGGCCCTAGTGACCAGATGCTTCATACCCTCCTGTCTAGAGCAAAGATTGCCCTCCAGCTCTCCACTCGTGAGGGGTTCGAAGTCAAGGTCTCAGAGGCACTCCACATAGGCAAACCAGTAATTGCGACACGAGCTGGTGGGATTCCATTGCAGATCCAACACGGAAAAAATGGCTTCCTGGTCGACGTTGGTGATACCAATGCGGTAGCGGAACATCTGTTTGAGCTGTGGACAGATCAAGTGTTATATGACCGTATGAGCAGCTACGCGGCGAAGAGCGTGAGTGATGAAGTAAGTACAGTGGGTAATATCTTGTCATGGCTATACTTAGCCTCGAAGCTATCGAAGGGTGAGAAAATCCAACCCAACGGAAGGTGGATAAACGACATGGCTCGTGAAGGAGCAAATGAGCCATACCAGGCGAACGAGAACAGGCTCAAGCGAGGATTACCAACGTAGTGGCATTCTGTATCAAAAATTGTCGAGTCGAAATGGAATCATTTCAATGCCAGGTACACTGTCCCAGCAATTGGGAACGTGGTTATTTGTGTATGAAGGGATTGATTACCCGCATGATACCATTGGGACGCACATGCACCCTTAACCGTTAGCCAAGTACGAAGTATTTTCCTCAGTAACCTGGGAGGACATATTCAGTGGCATATTATGAGTATGACCAATCTAGTTGGACCTGATCTATTCAGGAAGAGCTGCAACGCTCTCCTATATTTTGACCTCATTAGCCGTGGAACGCTTATCTAATAAAATAATACGACGGAGCTAGCCAAAATTACAAATGCATTGACCATTTTTACATCCTGGTTGCCATGCTCCGGAAGATACTCTCAATATCTGCGGATCTGTGGTCGCTACTCCGTCACCGAACTTCCGAAAGCCCCACCTCAATCTGTCAACGATGGGTAACTATCTGCGGGTTCTATCGGTATTTCAAAGTATGCAGCATGTAGTTGCCATTATTTATAGATGCATCTTCTCTGTCTAAAACCATTTTCCTAAGCAGCACAAAGACCGCAGTTATTTAGGACATGAATCCCTGCTTGACTACCAGTAAAATCAGTATCAGTCAGTAGACCAGTTTTTTATCTATTACCCATACGCCCAGGGTCCGTCGTCCTGCTTGTGCCGAAACGTTGGACTTCAGACCAGAGCTCATGGCATCTACAACCTCAAGGGTTGTCGTCATCGGAGGCTCGAATGCTGGGATTGGCGTCTGCCACGGCCTTCTTCAGCAGATTCCTGTTATAACAGTGACCCTTGTGAACCCTTCTAAGGAGTACTATTTCAATCTTGCCGCTCCTCGCTTCCTTGCAAAATCAGGTCTTCTCCCCTCGAGCAAGTATATCCATTCCATTACCGACGTTTTCAGCAAATATTCCGGCGATAGATTCCGGTTCTTACAAGGAAATGCCACGGCCATTAACCTCAGGGGTCAGTATGTTTGTGTGGACGACCCTACCTCGTCCCCGGTACCATATGACTTTCTAGTCATTGCTTCTGGGAGTACTACGCCAGCAGCCATTGGAAGGGAGAGCTTTCCTGCGCCATTCAAGGTACCACTAGAAGGTGATCTTTCGGCTGCCATCCAACGCACCCAGGCTGCTGTAGAATCTGCGAAGACAATCATTATCGGTGGGGCAGGTCCAATTGGCGTGGAATTTGCAGGAGAGATTGCTGAAGCCTATGGATACGCTGGGCCCCAGAAGAAGATTACTCTTGTTTCTGGGACAGACACTGTGCTTGCAGGCTTGACGCCGGGGGTGCAGGACGCTGCAGCACGATTGCTGCGGAGTAAAGGCGTCCACCTCAGAACCTCCTCGCGGGTGCGAAAAGCGGAATATAATTTGACGACGAAACAGTGGGTGGTCACCTTATCAGCAGGAGAAGTCCTCACGGCAGACCTCTATATATCAGCTATGGGGAGTGTTCCAAACAGTGACTTTATCCCACAGTCGCTTCTCGACCAGGAAGGATGGGTTAACGTCGACGAGCATCTTCGAGTAAAGGATTCTCATGGCCATGTGGCACCTAACGTCTACGCCCTGGGTGATATCACGTCGTTCACAGATCGGCTTCTTCTGCGGATCAAGCCTCAGGTCAAAACTGTGGTTTCAAACCTTAAGAGGGACCTTACTGGTGAAGGGCGTGTGAGCATTTACCGCCCAGGAGATCAGAAAAGAATCATGGTCATCCCAGTCGGACGTTATACAGGAACTGGGGTCCTGGGAAATTGGAAATTGTGCGGTTTCATGGTTTCCTTCTTTAAGGGGAGGGATTTTCTGACCAGTAAAGCCGCCTCGTTTATTGAAGGCTAGAACAGATTTTTGTGCATTTCGGTTTCGGTTTGACAACTTTACTCACGCTTAGAGTATAGATATTTCATTATTTTCTGGGACTATAAGCTAATTTACAACAAGGATAGTTCTGGTCCACGCCAGTGTGATAGCAGACTAAGCCGCAACGTAGTAACCGGAGGTCGATGAGATCAAACTGGATGAAGCTACAAAGTTTCTGTATTATTTTGACAGTGGACATTACCTACCTGACATTGCTGAATATAGCCTGGGGAGTCTCGACATCCGAGTCAGCCACAGCCGTTTCCTCTCGAAAGGACAGAAGCCTAAGCGGCTGATTACTGTGTGGAAATGGGGTCAAATTTCAATGCCAGGAGAAATACCGGTGATCCGTACAGCGGAGGGAGATCCTACTCCTTCCTCACTGTCAGAAGGTTATCAGTTGATGTATAGGTAGGCATCCGGGTTTAAGTATCTATGCTTCGAAGGGTCACCTCTTGTGTATGTTCCCGCAATTGGTACTTTAAGACTGCATCATACTAGACGCAGTCCACTTTTACCCAATCCTTTATAGAGCTAGATCGTCTGTAGACAACACCGTCTAAATCCTATTGGAAGGCAAGAGCTTCGATTCTTTGACTTTGAGTAGCACTCCTTGATACCCCGCCAATGCAGTACTGTCCCCAGTCATTATGAGTACAGAGAGACTAGGAAGTTTGTGGAAACAGTCTTATTTTGACTGTAGTATAGAGTTCGAACTTGTACATAAAACCATGAAAAGAACAATAAGCATCAACCTCGTAGGTCAGAGCCAAGAAGCAGTCTTGGTAATTAGACTGGCATATTCCATCGCTCTGGATGTGCCTAAAGTTCAGTCACATATTACGCTCGCAGAAGAAATACTGGACAGCAGTTGAACCGTTGATTCAGCACTGACATTCAAAGAACGCGGCGGTTCTCAGCCTTCTTCTCTTGCGGGACGCTTCCGGATCTTCTTCTAAAAAGTCTATGTAATACCTTTCCGCAGGCAGTCACTACTCCCGGAAGCAATGTGGGTTTGTAGTGGCGAACACGGAAAACATAGTAGACGATTGCAGCCCCTGCAATGTTAAAACCAATATAGGCCCAGCCAATTCCGAAGTTGCGCCAGCGTTGGCTGTAGTCTGATATATGATGATGGTTAGCACTTGAGTAGCACGCAGAGTTCGCATAAATCAGGCTTGCCACTTACCGATCTTGCTTAGAGACAGATACTGGTCTGCGGCAGTAAAAGCGCAGAACTCGCAACTCGTCGTGGCAGAGGGGTTGTAGAGTTGGCCTGACGATACACTCAACCAATCCGCTAGGTATTGACCGCATGTCTGACCTTGAGGCGGAGAAAATACACTGAGCTCCTTGCCAGAACATTGAACACTCTGCCCGTGAAGTGCATTGCCGCACATTCCAGCGATCAAGTAGGTTAGGGGCGAGACACGGTACATGAATATCCAGAATCCGGGGAGTGCTGTTGGGGTCTGCATGACTCCGTTAAACGTTAGGATCAGGGCAAAGGACAATGTTGCAACGGTTCCTGTCTAGTGTCAGCCAACGTTCTCACTGGGCCACTTCTTGTCGGACTGGGGATATTCTACCTGCAGTTTCGGCATCTGGCAAGGATGAGATCACCAGGTCTGCAAAGGTCGAGGTGAAGAGGAAGAATTGAATCACAAATAGTAGCATTAGCCCCTGCTTATCCGAGCTCTGATTTGCACCATAAATCGGATAGTAGTAACTCGCCCAGACTAGAACTCCGAGAATGGTCTGGTAAGGGATCTCCACGACGATATTCGAGACAACGAACGCCACCCATGAGTAAGCTTTGGATGGCCGTTCACGAACCTCATACAACGAGCGCTGAGTGACAAACTTGGGCATTATTCTGCCAGGTCGGTTAGGGGCAAAGGCTTCAAATATCATGGATTACGGATCGGCAGGGTAGACTTACTGTTGGACCAATGTGGAGAAGATTGAAGTCAGCATGAAGGAACTGAATAGACGGTTCTGTATCCCCTGAATCGATTGTCCTGGCAAGAAGTAGGAAAAGCCAATGAACAAAGCCGAAACGACGCCTAGCATGAACTTTGCCCCGATATAGGCAGGATCACGCCAGTACTGCTCAAATACCCGGCGAGTAACCCACCACAACTGAGCAGTGAGCGGCATGGCATATTCTCCTTGTTCGTCAGACACTTTCTCAATCGGTGCAGGGCCACCATTAGGAACAGATTGCGTGGCACGGATGCGACCTAATTCGTCTTTTACTTCGCGCGCTTCGGGACTTTCTTTCCAAACTACCGGCCAGTCTTTGGTAGCTTGACCAGCCGCCCCTGCGCCAATGATTTCCAACATGTATTCGGCAGGCTGAAATCACAGAATTGTCAGACACTTGCGAGATGCCTTTAGAAATAGGGCGTATTGGACTTACATTCTCGGATGGGTCACACTTCCTTGCTCCGTTTCGCTCGAAGTAATCTAGCAGTGTTCTGGACTGCTCCCCAATGTCACCAAAGTAAACTGTTCTCCCACCTTTGGCCAGGAAGAGAAGACGATCAAACTGCTGGAAGAGAATGGCACTTGGCTGGTGAATTGTGGAAAGAACCGCCTGTCCGTTATCTGCGAGCTTGCGGAGAAAGGCGCAAATAGACCATGCACTCTGCGAATCTAGGCCACTTGTCGGTTCATCAAGAAATAGGAGAAGTTGGGGTTTGGCTGCAAGTTCAACTCCAATAGTCAAGAGTTTCCGCTGCTCCACGTTGAGGCCTTCTCCTGGCGTACCGACGACAGCCTCTGCAAAATCCTTCATATTCAGCATTTTGATGACCTGTTCCACGTAGTTATACTTCTCTGCCTTGGAAACGCTCTTAGGCTGCCGCAGCATTGCACTGAATCTTAGAGCCTCTCGTACAGTAGATGTAGCGAGGTGGAGATCCTGTTGCTGCACGTACCCGGTTTGTCGTTGAAAGCTTGCTGGGAGAGACCCTCCATTGACCAACATATCCCCAGTAACCACCCCGATTGAGACCCGCTGTGCAAGAACGTCCAGCAATGTGGTTTTTCCAGCTCCTGACACGCCCATCAAAGCTGTAAGAGTCCCTGGCTTGACCCAGCCGTCAACATGATCGAGAAGGCGGCGCTGTCCGCCTTTTACCGGGATATCGTAACAGAGGTCCTGCCAGGTGAAGATGCTCCGCTGTTCGGGGATGATCGTACTTAAATCGACGGGCTCTCCGTTCTCCGCTGGCGACTCCAGCGCCAGTGTCTGGGACGCGGGAGTCTTCTCTGTATCATGAATAGTCGGTTTCATGTAAGCAGGAACGTGACCACGACGAAAGACGAGAAATTCAGCTGTGGACGACGTGGCGGAATTCATCTCTGTGGCAATGAGGTACATGCAAGTAAAGAATATCCAGAAACCAATGAGGATGCCGAGATTTCTCCATTCGTGAGAGTAGCTGTAGCGGTACTGCTCGTAGATGAAGGAATCACCAGACACAGTTCTTGCTCCTGCCACGGACCCAGGCACAGAGCAAATAAAGGCATCACCAGACAAGCTTGGGTACCCAGGAATAAACTGCGAACACTCGAAACTTTGTCCATGGAATTCATTGGAAATGAGGCTCTCGAAGGTATAGAAGAGCGGGTTGATCCATCGCAACCAGGAAAACCAGGGATGCATCTCCGGCGCTGGGATAACGAATCCTGCATAGATGACAATGATTAGGATCATGAGTCCAGCCAAAGCCATGGCCTGGGCAACACTTCGCGTCAATGCGGCCAGCGTACGGAAGACTGCCGACATAATCATAGTTGAAAGGAAGCTGAAGAGAAAGAAGATGAAGAATTGGGATGCAGTATAGCGCTTTCAACTTTGTCAGCGGCTCAATCGCTTCATACACCGTTTGAGAATTGGGCCTTACCAGACTGCCAAGGAAGTAGATAGTCACATTGAACAACACTGCAGAAATAAGCTTGATGGGTAGATCCGCAATTATCCCCCCAAAGGCCTCTGCAAAAGGGTGGACAAAGGCATAGGAAGCTTGCTTCTCCACAATAGGACGCTGATCATAGAGGGAATTAATTTCCGTTACGCTGATCAGGGCATTGAGTCTGCAGAACGTCAAGGTCAGCCAGTGTTCGTCAGATTCTCGGCAGGGGATTATCGGCTTACAGGGTGGCAAAAAAGAGCAGTGAACCTTTGGCGAAGAAACCAGCAGTGGCATCTGGAGTGCTGCAGCATATAGTCAGTATTGTCACCTTGATGTGACGTGATTAGATTTACAGTAAACTTACCCGAAGAAAATCGATGCAACAACCAAAGACATAACGATTCGACCAACAAGCAACGTCAGTGTTGAAGCTTTGTCGTTCCATATCCTAAGGGAGCCAGTTGTCATTAACTACCCAAGCGAGAGGCAATGATCTTAATATCAAGTAGCAGTTAGACGTACCTCTGATAGGCCCTTATCATGCACAGTTTGAGTTGCATTGGAACGGAGATGAGATATGGACTCCCTGGCCGGACGTGCTTTGCCTGCTCCATGCGCTTCCCAGCTGTGACATCTTCTTGCCCGTGGCCCCCGAGAGGGTATTCAGACTCGTACTGTTTAATTTCTTCCAGAAGGGCAGCGTATTCCGGGCTTTTCTTCCAGTACCTCTCGAACTCTTCCGGGGACCGCGGAACCGTATCCTCCATCCCTTCTTGAGCCTTGCGCTCTTGAGGGTTAGTAACAGAAGTAAGAAAGTCTCCAACAGTCTGTCGCGGCGGGTTGACCCAACCCATCGTGATGAAATATTTCTCTGCCTGTTTGCATGGCCCAAAGTAGATTTCGCGGCCTTCATACAAGACAATCACCTTGTCGAATACGTCATAAATTGCTTGAGATGCCTGGTAGGTGGCTACAGCATGGCAGCTTCCAGTTAAATCGGCTGATATTCTCAATGCTTTCACAAATTCCAGAGCACTGGCAGCATCAAGACCTCGTGTACTGTTATCCCAAGCCGCAAGAGGAGCTCGTGCGACTGCGGTCACAAAGAAGTCAACTTGTTAGCGAAATTCACCCTCACATTTGCCAAATCCCTTGGGGGTAGAGGTTTCATCTTACCCGCCATCTCTGCGATACTGTGATATGACAATGTCAGCCGCCACTCGTACTTGGAAAATTGTGGAGTCAATAGGCTATAGGGCAGAAGGATGAAAGAGCAAATGGTTTTCTTACCTGACACGCTTTCGCTCTCCACCAGATACTCCTCGGATATAATCATCCCCAACTGCAAAAATCGACTCAGCTGATGCATCCACCGGACGAATCATTTGTTAAAACTGACCTCGGGTGTTATAAGTATGGGACAGGCCCAGCACTGCCATGGCGACCTGTGTCATTTCTTTGACATATTGCTTGCGAGACTCGCCCGCCAACCGATGAGATGGTGTCCTGGCCGAGGCGGCAAATTCCAGAGTCTCACCGACGGTCAAATGTGGAAAATGTTTATCCACCTCCTGGTTGTAGACGCACTCGCCCTTAAACTCTCTGTGCATCGTCTTCATGGGGATTCCATTGTAGTGCATGACCGACTCCGGATGCAACTCAAGCCCGTGCAATTCACCACAGATTGTCTTCTGGAACGTTGAGCAGCCGCTGCCCGGTCGACCGAGGACCATGAGCATCTCGCCGCTCCTCAGCACACCATCAAAATTATGCAGAATCTGCCTCTTGGGCGCCGAATGTATGGCTCCTCGGTAGATGTCCGGACGGAACGGAGCCAACAGAGCCGAGTCAACTGTTTCCTGAAGCTGCAGCGCTGCGCCGGACCCGGAGACGTTGAGGTTTTTGAAGACCACCCCCGCATGCTTACGCAAGATGCCTTCCTCGTCAAGCTGATTCAGCTTGGTACGAGCCCATTTGTACGGGTCGAACTCCTTCCTGGTCGGATCGAGTGCCGGGTCAGCTTCTGCAATTGTATCCAGCGCGGCCCCTCGGCTTTCCCTCCGTCGTCCTGGGGTAGAAACAGAGGAGGCGATCCTCGAAATGGCGTCAAGGTCATAGCCAGTCACAGATCTCGAAAACTGGCTGACAGTTTCCTGATCTGAACGGTCCGGGAAAGATCCTGTTGAAGAGCTCTGACTGGTGGCCATTTCTTCAACGTAGTGAGAAGGTAACATTGTAAAATCCCTTGTAGTACAGTTTGAGGTCGTTCGGAGTTGTACTAAAATTGGGACACGCTGCCTGTGGGACAGACTGTGCTCCAGAATATTTTACATTCCTTGCGATACGTCTTATCGGCCCCATTTATAGACTACAGCAAAACCCTCGTAACCCTCTTGGAAGGCAAATACCCCTACGCAGCGGCACCCGGTCAAGGACCGTATTATCGCGGAGGAAGCTTCGGTCACCGTCCCGTTGCTTTACGTTGAAGCTTCAACATAGGACATTAAACTTCAGCAGCCATCTCTGATCGTTTGATAAGCCCCGTACCCCGGCCCCGGAATTCCATCAATCAACATTTTCCGAGCTCCGTCGGGTGGAGACAAGGTCGATCGCTGGCTCTGGTTCAAAACCGCCAATGATTTTATGTGCATTTGAGTTTAACAATAGTTGCCACATTGTACCGTGGAAGGGCCGTCTGGTAGTCTGATCGTGCTGAAATCTTGGCAGTTTAGCCTTCGTCGAACGCCTATCCATGTCACGGAAGTCAGTTTTAAGGTTATTAAGGTAGCCAAACGATGTCCGGTTTCTAGTTCCGAACTCCGTCAGGTGGCATCCTGTTGACTCTTGAGTGTCGTCGTGATATCTTTTTCCCGGGGTGTCTCTACAATCCTACCGCACAGAATAGAGTTGGGAGAAAATAATCGTTTCGGGGGAGGATAAAGGTTCTGTACATGTTTGAAAAATGTATGATTCACCATCACTGTAAAAAGATTCTACCTTTTTTCCTCATAGAATTACTGCTTCGGATGAAAGACAATATTACCCTTGTCTTCCTTCCGACAGTGCTCTTCCCGCTTGGCTCACATGGATTCCACTTAGACTAGTCGTGGGTTGGGTTTGGATGGAATCCGCATGAGATTCAATCCAACCCATGCGGATTATGGGTTAATCCACTAGCTATCTAACCCACCCTCATATACATGTGGGTTGGATTGTGGATAATGGATATATCTATACTATCTAGTGAGGTGACCTCTAATATTCAGTTTACTACCTATTTTTCTAGTATTCTAGCTACACCACTAAGATATCTATATGTTTTATTTGATAATATAATAATTTACTATATAAATATACTATACTACCTATTATATAAGGTAAAATTACATTATATAGGGGAGTAGTGGTACTCCTAAAGCATAAGTTGAAAAGTGGTGCGGAGATATGTATATCTTACCACTAATATCACAACCATCATTATCTAAAATATAAAATCCACCATAACTATAAATTTTCTTAGTAAATCTGATATTTTATCTTACCTATAGATAGATATTACTATTCTCGGATTCATGACACTCGCTGGAGGAGCAGATAAATGCTAGCGACAGTTAAAGGGATGGCAATGCGGAAAGGGACAGGACAGGAAAGTATATTGTGGTCTCGAGATGTAAAGCCGAGCATTCACATAGTACAAGTGAAGTTGGACCCACAACAAAAGCAGAAGTGGGAGAAAGGGCACATATACCGCTAATGGGGCATCAGTATTGGAAGTAAAATGTTATTGTCGATGAATAAACACTCGTGCTATACCTTCGTCCTTTCTATCTCGGCTTGAAATGTCGGTAACCTAGACGAAGCACATGGTAGACAAACATTGAAAGCAGGTGATGATCATCCATGGAGATTATACACAACAATGGCAGTTGCACAGTGGTATGACAGAGCTTAGACACCGGGCAGGGCTCAATTGAACGCTCGACTTTCCGCATATACCCCTCGTCCCTGGAGGACACTTGGTCAAACGTAATTATCCCCTCCAGAGAAAAGTCATGAGCTCAGCAATAGAGCCACTAGTCATACTGCATGGTATGGAAGTGGCAAGTGCGCTTGCAGTATTGTGGTGGTGGTGTTGGAAGGAGCGAGTGGCCATTGAAGGCCAGCGGTCACCTCAGGTATCGCATATAAACTGGTGATTTCAAAAGTTCAAAATCTCGACCAGCATCATGGATTTACCTTTAGTGCTAAGGAACTATCTATTAGACACTGTATAGAATGTCTGTAACTTTTTCCTGGACAATTTTAATCATTACTTTAAATGTTTATACAGCCCGCATGCGAATACGGCTAGGATAAAAGACTCTTCCCTTGTGATACAGATAATACCAGGCAATGTAGATCTCTAAGACCATCCCATGCCTATAAGCACATCATGGGATTAGCCCACATTATGAATTTTAGGCCCACTTGGAATTTCATCATTGAGATTTTGACGTCCTGCAAAGTACCAGTTTATACGAGATACATGAGGTAGCCGCTGGCTCACAATAGCCACTTGCTTAGTTAACTAAGCCACATTGAACAGGATCACGTTTCATAACCCTACCTTCTATTTACGACATGGTAATTGCTTGGGGATTTTCGGTCAAATACGACCTGTACGGTGCCTAGGCTGATGGGGTTATCAAATCTCGGATCTCCTCATGACGGCCTCGTAACGACGTTGAGACTAACGAGATGATTAAACTGCAAGAGAGCATCAGAGGCAACAGTATCTTGGGCGAGGTACGTCGGTTCCTGCCTATCTGGTTCTTCCATACTCTGCTCGTACGCCAGCATCTGTAAGTGTGGTAACGAAGATGCCTGCTTCGGATGATATCCGCGAATATGGTTAAGTGGCGCGGGATGTTGGGGGTAGGTTGGTGCGCGGGGCGCAAAAGTGCGAGACAGCCCCTAATATGAGTGACCAGAGAGTGCTAGGAAAGGTGCGCTCCCGGCTCGTACAGGGCCACGGCTGCGCTGTAATGCCGGCATATATGCTCCCCCTTGGACTGCAGCTGTGTGATATACCTAGATAGGCGTGTTGGTGATTCTATGGTGGGATGCGTTTGCCGAAGCAGAATTTGGAATCAAGGGCGAATCCAACCGATTCTGTCGGAGCGCGACGCATTTTCCTGATAGTCGCATCCATGTTGCATATGGACAAGCTTCCGAAGCATAAGGAGTAATAGGCGGCTTACTTTGGTACAGTAACGGACCCTATCATTTGATGCTGACATATGTAATTGAGGCAACCTGTATATCGATTGATCAGGAGTGAAAAAAACACGACCTGGAGAGTGAACAGTTTGAGCTAAAAAAAAAAATAAAATTATAATAATAATAATAATAATAATAATAATAATAATAATAATAATAATATCAATATGGTTGTTGCGCTTTCCACATTGAATGCATTGACTGCACCCATAACCCAAATTCCACTTGTTAGACCAATGCTTCCTAGGTTATCCATGTACTTCATGCGTCATCCGGAGAATCAATAAGCGCGTTCAGATTGTGCCACTTCCTGAATGTATTTTGTGGATCGTATTTTCTCTTCAATTCCTGGAGACGAGGAAGATTATCTCCAAATATTTGCTTGTTAGGCACGTTATGACCTATGTATTGTCAATTAATTTGCCCTTTTTAACATTTTTTAAGGATCAACGACAGTGGATGAAGAAGTTGACTTCTCCGGGCAACATACCAGCATAATTCGCATATAACCCGGTTCCATGTTTCGACATGTTATAATTCGGTTGCCTTGCAATGCCCCCGCGTGTTCCAATCCGGTCCATCAGACTCTTTTGTCGTGAGCGTATTCTGTGGTCAAGATATGCCCCACTCCATTCAAAGAGGGTGCTGACATTGTAATAAGGACCGCGACTGGCAAACGCTGTGGCATCATTAGGAACTTTAGCGAGCTGTATATTTGGCAAGAGCTCAAAAAGCAGTCTGCTTTCCCTTGTCTGCGGGTAGTCCCTCAACACACTATTGAATTCATCGTATATGGAGAGCACAAAGTCGACATCTAGAGGGAGAGTGACGTTTGAACCTCTGAGGCTTTTTCGAGGAACAATCACACTCATATCGGCAGGATATTTGATATCCACCCTTGAAAGGCTTCCCCGGCATGCCAGTATATCCACCGAGTTTAGTATGCCGTTGAGACTATCGTAAGGAAGCATCTGCGTCCTATCCATCACCGATTCCAGCGACAGAATTGGAGAAAAGAACCGTTGCGCGGCTGCCTGGGGTCCATTATAAAAAACAACCACCAAGATGGAGCACTGCGCCATAGACGGCAGCATAGTGAGCCCAAACCAGAAGCCCTGCTTACCATCGGTGATAGTCTCGAACTGATTGGCGAAATTGACAATCGCATGTAATTTGTCCGCAGTGAATAGCAGAGTCCCAGCAAAGACATGATGATCCTGTTTATGGGCTCGGAAGCCCAACTCAACTGCTACCCCAAAGCTCTGACCGGCACCGCGAATGGCCCAGAACAGGTCTGGGTATTGCTCTTCCGATGCTATCACTATACTGCCATCGGCTAAGATCATTCTCGCCCAGAGCAGGTTATCAATCGCGAGGCCGTACTGGCCGGTCAACCATCCATAGCCTCCTCCTAATGTTGCTCCAGCAGCTCCGATCTGATTCAGTGTGCTTCCGACCACTGCCAGCTTATACTGCGCGGCTGCAATATCTACATCTTCCCACAACGCCCCGCCTTGGACTGTGAGAACGCGGGAGTACGGATCTACGTGGACGTCCCGAAGCCTACATAGATCTAACACGAGACCACCGTGAGTTGTTGATGCGCCGCTGGTGGAGTAACCTCCTCCTCTGACTGTGAAGGGAATCTCATGACATGTGGCAAAACGGACGACTGTGGCTGCTTCATCGGACGATGTAACCCGGACCATCGCACCCTGCAAAGGTCAATTATCCACAGCCAAAAATATCTTTTCAATAACCAACTTACCACAAGAGTATCACATGTTTCACTCCATTGTTTTACAGAGTCATCATAGCCGTCGCATCCCCATGTTAAGATTTCGGCGTGTGTACCATCCAACTCCCTCCTCAAGCTACAGATTATAGAGAAGGGTAAGAAGGGCATTCGGTCATTGCAAGGGTGCTTAATTCTGTTGATGTCAAAAAAGAAAATGTCTTCCCCGCGAGAGCAGTGTTAATAATAGTTAGTAGTGGGTATTTGAAGCAAATATGAAGACCTCCAGGTGAGCCCAGATGTTAAACTTACAATGGGAATCATGATCAAGGACTGCAATCCCATGATTTAAGGTTCGTCTTATATACCACGAAACATAATTCGGAAAGTCTGAAAGGTCAGGCGATGGACGAGAGATCGTTAGATTTCGAAATTTATCACATGAAATGTTGTCCTATGACGGAGCCTAGCTGAGTCCATTACGAGGCGTTCTATCACTGAAATTGCCACTTCTTTATTTTTTTTTTTCCTTTTTTGCCCTTCTCAAACATGCTGGGTCACTAAACCCCTTCACAACCCATCAAGGATGGTGGATGGTTATGGTGGATAGAATCCACGGAGTCTGATTGGAGTTAGCCTTTCTAGATCTGATCATGTGACACTGACATTTGCGGGTTGGATTGGGTCCTCTCTTTGTGGGCCCATGGGTTCTTGGCGTGCACCCGTGGGCTTGGGCGGGCTGTGGCGAGGTCAACTATATGTAGACAGTATCTGTCTCCGCCGGAGCTTGAAATTAGCTCAGTCTGGGAGATCTCTCCCGGTCAACACCTTAGTGGCGAGAGATTGCTGGGTCTAGACAAGATCATGCAAGGCCAAATCGTACCAATTAGAGCTAGTATCTAGACGAGAGCCATGGAATGTGTTTTAGCAGCTACCATCTGCCCGTATAGCTTTCAACTGCGTGGAACGGAGTATGTCATAGATTCTGTACAGGCCCATCTTTGACGACGAGTAGCAAGGACAGGTTCATGGAATGGCACATGGCAAGGGCCTCTAGCTCTTGGCAAATGGATGACTGTCGGGAGAGCTGCCAATATTTATTACAAGCCATTTTCTGATATGCCGGAAGTACTACGGGCCTAGGGGGATGAAGAGTTAAAAACAGTATCCTTTTCTGCCCTCTTGCAACTGATTTCTCCCATGGCCGAAAACCTGTCAAAACCAGACGCCGATGTCGATGGACAAAGGCAGAATGGAGCAGGACCTGCTGATCAGACTAGCAATGGTGATAAGTAAGACCTGACGACGATATTCGCAGTTAAATATTCCAAATGTCACTAGTCAGCCTACTTACAATTTCGCATTTACTTTGTAGGGAAGGAAAACTGCCCCCAGCGTTATCCGGTGCAACAACATCAGCTCAGCAGGTCACCTCACCAACTTATGCCAGCCCTCAAGCCCCTGCCACGGGAGAGACACCGAAAGTAATCCCTTTGGCTCTCTTGTCGACTCAACCCGCCGTGGTTGATTGTCCATATTGCCATGCACGGAGGATAACTCGGACAGATTTTAAAGCTGGACCACGAGCTACGTAAGTTGCTCCTATCACTTTAATTTCAGTAATTGGTGTAACACTCTTGTACAGTCGCTGGTCCTGCTTGTGCTGTCTTTGCATTGGCCCATTTGCTGCCCTTTTGCCCTGCATCTTGCCGAACTGCAGAGACTGTGAACAATACTGCGGGAATTGCAACAGGCTCCTCGCTGTCGTGGAAGGAACGGGTGCAGTTCGCATTCTATCTTATTAGGTAAGAATATGGAACCAGTCTCCGAGACTTGTGCCAGCACTGAAATGTTGTACCTTAATAGATATGGTCAGAACAAAGGGCAATGTTGAAGGCTGGGCCTTTTGCACTTTATCAATTGTCTTGTCCAGCATGGATGTTTTAGAAAAAAATTGTTTCTAGTTTACAATCCAAATCGCACAAGCAATTACGCAGCATGGATAACTTCTCCTTAACAGAGGACCTTTGAACTTGGCTTGTCGCATATACAGAGCCAAGAAGGTCTTCTAAAATATAAGAAATGGAGAAAAAGTAGAGGATGGCGCAACAACGGCATAATCTGCACCCGGACCATACCAAGCATATAATAGCTGATTACGTAGTGTTGTTCCGAGCGGGAAGCGCGACGAGGTTGGCGATCGATAGCTGCTTTAGATTTAGTGGGGTCATCGATTACGTGGAGGGCTCTTGACTCGAAATGAAAGACCAAGCTAAGCCAATTTTATTGATTGCTTGTGTCAGACAGACCACAGAGTTTCTCACACTAAGATATCAGACGATGGAATGAAGGCCAAATTCACTCTCGGAAGCGTTCACTCGCGCTGGCCGCCGATGAGGAGTTGTTCAGATGAGCCTGGTTGGCCACATCAGACTAGTCTAGACTTTCTTTCTACCCCAGCAAAAAGCTTAGTGTGGAGCATGGAGCGTATTAATGAGCTTGGATTCCCTAGTCCCTTTTACCACCACTCAGATCATTCGCCAGATAAAGCTAACAGAACCGAGAAATAAGGAATCGACGCGCCCATGCCCTTTCACAATATCATATGATTCCCTCATATTATTCCCTAGGGTCCCTTCGTCCGGAAGCTTGGCATGATGGCAACCATAAATCTATCTCCGAGCTGACCAGCAGACAGCCCGATTTGGCTCGGTGTACTCCCCGATAGCCGCAATAAAGCAGAGTTTATGACGACATTCGATGTAATTATTAATTAACTGGAACGATTACCTACAACTGCATAGATGTAGGGCCTGCTATTCCTATAGCCCGGGACGGTGGTAGGATCAATTAATTCAAATGTCACAGTATCTACCAAGATGTAACATCAAAATAATAACTGAGGCATGAGAATTCTTTCAGGGGGTGGAACAATGCCGCCATTGAAAATAGGTCTGGCTCTCTGAATTGGATCGTGTGGATATTGTGTAGATCCGCGAGATCCATAATGGTACAGCGAACAGTTGAGTTATTGACTATGCTAAGAAATACAGTCCATGGTTCACAGTCCTGATGCTTATATCCTTCAACAGAGTCGGCTATATTTCGTACCTGGCCTCTGGCCTGTTACAAGAAATATGAACCTCATGTGGGCTGTTAGGCATACACGTCTCTTTTTAGTTAAATAGCTGGAACTTCCCAAACTGCGGAGGCACAATAGTGTCCAACTATCCACTTCTGTCAATGTTTATCTCTTCTAAATGAGGGTATTATTTATTATATGTCACCCTAGTTACCACCTTATCACACACTGGTCAATTAGTGTTATAAGCAACACTTAGTTCACTACTGCTCTTCTAAGAAATAAGGCTTAACTATACATGCCATACAGTTTCCTATTTTGCAGCTGCTGAACAGCTGCTCTACTGAAGGTTTCTATAGTCGCTGTTATCTTATCCTCTTCTATCGCATCCTTCACTAGATAATCCTTCAAAGGACCCCTAGCCTGCAATCATTCATCCTCCGTGATGTGAAGGGATGCACTGGTATGGATGGAAGCCCACAAATTATGCATGGATTAATTAGACTTTGATGACTGGCAAATGGTTATACCTCAAAGAGCGCTGTACCATAGCCTTACTTTCTTCCCTGTCCAAGTTGTGGCTACACTTTGTCCATCGTGTGGGAATGTCCTCTCCATGACTCACATCAACACACAACACAGTAGTAAAGAAGATGGATATTGTCAGTGTGAAGACATTGCAAAATGTATTGAAATCAGGGCAGCACTTGTGATGTGGTAAAGAGTAATTAAGAAAAGAATCATCATCTCCCGCCTGATCTAACAGAGAAACGCCCTAGTCGTGAAAGGCGTGGGTTGCCTTGCCTTCATTCTCATTCCCAGGCAGAACAGTTAGAAAGGATGGAAGAATCAGACCTGTGAGTAAAGTGGGAAAGAAATCACCCCTCAGACCATACTACTTGCTGTGGTTGCTTCATGTTATACGCCACTAGACTGGCTGACCCACTCTTCAAATCCATACCCAACCCACCCAATCCGCAATATAGGTGGGTTAGGGTTGACCCTGATCCAACCTATATGGGTATGGGTGGATGGCATTTAACCTATATTAGATATAGGTAACCTCTTAGGTGTATATATATAACTAGCAGAATTATATAGGTATTATAGATTTTATAGTTTATCTAATTATCTCTAGACTTAATTATTTATATATCTCTTAGAAGCGTGAGGATAGGTGATATGATAGCAGGCATGGAGATCGCTGAATATTAATGTAGTTGGCTATGTCAAAAAGAGTGTATCATTTATTCTGTCGTCAAAGGCTCTGGAGGCCAGCCTCTGTTAAATAGAAACAAGAGCTGAATGTCCATCCATCCTTTGAGGTGGCGGCTGTATCGGGCTAATTTGCCTCCGACGTTACAGCTTTAAGGGCAATTCACCAGCCTGACACGCCATTGAACAGACATGGACGCTATTGCAGCACTGGGCTCCAGCATTACTAGAGAAACGAAGATGGCATCTGGTACCCACCATTGACGCTCCCTCCTTACCAGCTCAAGCTCTAATATACAAGAATCAAGGCAGCCCACCACCGAGGATGAAAGTCGTGGTTGGCGGGGTAGACAGCGGGGGAAAGTCTCGTCTTCTATCCGTGTTGATTAAAGTAGCAGAGGATCGCGTCAACGGCACCACCTCTGTTCCGCTCGAAAATACAATATATGAGATTGAAACAAACTCAAAGGATCCCAGATATGCCAAGAGATTTGAATTTTGGGAGGATTCAAAAAATGCGCAGGACCGTGGTGCTCTTAACTTTGGGCACCTGAGAATAATGAAGAGCCTTGTTGATATTGCTCTGATCTGTTTCCCTCTTGACGCAATGGCACAAGACTCGGATTTAGGACACTCACTGGAGGAGCGGATAAGTGCTAGGATAGATGATATGATAGCAGGCATGGAGATCGCTGATCGGTGCTGCAAACCACGAAAGAACCCCGCGGTATTTCTGGTTGGATCTCGAAGTGATTTGCTGGGTGGCGATGCTGTGGATCCATCACGAAGGAAGAATGCCTTGTGCCATCGGATTATCAAGCAGCTTGTGGCTAAAAGCGGCGTCCATGGGTACTTTGAATGTTCGGCAGCCACAGGTACTGGTGTGGGAGAGTTGTTGGACGCAATGGTGGATGCCACGCTTCATCCACCCAAGAAAAGACTCGAACTGCCCAAACATCTGTCTATTGCTGCGAAGCGCACACGACAGCGCACAAGACATTGTATTATTTTGTGATGACATGTCTATATCTCCTAGGTTGGGGAAATCTAATCGGAAGTGATTGCTAAACAGCTCGTCCTCCCCATAACCCAAGTAGAACAGCTCAGTTGGTTGCCTGATACTGTGATTCTGATCTTGGTGATGTTGAATTTCCTGGAAGGAACCCATCCCATTGCCTAATCTCTTCGCCGCAGAGACAAGAGTTCTATATGGTTCCTGTATCATCGAACTTCATGCCCAACAACAGCATACCCATGCTTCATTCCCGTGCCAACACCTTCTGTATCCAGCTCAGCCCCATGTGGAACAGACGAGTCTGAATGGTTCAAAAGGACTGAGCTTGGGGGCATTTTCTCTCCATTGTCCCGCCAAAGCCCCAGGTTTATATATGCTGCCTTATGCAGCGCCAATGTCTCCTCGACTCCCCACTGATCCCGCTTGTACCTGGTCTTTCCAAGTCGCAGCCAGCCCACTACAGTATCCACTGTGAGCCCGATAATCACAATGAGGCCGCAAATGACGAGTGTGAGAGCCAGTCCAAGAATTGAAAAATTCTCGTATCCCGAGGCATTGTTCATGAGTTGGTTCCGGCATGCAGAACGCGCAGCCGCATTAATCGGGGCGCTGACATTCCATCCATAGCCAAGCGTGTTGGGAGGGAGATTTTTTGGTGCAGTCGCCCATTCGAAGACCCAAGCTTGCTCCTTAGCCAAGGAGGTGGCAAACCACGTTGACACTTCAATTTGCCATTGGTTCGGTGGAAGATATGAATTGAGATTCATGTAGGCCATCATTGACGCTGAGACGAGGAGAGGGTTTATTTTTAGCTCGGGAAGGCAGGAAATATAATCATCAAGGTTTACTTACCGTTCAAAGCAGCGCCTCCTCGCCCATTCACACTGGAATACATACTCCGGTCAGTGTTTGCAGAGAGAAACCGGGAGACGGTTGTAAGCTGGGCCATATTGAACCCCAGAGTTGACATATCACCATCAAGCTCAAAGGCAGACAGGAATGCACTCATCTGGCCACCAAGCTTGGAGCAGCCAGAATCACCAGATCTGCTTGGGTTGCATACTTGATACTGGTCCACGCACACCAGGAGGTTCGCCTCATAGCTCTTCGACCATAGTGTCTTATTGAATGTCGTGTTTTCCAAGCTGAGGTTATTCTCAACCTCCGCTGTGATCCAAGGATCATCGCTGCGTTGCAGGTACATGACACCGTTCTGATTCAGCATCATCATAGTGATGTCGGCGTCGGTTTGGTTGATCCTTGGATCTGGGGCCCATGATCGAGTCGTCAGCATCAAGCCCGTGGGATCGGCTTTGGCAAACTTGGCGCTGATTCATTAGAATGTACGTTCTCTTGAGCCATCCTGTTGGACGACTCACCTCAGGGTGTAGCCTATCCCATCCAGCTGCGGGGTCGGGGTGTATTCGAAAGTGTAGTTTAAATATGGTTGGCCCATAGAGTATTGTGCTCCAGCATTGATATAGAGTATAGTACCGTATGTCGAGTCGTTCCGGGCCGTCCCTAGGCCGGATCCATGCTTGACTGGTGCGCAAGTCGCCACCCGCCTGAATTTAATCCGGTCTTTCGGCCGCGCGTTGATGCCAAAGTCTGTCTGCGAATCTAGAAGACCGGTGTCCATTTGGAATGCCGACTGCCCGTTGTAGGTGCATAGCTCGGACGCAAAGGGGCAGGAGGCGTTTTGATTCGTAGTAAATGGTATGCTTGGACGGGCGTATGTCCCGCACAAGAGTCCCGATGGGCTCCCCTGATAACATTGACGGACATAGGTGGCGGCTTCGTAGGTATCCTGCAATGTTTTGAAGTTCATGACGGATTCCGAGGAGTTGAACTCAAACCCCCCACAAGCTGGGCCGATGATGATTGTAGAATTGCCAGCCGTCTTGGTGATGTAACTTGTGAAAAGGCCAGCCACACCGAACAGAAGGATATTGAGTATGGCCAATATCGCCAATGGTAGAGACCGTCCAACGGCCTTGACCCGCGATGCTGTTCGCCCATTCTCAAAAGGCAGCATGATCAAAGCCCAAGCTGCACCGGCCGCGGTCTTGTTGCGGAGAATGATCTGGCGCTGGGCGTGCAGTGCATCTTGCCCTTGGGCTGGTTTTGTGGTATAGGCTTGATGAATGGCAAAGCTTAAAATAATCCAAAATAAGGACCCAGCAAAGGAAACGAGGATGGCCAGAAAGGCACTCAGGACTCCTGCATGCTTCTGTGACAACGTCAATGTGGCTCCACGGATTGGACCTTCGGACCAGTTGATCCAAGGCCCAGTGTAGGTGTGGATTCCGTCAGACATGCCTTTCGACAATGATCTGATGCTGCTTAGCGAGTTGATTCGGAAGGGTTAGGCTCCTTATGGAGGGACTTGACGTTTGAGCCCGTCTTATACTAACAGCTCGCAAAGTCAAATAATGCGTTCAGTATCCAGCATTCATATTACTCTGTGTAGTGGCTACTTTTGGAGCCGCCAGCTGAACTTCGATAAAAAAAGCCATTGGGCACCTAGTAAACGCCTTAACATCGGACTGGTTGCTTGGATCTGCTCCTGTCGCTTCAGCTGTCCGATTCCAGCCTAGCCAGATAGGATAGGTAAGCTGCAGTGATACACCAGCGGTGGAGGCGTTCGTATCTCTTTCCTCATTGGATGCCTTATGATAGTCCTCAGACCCTTCTCGTATTGGTGTGACACAACGGGAGACTGACACACAACTCTGCCTTGATAGTTACCTCCAACGCGTCGGAATACTGTCAACTGCCCTTCGTGAAATATTCGGCACCAGCTCTCCGACTCTCTCGGAGAGCTGCATATTCAACTCTTTAAGATGAATATGATCCTGTGATACGCGGAAGCGTCGCTAGAACTTGAAATACTCTGTATGACACATGCTCCTCTGGAGTTTGCATGTTGATGGAGGGTGAAATGCGTTGCCTTCGGATAATGATACGATAATGATGGAAGTCCCGTGGTGAGGCCGAGACCCGTCCAAGGCGAATCAACCCCACGCGGCTGCAGAAAACATGAAAAAGTAAGCAGGCTCAGCCCGCGTTACCTCTCCTTCTCATTGAGCTTTGGCGTAACCTTGCTTGGCAGTCTTCACGAGCAGTACCTGTTCGGAGGAGCATAAACTTTCGGAGTATTCGTAAAAGTGTCTGACCCGCTGACACCAGTGAGAGCAACCTTCTCTAGGTACTGTCCTCTGAGGGCTGAGGTCCACATCACGCGCTGCTATCCTGACCGCAGTCTATTTTGGCATTTTGACGCGAGTGGCACTGAGGACGCAGCAGTCCCTCAGTACTTCTCGGTTTATAAAGGTCATGACACATCACCACTCAGTAAATCTTAATATTTACTCCGCGTCTTCTTTTTTGTTTTTGGCCCTCCTTTCCACCATCTCCTCTGGATTCCTAGATCATCAGGCCGCCATTTTAACGTTTGGACTTTGCCCAGTTTCCCAGAACACTCAAAGAGGTCAAGTCCTGAGCGATAGGTCTTTGCTTCGGAGTAAGCTTTGGTCGTTTTGGTTTTCAATGTCCTTTGAATATTAAGCCTGGGTCGGGGTCCCATGCTGTTGCCATCATGAATCAATTCGCAAAGGAGTAAGCTCGGATGATGTATAATATATGACTTTCTATCTGTTAATATCACGGATGCCCTCGAGTATCCCCATAAGCTAGAACAGAGTTGCGATAAACATAATTTAGAGCAGGACGGAGATTCCGGCTCACTATCCGTGCTCTGACGGCTGCTATACATTGACGTTGAAGCAAAGTGCCGCTATATATTAGAGAGCGGCATTCAAAGTCGATAAAGCAGGTCCCTGATGAGTGCTGCACTAGGACGCGTCTTGATTTTGTTACCCTTACACGTCTCCGAGAATTACCTGTGGAAAATATTTTGCTTGGCTTGCTCCTGGATTCTTTATCTCTCGGTGATCAGAGCATTGCAGTGAACACGACAATAAGTGGCATCTGGCGCCAGATAAGAGAGGATGAATCCCTGTGCCTACCACAGGCGATTTGTGTTCCATCTGCCAGTTTATATCACGCCCAAGGTGCTCTGTAGTCAGGCTGAAATATCATAATAGTTACCGGATTGAGTAATTGCTGCCGATGCGGAAAGATGTGAGCGGATCATGTCCTGTGTCTCCCCAGACTGAGTGGAAGACGTAAGGGAACAATGTGCTATCTCAAGACACCTTAAGATAGACAAGACTCTCAAGCTAAGATAGACAAGACTCTCAGGCTCAAACAGTTTTTCATTGCTAATGTGATATGGTAAATAGCCTCCTTGTAAACAGTGGTCGAGCATGAATATGGATCCACCAAGAGCAAAGCCCTCGGTATAGCCGACAACAGTCTTAATACGCCTCTGGGTAATATTTACACTAAAACCTTGTTCTCTTATAAATGCTAGTACAAGCTAGAAACCCACTCAACAACGGGTACATCGTTCTTTACATGACAAGCGTCTAGCACACCGTACATGGCTTGTTCTGCAGCGCCTCGGCAGCAGCATAGATGGCCGGCTTCGCCTCAAGCGTCTCACTGTATAGACAGGCGCCACCTTGTCCCGTAAAGACACCAGGAATCCATGAATAGGCATCATCAAAGTCCCAGACCACAACGCCGACACAGCGAGGTCCAGCCTGCTTGCAACTGGCGACACTAGCATAGTAGTCCGCAGCCTGCTGCTTTTGGGCCTCGGCGGTATAGAATGGAGCCTGAGAGAATCGGATGTCCAGTTCGGTGATGGCGACCTCGAGATCGGCCTTGATGTAGGCCTTCTTCGTGGCGAGCTGGTCGGCCAGAGAAGGAGTCTCGCCGACGATGAAATGGGACTCGAGACCGACACCGTCAATGCGAATGCCGCGCTTCCGTAACTCGGCAACTAACTTCAGGACCGCATCCGCCTTGGGACCGGGGTTCTCAATGCCATAGTCGTTATAGTAAAGCTTGACTTTGTTGGCGTGGATCTGAGCAAGGGCTTCCTGGGCGTACTGGAAGGCGAGGTAGAAGTATTCCTCTCCAATTGTGTCATACCATACACTGGAGGAGAAGGTACCATCCCCATTGATAGCTTCATTGACAACGTCCCACGCGTAGCAGCGCTTGCCAAAGTGCTGGACAGTCTTGAAGATGTGGTTCTTCATCACTGCTTTGAGCTCCGTGGCAGTCCAATTCCTGGAAGTGACCCAGTCGGACACTTGGCTGACCCAGACGAGGTTATGGCATCGGACGCTGTGACCATAACGATCGGCCAGGTCCATGAAGTAGTCGCCCTGGGTGAAATTGAAGACATTCTGCTGGGGCTCGGTGTACATGAACTACGTAGACAGAATCCTGTGTCAGCGCCAATACCGAATACAGAGTACCATCCGCTCTGGCTTACCTTCAATGCATTTGCGGGAGTCATTTCTCCGAACTGCTCTTGTAGGATTTTCAGATAAGGTTTGTTGGTTGTCTCTGAGGTGCCAGGGATATCTGCTGCAGTGCCAAACCAAAGCATGCCATTACGCCGAGCAATCTTATCAAGATTGACGTTGTTCTTGTTGCTCGAAGGCGCTGCCGTGGCCAGGCCAACGAGGAGACTGGTAGCGGCAAGGGAGAAACGCATTGCGAATTGCAAAACGAGGATTATTTACAACCTCTTTATTTCAACTTGTAAGAGTAGTGACCAGGATGGACAATCAGAGTGTGCATAGCGCTTTATATACGTCTTCGGAGGGGAGGGGCAATTGATAGTAACCGAAGCCATCGCATCCTGCATTTGACCCGGCTGGGCAAGAATTCCAGGCTCTAGATTGGGCTATTCATCCCACAGGAACAACGGAAATGACATTGTCCAGATGAAGGCAATTTCTCTGGGGTAGCTTGGGGAAATTTAGGCTATTATGCCTCGTATAGCCAATGATACCTTAGTGTGCATCGCGCCGAGGCCAGCTCCTGAGGAGAGTGTTCGACAGAGCCGATTGTCCGAGGGATTTTCTTCGCTTCTGATAGTGTCAAACATTTTCCTGGCTTCACTTGTCAACGATATGTGTCTTTTCTGTAGTCATTTCAGAAATCCCTTGACTGTTGGCAAAGGGGAATTCAGCCGGATGATTCATGCTAAATATATTGCAACCGCTTGTCATTTGTGGGGTAGGAAATTAAAATACAAAGGTCGCAATAGGAGAAATTCCATCCACTCATGGATAAAGAGATGACAATGTAAACCCCAATGTATTCCTAGATCTAGACTTGCGGACCATCAGCATCCTTCTTGTGGTTCTCAGGGATTGATTACCCCTAAACCTGCCATGTTTGTTGTTCTTCCAAAACGGGCCTCAACACCTCAGGCACCGTGTCCCACGTGGTGCTAGGGCGGTCAGGAACTCTACCAATGAAAGTGGATATGTCACATGCCTAGTCGCTTCCCCCGCTCTGACCACCCGCCGTGCTTCCCCACCCCCTCTTTGCTCCCTTGGATCCCCTGCCTGCACCCTGCCTCAGCTCTACAGATACACTTCGAGCTTGCTGTCAGAACCCCATTGCCTGCTATCCAACGGCAGTGGCCCGCAAGTATCAGGATGCCCGCCACGGACGCTCTCCGTACGTGGATTTTGCCCCGACTGACCAATTGACGGACTGAATGTTTGCTAAGCTGTCGATCAACCTACTAGAACCCCCACTTACCCCAGCCGAGCGGGCCATCGTCAAAAGCTACGGTGGCTGGACCCAATTCATGATAAGTTTCGGATTGAAGCCGTACGAGCTTGACGATATTGATGAAGCGAAGTCTATTGTTTCGTCCCTCGCTGCCCAGGATTAAGGAGCCGGTGCAAACGCCCTTCTTCAAGGACTTTAGAACGGCTGACAGAACATTGCATCCTCGCCGCAATACAGCCAGGTCCATTCCTTGCTTACTTCCTGTCCCAGCTGCATCGTTGATGGTGGGGAAGACCAATCATTCCAATCTATGAAGGCAAATATCAGTTGCTTCGTTGTCTTCTCATAGATAAGCCTCAGGTGCCTGTGGAAGTGACCTGCTGCGCCGGTTAAAAAGTGGATGGCTATCAACATGCGTAAAAAGAAAACAAAAGGAGATTAATGCCAGTATCGGAATCTCCCACGGCTCTTGTCCTTCCTGGACCTTAGAATCTCCCACTAGGATTTAATGAGCAATATGCCCTTTGTTTCGCTTAACTCGAAAGTCATGCTTCCTAAATACTCAGCCGAATCAACCAATTCCCTCTGATCAGACAAGTTCATCAACAACGAATATGACCCGCCATTCGAGAATCCTCTCCAGTTAATTCCTCGGGCGCCGCCGACGGGACGAGTAGTGTCTGTGGGCTTTTCACCTTGATGTGCTGGTTGACCCACCCTTTTTGTCTTTGGATGCCCTCCTGGGCTAATTTGACTGCGTCGATGAAATCGCAATCCCAGAGTGCCTGACTTACAGGAGATAGAGCTGTCAGGTGTCCTTCGATATAGGTCAAAAACAAATCAAGAGACTGCAGCGCTACCAGTGCGTCGTATGGATCGTTGGATTCTCCAATCGCAGGGAAGATGCTGTCTCGTAGGCGCTCGGCCACCCGGCGACCGTACTGTTGGCTCTCGTGGTACCGCTCGACAATGGGCTTGACTTGGTCCAAAACCTCACAGGTGATGCGTCTCATTACCTGGAGACCAGCTTGGATCTCCATATCATGAACCAAACGAGGGATCACGTCCACGTATATGTCGCGCAGCATCTCAAGTGCCTGATCAGTAGCTCCCAGCCACAGCTCCAGCCGACGGACGAGCTTCTTGTCCTTGCCAGTATGTCCTGCACTGTTTTCCGCGTCTGGTTTCTTCTGCTCGACACTCCGAATGGCCATCGTTTGCCGTTCTTCTTCCTTTTGGACACATTTTTCAATGCGGACGGCGCCGGACTTGAACATCGGCTGCTTGGACACAGGGTCCCATTGTTCTGCATTGGTTAGCACGCCGCATTTCCATCAAACAGTCTTCTCGACATTGTACCTACCAATTGTAAGCTCATTGGCAGCCCGTGCCCTCCCGTCTGTAGCGTCCCAATACCCAAAGTGAAACGGAATGAAAACATGTCCTTCGTTGATCCCCCCGATTCTCACGGGGAGCTCAACACTCCCTCGTCGTGATCGCACGATCACCATCTCCCCTTCAGCAAGATGGAGGGCTTTGGCGTCTTCCACCGAAACCTGCACAATCGGCTCCGGATCGGCTTGCTGCAAGCTCCTCGCTCTCCCGGTTTTGGTGCGCGTATGGAAATGGAAGACGTTTCGACCAGTGGACAACAAGAGAGGATAGTGCTCATCTGGGGTTTCCAGCGATGGTTTGTAATGTGCCGACTTGAGAATGGCCCGCCCAGCAGGATTCATCGCCTGATATTGGGCTTTGGTGTACGGGGTACCGGTCTCCAGATCATGACCATAACTCTGACAGTACTCCGTATCTGTGAAGAATTTTCCGTCGTCGAACAAGCGTTCTTTGCCATATGGATGATCTTTAGTGCATGGCCACTGGATGCCCGATCCCCCGGTCAATTTCTCATATGTCAGTTCGCTGCAGTCGAGAGGTCGACCGAACGACATCTTTCTCCACTCATCAAACACCTCTTTGGGCGCGGTGAAGGGAATCAATGGATCGCCGTACTTGTTCTTGAACCCCATGCGCTTCGCATAGTCAAGCCAGATGTCCAGGTCTGCACGAGCCTCACCGGGGGGCTCAACAGCCTTCATTGATAAGTGCATGGTCCGGTCGACGTTGGTGAAACATCCCGTTTTCTCGCCCCATTGTGCCGCAGGGAGAACAACATCCGCAACGGCGGCCGTCTCGGTCATGAAGATATCTTGCACCACCAGGAACAGCTCTGGTTTGGTGAGAAGATCTCTGACCCGCCAGAGATGGGGCAGGCTGACAAGGGGGTTAGTGCCAGACACCCAGAACATCTGGATGGTGCCATCCTCGATATAGTTGAGCATGTTTTGAATGTGAGTGGGCTGGTTCCAGTGCGGCGTGTGCACGAGGTCAATCTTCCATACGTCGGCTATCTCCTTCATATGTTTCTCGTTTTGGAAATTACGGAATCCTGGGTACTCGCCGTCACATCCTGTCTCGCGATTGTTTTGAGCCGTCGGTTGGCCGTTCATCTGGAGAATACCACTGCCCGGCTTGCCAATGTGTCCCAGCAAGAGGTTGATGTTGTTGATCTGGCAGGCGGCCGCGGTGGCCTGATTTGATTGATAGACTCCCTGTAACGCAGTGGACAGTAAATTTCCACTGGTGCCAATGATCTCGGCGGCTTTTTTCAGCATATTGGCAGGAACGCCGGTTATTTGCTCCACATATTCTGGCGTATATCTGGCCACTGTCTTTTCCAGCTCCTGTCGCCCGACGGTATGTTTTCCCACCCACTCCTCATTCACCCAGCCGTTCTTGAAGAGCAAATGCTGCAATCCATTGAGCAGCGCAACATTGGTTCCACCTTTTGGCGCCAGGTGAACTGTCGCGTGCCTGGCCGTCTCCGATTCTCGAGGATCCACGACCACCAGCTTTGGGGGATCTGGTCCGGCCAGGCGGTCCAAAACACGAGACCACAGCACTGTCTGAGTGTTGGCCATGTTGTGTCCGACCATGAAGATGCAATTTGTGAAGTCGACGTCTGTATACGAGCCTGGCTGGCCGTCACTGCCAAAGGACTCGCGCATACTGGCGGCTGCCGTTGCCGTGCAGAGGCGAGTGTTGCCGTCCCTTCAGCGGTCAGCTCATTTTCTTGCACAAAAAAGAGCGCTTGAGATGGTCAAAGCGACCTACATGTGCAGTGTATTGAGACCGGCTTTTCCGATCATAGCAAGGACGTAGTATTCCTCCAGGAACAGCTGCCCGGTGGTGTAGAAGCCAATGCCATGGTTAGTCAGACGTTTTTGAACGTCTTTCGTTTTCTGTACAATCAGGGACATGGCCTCGTCCCAGGATGCACGTTCTAGCTTTCCATTCCTACGGATCAGGGGATATTTCAGACGGTCCGGATGATTCATTGATTCCCAGCTGGGGACGTTAGCCCGTGGTCTGTCAGGCTTTGTTACTAGCTTACCCATGAAGACCTTTGGGTCCCAGTCTTCCCCTGTTGACCCGGTCGGTGATACGCCCACGTACACCGACGACTTTGCCATTTTTGACTCCGATGTCCAAGCCACAGCCGTTGCTAGAAGGATTTCAATAAGACATCATCCTGACCGCCGTAGGAGGGGTGTTTACCTGCACAGCACACAAGCACTCTGCACCCATTTCTCCGGCTCCTCTAGCGTTCGTACATCGCATCGCGTTGGCCACTCGTGCTTATAGGGCGTGCGCTGTCCATAGACATTCGCAATTGAGTCTCGTGTCTCGAATACTTTGGTCGTCATTGTGTTGTAGCCTCAGCCGATCTTATAACGGGGCAATGTGCTTTACATAGGCCAATAACCCCCGCGACTGATAGTCAAGACTCGAATGTGGGTTTCTCTTTTTCTGATTTCAAAATCAATCCACCGCTGTACATTAATTGCCCTGGACTCTCTGCTCAATCCGTGGAGAATTGAAGATGAAGCCAGACGCAGGGACCTCTGCTTGACCCCGCTGACGTAGCGATTCGGCATTTTCGGCCCCATCGCGCAGCATCATGGAGATAACTTTACCTAATAGGGGAAGTAGAGTTTTGCCCAAAGCTTGTTGTCGGCAATTTGTGCACTCAGAGTGTCATGGATACTGGTTCAGCAAACAAGGGGTGGACAAGACAGCGTTTAAGGGTCTGTAATTGCAATGACTCCAAAGTGACGCCATCCATCAACATCCGCACTCGGCTCTCTGCGGCATCCACAAAATGCTTCTAAACAGGCCTCGTGGAGTCAAGATTCCTGTTTACGAACAGTTAGTTGGTGTCTGACGGAACGGGAATAGTGCTAGCCGCGTGCAGGCCGGCAATTGGCGTCGAGGTCTATCGGAGGAGTTGAGCAGACTCGTGAGCAGTAAACCTCATCCCACAATCTTACAAAAAGACCTGATCTCATCGGAAGATATTGATACTACATTAGGTGGTGAAATGAGCGATTAATCTGCGGCATCGGAATTATGGCTATCCTTTATCCTGAGGCACTACAACTGATTGAGGCGGAGGCTCAGCAACATCGCGACGCCTTTGTCGGTGATGGGGAACCCGTTCCTATCAGCCAGGCAAGGAATCGCGTTGCTCGCGAGACCGTAACAAGTCCCATATCGACCCCAAAGTTCGATACCTCTGCTATGGACGGGTATGCGCTGAGCTCCTCTGCGACACAGGATGCGACCATCGACCGCCCGGTGACATTTGAAGTCAAAGGCATGATCGCTGCAGGAGATGAGCCTTTGCTGATTGCCGCTGCCGAACAATCGGGGGACCCTGTGTGCGTGGAGATCATGACAGGAGCCCCCTTCCCGACCAGCGTGAGTGGCGCTGAATTGGACTGTTGCGTGCGAAACGAGGATGTGACAGTCACCGTGGACGAAGCGTCCAACAGCCGCTATATTCGAGTATTCAAGCCAGTGAAAGCGCGGCAGAACCGAAGGTTTGCAGGCAGCGACTTTAAGAAAAGCGACATCCTTGTTGGCGCAGGAGAAGTGGTCCATCCAGGCCACATCCTGTCAATGGCATCGGTTGGAATCACAGAGATTGCAGTCATGCACAAGCCTCGAATAGCTGTCGTCTCTACTGGCTCGGAGCTATTGCCTTCTTCGCTTGATCAATCGCCCTTACATCGGATCAGCGACGCGAACGGACCATATCTAACTGCGACCTTGGAGAGTTGGGGTGCTTCAGTGGACTTTTTGGGAATCGTCCCTGATCATGCCGAAAGCCTAGAACAGGCTCTGGGTGGGATTCTCACAAAGAAGCAATATGACGTAATCATCACCTCTGGAGCCGTTTCCGCCGGACGTTGCGACTTGATTCCTATGGTGATTCGTCGATTGAATGCTCGAGTTGTGTTTCACAAGGTGGCCATGAGGCCAGGGCATCCTGTCCTTTTCGCCCAGATTCCCGAATCTTCAAGCAACGATCACCATCTCGGCAGAGAAACCGCGTTCTTTGGGTTGCCCGGAAACCCCGTAGCCAGTGCTGCCTGTCTGCGCTTCTTGGTCCTTCCATATTTGAAATACCTACAGCTGCAGCAACCAGACGATCCAGCGTATGCATATCTTCTCCCTCCTGACGACGTGGAAACCTCAACCACCAAAGAACATCCAGTAGTATCTACAGTCCGCGGGGACATGGACATCTTCCGACCGGCACTGGTCCGCAACTCGTCAGGCCATGTACAGGTACAGCTCATCCAGGATCACAGTCCAGGAAAGATCAAGCCTTTTCTGCATTCGAATTGTTGGATCCATATTCACCGAGGTGTTTTGGAATTGAAAGCAGGTGACATTGTCGACATTTACCCAAGTCACTGAGTTCCTCTTGCGGACCAACTTCTCCCTCCTTTATGAACCCGCTTGGGGTTTGGCTTCCATGTTCGACGCCAGATCCAAATCGGCTGGCGTATTGACATTGAAGATCCACTTCTCGTCGCGCGGTCGTATCGTCTTGCCACGCAAACGCTTCACCACCGCACTGGGTCCGAGAATTCCATTTTGAATGTTCTCTTTGAGTACGCGCAGTGCCTCCGGAGACCAGACGCTTAGTAAAGGCTCACAGAAGCCATCTCTATTCTGAAAACAGATGACTGGCTCAGTCCATTCGCATCTGAGTTGAGACAGCGCAGCGACAGATATAAATGGATAGTCACAGGCAACTACCAACCAGTGAGCACTTTCGTCCTGATGATGTGCAGCGAGCAACCCGGCTGCGGGACCAATTCCGGTGCTGTCATGTTTGCTGGGTACTCCGGGACCGTCGTAGACTACATGTACCGGGAAAGTGATAGCCCCGTGGGTGAGAATCAGTTGATTTTTTGTGACGGCAGTGATATGGCGATCGTTCTCGATGGCTTTTAATGAGTCGTGATCGCGCAGTGAGAGAAACACCACATCTGACTCGGGACATGCCTCGCGTAGGATGCTCAGCAGATGGACGAACAAGGGGACATCACCGACGACACGTAAGAGTTCTTTGCGAATGCCCATTCGCGATGAATGGCCACCCGCCAACAAAAGTGGCTTAAGAACAGGCATCGACGATATTAAAACCGACAATAGTTCTTCTGAATAGAAAAGCCAGGACAGCGTTAATTGTGGGTTAACCCCTCTTTTAAAGCTAGAACCATGTGGGGAACAACCCTCCAGTCAAAGTGACGACATACATCGGCCTTGAATGTGATCTATAGTCCTTAATTTATGCAGGTCATGTCATTCAAATATATACATTTAAGTCCATGTCTCCAGAATGAATATTTCACCATGCTTCCCCGTAGTTCGAGTGCGACCGATATTTTCTCGATCGCGCTGTTCCAACACGTCGCTGTCGAACCGAGGATCCAAAATGTGACATGCTGTACAGTATTCAAATAAGCTTACTGCATGCATTGTGGCAAGGCAACCAATTACAGGATAACAACCTTTTATCTTGGTTACACAAGGATGCGAGGGGTAACATACACGCGTATTGGATAACGTGGTTGGAGAGGTATAAAGGAGGCTGCGTTTCCTTGTGTATGTAGCCCTCGACAGCATATAGGCATATGCTAACCTAGCAAAACTATGATTTACCTTCTAATCTCCGTGATACATTTTGCATCAGCCCTCTTTGCTGCCCTGCAACAAGACTACACCTCGCTTAATGTTGATCTGTCTGGTGTGGCCCACGTCACTGCCCTTTTTTCCTATCCCAACTGTGCCACACGTTGCCCAAATCCCCCACCTAGTCTCGACGATACCGTCAAGCATTGGCTGGCTGCCAGTGTCCGTCGTGATGGATATACAAATGCTACCATAAACATTCATCGGGAACAGGACAATATTACAGCCACAATTACCGGCGTGCCTCCCGACTACGGCCAATTCATTACGAGCTTCCTGGACCAAGGGTCTTCCGGGCTCTCTGATACAGAGAGGTTGAAGAAAGATGGCAAGTGGAAGAATGACTGGTACTACTTTCTCCCGCTAGGCTTGGCTTTGCGGAACCACCCTACCGTGCAACTCTTACACTTTCCCCCGGACACGGTCATGATGCAAACCCAGGATTACCTCGAAACCGCCACCACTCGACGCTGGGCTAGCCTGTTGGTTATTAACGGAGTTGTGGACAATGAGACAGACAGCTACCAGCGGATCATAGATATTGCACCCATCGCTGCACCCGCTAGCGCCGGGGCAGAACTGGAGGGCACCTACAATTACTACAACGAGTACAGCAGCAATCTAATCCGACAATGGACGAGGCCAATGGTGAACAGCCATACACCGCGCCCCATGGTTGCCTTTGGGGGCCCTGCCCGCCAGTGGCTAGCGGACTATTATAAGCTGCCTAAAGTAAACGTGCTCACTCTGACGAACATCACTCCCGTTGGAGGACAGGTAGTGCCGGTCCTGGGAGCGAACCACCCGAGCAAAATCTGGTACGCTGCAAACATCACTCTCAATCATGGAAACGAGACCCAAGCAGATATCGTTGGCTTGCGAACCATGACGGAAGACCTCACCAGTGCTTGTTGGCAGGCCAGCATGGGCAAGGACGCAGCCAGTAACCCGGCAGTTGCCCTTCAAAAATGCTCGGTGCAGTGGCAGCAAACAAGGAGGAAGGAAGCATGCAAGTCATTTTACACCTCTATACGCCATCTCAGTGAGCCAGCAGCTGAGAAAAAGTGTAGTAGTTAATGGTTGCCTTTGTGGCATTTGAGAGAGGGCTACTATAGCTGGGCGTGGCCTCGAGCATTCAAGAAGCTGCTATCGTTGATTTGGATATTCGTGCAGATAGCATAATCGCTGCCATCATGAGATGAGTCTGTGCGAGCTACAGTAGTGGCCTTATAGTCCTAGAACTGTATCGCGAGGCACATAACCTAGAATATGAGGACCTGTGAAATCGACGCCGAAATGACTGTCACTGAGGCTATAAACGGCCGCATTTCCACCTGTGAATTCCCTTATTGAGCTGCTGCTTTAGCACTTGAGCATGTGCTATACACCACTATCTACGGCGGATCGCCAAGTGATCAACTTTGTTATTACTCGCATCTCATGATCGTTCAAGACAGGAATTATCGATGGACTACTCAGTTCTTCATACCCTCGAACACCCCGAGAAACCCCTGCAGCAGTCTGACACACTCGTCGATCTGATTCAGAAACGGCGCACAGTGACTGCACACCATCTCCTCAACAATCCAATCCTTCTGGGTAGCGGCGATCATGGCACGCTGGGCTCCCTCAGGAACAGCATTGTCCAGGGTAGGAACAATAAAGGCCAATCTTCCGGCATATGCCTGGTCTGCCCACGCGGGAGCAGGTTGCGGGGAGTTGAACGCCAACGTAGAATGAGGCCGGATGTAACCCGCCAGATTTTGGGCCACCTCCTGATCAACATCGGCCGCAAAGTTGCCAACAGGGTCGTCGGGGATGTTCACTTTGTCGTATGGCTACAGAACGTTAATCATCTCTTCAGATTCACCTAAGCCGTAGGAAAGAGTGGTTGTACCTTGTCCAATAAAATCCACGGGGGTAGACTCCCTCCTTGCAGTCCTGCACAACTTAATCCTTCCGGAACGAGGAAAGCTGCGATGAACACCATTCCCACGATGCCACCAGACTTGCCTTGTTGCATTCGTTCTGTTTTGCTGAGGCCCTTAGCAGCCGCAGGTCCAGGCATTCCTGCATAGGAGTGCATGACGAGAAGGACATCGCGGCCCTCGTCTTCCACGATTGGACGAATGACGCTGGCGATGGTATCAGAATCAGCTTTGCAGTCTGCGCTCGTGGGATCCACGGGGTCCAGAGACGGGTATCCAGCAGAGCGGACAGGATGCCCGGCCTTGGTGAGAGCTTCGAGGAAACGTTGATAAAAGGCTGGAATGATCCATGCGCCCGGGACGAAGACGATAGTGGCCATTGTATTACGGTGTAGTTAATCAATTGTGGAGGATAGACACAGTCTAATGACGTCCAAGTTGAATCAGGCTCTTAATGTGTAGATATATGATCTGGGCAATTAGTGGAAAAACGCATCTCGGCCGCCACCTCATTTCCCCATTCAGGGATCCTGATCCTTCCCATGCTTAGCTCAGGATCATCTTGATCTGCGCCTCCTCATAGTTCGGCGACCGTCTCCGATGGGAAGACCAATTAAAATCGGTTACTGTTCATTGGGTAGTAGGGCAACCGCCAAATTCATTTCCTACAAAGATCTGACCTGCGACCTGTCTTCTTGTGAGCATGTCCACCTTGCGTATACCACAGGTGCTGCTTCTCTGGCAGCATGGACTTCACCGCCCCCACCCGGGTTGGATCTCTCGGAATCCAAACGTGCCGATCTATATGCGGCATATTCATCCACGTATGGGGCTGGCCGTGGTGGCAGTGCTGCTGCGGTAGCTGCGTCTTACCTGGGTGTCCAAGGTGGGACTGTAGTGGGATGATTACTTGATTTGCATTGCTGGGTGAGTATCGCAGCTGGTGCTGGTGAGGAGAATACTCTGACGAGGCTGAGGCAGGCCATGGTAACCGGAGAATACGTCGACATGATCATCTGGTTGTATCGAGGCGTGGGAGGTGGGAACACACATCTACCCTCTTGGGATGACCGGCTTCACGAACTTCTTCATCAACCTCTTTACCTGCGAATCTTCTATACACTGTCCATCTGTCTGACCAAAATCTCCATCTTGATGTTCTAGTGGCGCATCTTCAGCACCACCAACATCCGTATCGCGATATATATGTCATTATTTTTCTGGTAACCGGCTGGGGGTTGGGAGTCGTACGATTATTGGTTCGGCTACGCGACTGAATGCCTCATATACGTTGGCGTATCTATCATTACCATCTAAGCTTACACTGTCAGGAATAACCCGTTTTAATCTAGTTGGCGATCTGGACAACCTCAGCGGGCGGATACTTGTCACCATACTCAGACACGATCCATTGGCAAAACTCCTCCCACTGCTGATTCCAATATTGAATGCGCTGGGCTTTGATACCCTCGCCACGTGCGGCCAGATCAATATCCCGAAGCCAGTCGGCATCGGACTGGTCCTCAAAGTTCGACCAGCGAAGGCTGTTCTGCGCCAGAGCCCCCTACGGTTCGTTAGCTCTAGTTCTGGTGCGAACAGGCTTTGACAGGGAGACCTACCAGTCCAGCCAGTCCAATGTTATCGAATCCTTGGATGGTTTGATAGAAATCATAGCTCAGACCAGCAATGTCCTGTCCAAGAATGGCCGGGTCGTCGTTGCTGATTGCCGTGGGGACACCATGGGCGATCATCGCAGGGAGAGGATGATGGAGGATATCCGTCGCCAGACGCAGCACTTCGTTGGAGATGGGGCACACTTCGACCATGACTGCCTTTTCAATCACCTCCTCCATGAGAGTTGGGTGCTTGTATAGGGAGAACCCGTGGCCGATGCGGCGGGAATTGAAGAGAATGGCATCTACCAAGTTGTAGTCGGTCGAGTTGCCGTCTCCGAGTGTCTCACCAGCGTGGAAAAAGAAGGGGATTGTGAGATTCAGATACTCTGTCTGTTCCCGGAACCAGATCAGTTCGGGGGCCAGGTCTGACAGCGGACGACCCAGATCCTCCTGTGCGACCAAATCGTAACCACTGAACAGCTCCGGAAACCTTTGCTTGCGCTCAAGGGCAATCTTCATGCCTGAGACAGTTCAGCCGCATTCTCAGTATCTCCCAGAAGGACGACTTACTCTTGGTGATTTCCTCCCGGTTCTGGCTGCGAATGTCGGACCAGATGACGCGGGCCCCCCAGAAATTCTTCCCCTTGTCGGTAGCCTGGAACTTTTCAATCTCCTCAATCATCACATTCCACCAGACATCGAGATTGGGATCAATGTCCTCCTGCCCGGTGTGAACCAATTGACCGCTGGAGCCACCACTGCGGATTTCCACCCAGTTGATGCCATCGTCGGCCAAGCCTTCAAACAGCTTCTGATAGAATGTCCTCACGATAGGCTCATAGTTGATCATGGTATCTGCAGGACCAAAGCACGCTTCAAAGCGTCTCCAGATCTCGTCGACACCCAGCTCGTGGCGGATCGACTCGTCCGGAAGGATGGTCAGCTTGGACTTGATGAAATCCATAAAGCCTTGCCGGCCACCCGGGAACTGGTCGGCGGCAATTTGGACCGAGACAGGGGTGTTGGGAACGTAATTGACAGAGGAGATCGCTGCAGCCGACGTGTTTATGGTCGAGTTCACATGCGCGAAAGCGACCGTGGCATTTTCTGCGCTCTGCTCATCCAGAATCGGTTGCGACGTGGAGATGACCATGCCTTCGGTCGCAAGAATGGTCTCGAGAATGGTTCCAAAGGGCAGCATGGCCGACAAGTGTGCATGTAACAGGGCACCCTTGGGCATGCGCTTGACAATCTTCCACAGCTTCGTGGAATTGATGTTCGACCGCGCGAGTGGGAACATCTCCCCGGCAAAACGCTCATCCTCTGGATGCTCGAACGTGCCATACTGCCGCCAATAGTCATCAGTCTCGTCCTGCCGAATCGCCTGGACGATGGCATCCGCCTGTCGAGCGACCGTCGAGAGGTTCAGCCGAAACTCGTGATCTACAGCCCAGTCAGTATCAATCGTCACTAGCGAGGCATGGCCGCGGCATACCTTGTCGCTGCCTCTTTTCTATGGTGATCATAGCCGATCGAGCCTTGAGATGGCGCTGCACGGCACTGCCATTCGGATCCGGGGCGTCATCAGGAATGACTTTCGCCGCGGTGAGCGACAGACACAGCGCATAGGCCACGAGACTCGGCAGCTTCATGGTGATCAGGGCCCCTTGTCACTTGGCAGGATGGAGAAGAAGAATTCGGACAGCTCTAACATGTCCCGCTGAAGCTTATTATATGACCATTTGGGCCAGTGTCTCTGAGTGCACCGTAGAGAGGCACAGAAAAGCGTATTATTGCCGCAATGTTTTGATCAGCTCAACAGGGATTGTCCCGATCAGCCGGCCCTACTTAGATTCTCCGGCTCATGTAAGTGGTGGATTGTATCCAACACTATTGGGTGGACCCTCCTGTGCCTTGGTTGGGGGCCAGGTTGCTGTTGCTGTTAGGTCATGGCTCATGTGGTGTGCCTGCTCTTATGAGTCAGGGCACACCTGCCCTACATGTTAGGGACTGTTTCCAGGGTGACGCGCGCATCGGTTAACACATTTGTCATCTTGCCATGTCACTCCCTTCTTGGCAATTGGCGATCTGCCTCAGCATTTCCATTCTCGGACAGCCAAGAGTTGCCTAGTTTTGGGTGATCTTCCTACACATGCAAAACTAATGAAATCCTGGAGCGCAAGATGATGTTGCTAGTGAAGGTAGGTACAAGCCGAATGATGCTAATTATGTTACCCGAGACAATGCGCTGATAGAAAATCTTCGACCTTCCAACGTGCTCTATTCTTTGCTTCAATTATTCCAAGAGCTTACGGGCCGTTCCGCTTCCCAACCAAGGTCACAACTCCAAGGTCACGGCTTCGAGGACCTGAAATGTGATAACTCAATGCAGCTGCTGTTGGTGCTGCACTAGAACGTGGAGCTACGCCTTGCATTTAGTAATCATCAATCAGCAGTCCGACAGGGGTTTTAATGGCCATTGTGAGCAAGCAACCTTTTTAGATGGAATTACGACAGGGTTAGGATTCGATTTTTTCAAGAATAAACCGACCGCTCATGGACCACCGTATTCTTCTCCTTTATCTCTGCAGCTTGAGGGCCTGCCCATAAGCCTGCTGAGTAGAGTGAGCAAGGTACTTAGCAAGAACAGTCCATGAAAAACAACAGAAGCTCATGCCAATTCATTACTTTAGTTTCCGTATGTTTATCCAGTTATTTGATACATATTGACGCTGCCCTACAATCGCGGCCGCCTCGATTTACGCGGCTTTGATATGCCGAGGTATTTTCGTAAGGAATGTGATGAGATGTGTTCTCTCTGAGATGACCTTATCTGACAGAAATGGCCCGCGATAGCTGGCTGCGTGTTTAGCGCTTATCGACAAGTTGGACCAGTTTGCCGGTCCTTGGGTTAATATCAAAGTCTTCCAAGCTTACGATAGAGACCTTCAACGGGTTTACCAGTCGCTGCTTGACATGGTCTTGAAACATTGGGCGTCGCATGCCGAGGCCTTTAGCTATACTTTCACGCACTGTATCTGTGGAGTCATGAGCCAAATTGTCGCAGACTAGGCGGATAGTCAACTGATCTATTGAGTTCTCCCTCGTGATCAATGCTTGTAGTGCTTGAAAGGTCCTGGGCGGAAGTGCCGAAGCGACAATCTCATGAAGATCATTGAAATCTATCGAGACGGGCCCTAACCGGACAGCTTGCTGATCTCGTCCGAGAAGGCGGAAAGTGCGATTATTGTAATCTACCCATTCAGCTTTATCGCCACAGGGATAGCGTACAACTGGCTGCAATTTCCGCGCCAGGTTTGTCACCAGAACGGATCCAGGAACACCATGTCGTGTCGTAGGGGTTGTCGAACCATCCGGTACAATCTCAAGTACCACTGACGGGCTATTCACAACATGGACGCGGGAGTCCTCGTCAGGAGTTGAATAACCCAGAACGCCTGCATCAATGCTACCGTAAACCAGGGACCTAATTGTAGCGTTCGGAAATGCCCTCGCAACCAACTCTCGTTGGTCCTCATAAAACGGCTCTCCCGAGAACAGTAGCCTCTGGACAGCGGGGAGTATGTTGTTCTCTTCGACCAGGTGCTTTGCGAGTCTGTATATAGTCGTGGCTGTGGCAAACACCACAGTCGCGTTCAACTGCCGCATATGCTGGATGCTTTTGTCGGGTTCACAGGAACCACCAATCGGCAGCTGTACCAGTGGAACTCCAATATCCATGATTGACAGAATGTGTAGGAGGAAGCTGCCGTATAAATCACCCGCATAGAAGAGGTTTGCAACACGATCATATGGCTGTATACCAGCGGCGAGTATACCAAGTCCAAGTTGATAGCTGGTAGTTCTGAGCTCGTCCTTGGACATAAGTGTTACTTTGGGGTGCGAAGTTGTTCCTTAATCAGACATTCAGTTCTGTTTGCCTGCTTGTGCTAAGAATATTATTCACCTCCAGTATTCATGATAATACCATCATCATGAGAGCCCGTTATGATTTCGCTACGTGAAATCCCGTGGCCTGCCCAGTATGAAGTATGATCCACAACGGGATAGGCTTCTAGATATGCTTGATCTCCCGAGGATACGTTCTCCCAGAGTTTGCGGTAGTAAGGGGAGGATTTCCTAACAAAATCAAGATGTTGTTGCAACGCAGATGTTTGCAATGCAACGGAGGTAAATGGTGGATTAGATGTCTCAGTAGGTAGTGGCGTCATGGTTCCAGATTTGTTTTGATTGGCAGTCAAGGAGATGAGGAACGATCAGTCAGATACAAATTTTGCAAAGGATTCAATCTTCTCCTCCTTTATGTGCATCTTTTGATTAAAAGTGGCGAAAGGCTCTTGATGCAGGCAGTCGTGGGCACCGAACCACTAGCATTCTGTTGGCACATGCTCAAGCTCCTTCCACAGGGGACGGAAGATATCGCCAAACCGCTCCTAGATGACACTGCAGCGGCGTCCCCGACGCCGCATTTACCTTGTCAAGGAAACAAATGATTTTGCGGGAGATCCTTGTTTGCTTATGCACTTTACGAGCTAGTATATTGGTTTACGAACAGCTCCCTATCCTTTGCAACACTACACTATGCAGAGTGAAAGTAAGGAGAGTGTAGCCGAGATGCTTGGCCAATCAGTCTCCGCAATTTCAGACCTAGTGATAAGATCACCAACTGTCTGCAAGGACGGGCAGATCTGATCCTTTTGACAACTCCGCGGTACACGACCGCGAGGATTACCATGTATTTTTCAATATCAAGGTATGCAAAGTATTGGTCGCCCGCAGACCAGTAATCCTCCCTTGGGTGTTAGTTATACCGTGGGATTCCAAGTTAACTGGTAGGGAAGATATTGTGAACCATGTTCGTTCCACTGCCTGATGCATCGTCCAAATTAAAACTCTTGGGCTATTTATATTTTGGCAGCGACTCGAATACTCTTTTGTGGTGTTAGGGACTAAATAAACGGCAATAAAACTGAGAGAGCGACCTATTAAAGCCACGCATTGTCTCCAGTTCACCACAGCATGACTAGAACAAACCACCCGAAAATCCCTCGGGAGGTTATAGGGGAGATTCATGGACCTACAATGAAGTCAGCTTTGTTTAACAGACATTTAGATCTTTTTGTCTGGACGATTGAATGCGCCTGCGGGGAGTGCGAAGAGGCGAAGCAACATTCCCTATAAGCGCAGGGGTGACTTCTTCAGGTCGAGTATCTTCGAAACGGAGACTTACTTTAGCACAAATCTATAGCGGCCAATCATAGGGGCCGTTATTAACTGACAAGTGTTGAAGGGAATAAATGGGAAGTTTTCCAAGGAGCATTGCCATATGGACTTGCAACATTTTACCATAACACTCCCAAGGGCCAGGAGTAATACCTTATCAATATGAGAAGGTGACATTGCGGAACTGGCTCACCCTGCAGGATTAGCATTAATCCGACTAATAGAACTCCTTGCCAACACTATATGGTAGGCTATATGATTATGCACCTAATAGTAAGTTCATCCACCCAATGCCTGCCGATTGTCAGCCGTCGAAATGCCCCTGTGGATACTACCGCTTATCCGCAGTATACCATGTCTACACACTCTCATGTTAGGCGAATTCCGTAAACTAGTAGCTGGCATTTAACCTGCAAGGGATGAATACAGTGATGGTCAGCTGGCAGATTTTCAGCCTAACTTTATGGTCAAGCGTACAGCTGTTGTCAGCTAATCTGGCCAATTGCTACTCCTTTGTGGATCACTGGTTGAGAATCCAAAAGGCTTTTATTAGTTTGAGGAGTGATTCTCATGCTATCGAGCCAACATTTAGGTGCTGTCTGTACGACGCTTTGAAACCAGGTGCGGGGCGGTGGACCTAAGACAAATTATTTAATAGATGAGGCATGAGATGACACGCGATTACCCGTGAATATTTCCTTATATATATATATTTGTATTCTCGCAGAGAGGAGCTACAAAGATAGCCATTCAATGATGGAAGTTGCCAAAGATATGCGGGCTTCTGGAAGCTCTTTTTACCTCATCACAATATGTGTGACCTTCTGGTTAGCCAGCTTCATTTATCTTACAATCCGCAGTACCTGGAAATCAATACAGTCCCCCTTGTCAAAAGTACCTGGACCGTGGTATGCCCCGTTTACAGCTCTCCACCTGCGTTATGCATTCGCTACTGGGGAAATATGGAAATTCGTTGAGGATAGTCACAAAAAATATGGCAATATTGTCCGACTGGGTCCACGTCATGTTTGGGTCGCGGATAAACAGGCAATGAAGGAGATTCTACAAACAATTGACCTGCCAAAAGTTGCCATGTACGCCGAGATATCGCGGGACCGCTCCAGTCCTGGGCTGTTTGGTGAGATGTAATGAGTCTAGCACTTCTGGCTGCAGAGTCCAAAGTTTACTGACCAGCTATCATCAGTCGACCTGGCCCTCACAAACTGTTGAAGAGATTTTTGTCACCCGCTTTCACTGTTGGCTATGTGGATCAACTCAGTAGCATTTTCGGCGAGTGTATTGCGAAACTTATCTCAAGATATGACAATCTATTCCATGAAATGGGGGTAATGGACAGGGAGCAGATTCTAGTGACTGATCTTATGAAAGATCTGCATACTGTCGCGTTGGATATGTACGTGGCCCAAAATTAGTTTGACTGTCCTTCACTGACTTCCAGCCAAGAATGGGGGAATGCTCTTTCGGGCACGGCCTTGGACAGACAGTTACAACAACAGAGAATGATCCTGTGGAAGAGTCCCATATATGGACTTCTGTACCGCATGCTATTTTTACGGGAATGTCCAAAAGATATCAGGTGAATTCTACAATACATATACAGCAGATCTGGAACTGATACGCAAAGCATGTATTCAGACTGTGTATCTGAAGCGGTGGTTGCGCGGATGGGGGATTGATATAAAGTTTGACTGGCCAGCTGAGATGATCCAGGTGTGTATTTTCCTGGAGGACACTTATGGGCAAACAATGCAAGGAGCTAAAAGCACCAGGCAATCCATACAGTGATTCAAAAGCGCAGGGATAAGCCGGGCGACTCCCGCCCTGACCTGCTGCAACATCTGATCAATGAAGGCAACAGGCCTGATAACGGGCAAAGGATGACGACCAGAGATATTATAGACCAGATGTCCGAGCTGCTTCTCGCTGGGTCCGAAACGACTTCAGGAACGATCGCATGCTTATTTTTGGAGCTCATCCGGAACCCTGAAGTGAAAGAGAGGCTCCTGGCTACTTTACCAGTCTTATCGCCAAATGACCCCATCATTGATGGCAAGTTCGTTCGATCCAATTCCAGATTTTTGTACCTTAGTGCGTGTATCAAGGAAACTCTTCGCCTTCATCCCATCGCTTCTGAAATGGGGCGTCAAACGGGCAAAGATTGGGTGTCGCTCATGGGCTACAATCTTCCCCCCCATACGGTTGTTTCCGCATCTTACAGACATCTCCACCGTGACTCTGATATCTGGGACAAACCCCTCCACTTCTACCCTGAAAGATGGATAGGGCAGGACAAGGAAAATGAAGTTCCACACCCAGAGTAAGTACGCCATACTGGTTGACCCCTCACGCTGCTGACATACGCTGCTGACATATCATGAAGTCTGCAAGCATACTATCCCTTTTCTGCAGGAAAACACAGCTGTATCGGCATCAAGTATGTTCGAGCATGAGGAATTGGATTAGGACAGCACTGATTCGTTCACAGTTTTGCATGGAATGAAATGAGAATGGTGGCTGCCAACCTGCTCTCTAGGTATGACTTTACAGAAGTGCCAGGCCAGGAGGTCGAGTATCGCCAGTATATCACGATGCAATTCAAGACAGGGTCTTGGAAGGTCTCGGTCAAGCCACGGTATTAGCCTCAGCCCACGTCATGCAACTATCGAGAAGTCCAATCGCTCTATCCTACGGGTGGTCTTAATCGTCGATAAACCCAACTAGGCTTCGGCTGATCAGACGATTTCAGGGTCGACTCATGTACACCAACGTGGATATTGGAGTGAACCGGGTGGGATGCTGACATGGCAGGCTGCTGAGCTGGTTGTCAACTCACTCTAAATCAGGATGATCCCTGTCGACTCTGACTTGCTTTGGTACAGAGTCTTTGAATTGCAAAGTCTTTTGTTGTGGATAATGCTTTGCTACCAAATATGCATGTATCCTTTGCCGAATAGTAGAAGAACCGTGAGTATTTAGCATAAATCTTACACACACTCTCTCTCTACTAAGTGGACTTCGCTTATCATCATGGAGCCAAACCAGAGCTCGAAACCACGTTCATTATTCATTGCTATTTGTGTTTACTATTGAGTGCATCGAAATCGAATATCCGTGCCGATTATCCTGTTTAAGGTTCGAAAACCGTCCTTGCCGACGAAGCTTGCGGGAGTTGTCCAGCAAGAACTACATGACTAGCTCGACGGAAATCTGTAAAGGGCTGAATGCAAGGTGACATGTCCATCCAGTCCCATCACCTGTTATCTTGACCAGGTCATTAGCTCGTGAACCAGTGGCCAGGAATGGGAAGAAAGCTTTATTAACTTAGTTATCGGTCTGAATGGATAGATGTGCTCTGACTTATGACTACACGCCTCCTGGTATGAGGGCCATTTCACAGCTTTTTCTATACGAGAGATCATAACATATCAGACAACGCCCGTATTCCTATGATTATGCCTGCATTACTTCCTCCAGGATCACCCTCTCCTCGTCCGCCCACCGTTTCCGCAAAACTTCCTCGCCCCTGCGCGCCTTTTGCGCCGCCCGATTGCGGTACACACTGTCAATTTTCCGCACGCTGACGTCGTCGCTAACGCACCACCGTTTGAGGTTAGCCTCCCACTCTTCATAAGTTATAGTCGGCTTGTTGTAACGTGCGCGGATGTTGCTCAGGGTATGCGTTCGCAGCGCCTTGGACGCACTAGCAAACCGCGCATTGTCTTTCGGCGTGGACCGCGACGGAATGAGCGGTTTGAGGGAGAGATACATGATTGCCTTGGACTCCTGCGCAGCGGCCATCAGAGGCAAGGCGGTTGTGGTGCAAAAGGGTTGGGGCCCGAGGGCGAGATAGGAGAGAGGCGTCGATGAAGTCACAAGGGAGCACAGCGCGCTGATTGTGCATTCCGCGGATAGGTAATTGAATCTTTTTTTGTCAGTTCCTTCCTTTAATCCACCGGACAAAGACATACCTCGCGTTCAAGTCCTGCGTGGAATAGGCCTGACCCATATCGAAAGTCTCCAATGCAGGATGACCTTGCAGGGATGAAATCAATGCAGTCGCTCCCTCATCAGTCAGGCCAACTGATTGCAGGGAAAGACGTTGCAATGTCTTGTTCTGTTGTAGCCCTTTGGCAAGCGCTTTTGCCCCTGCATCGCCGATCGGATTGCTGGAAATATACAAAGAGGTAATAGGGCAATGTGGCGAAGCCAGATACCTGGAAATTGCCTCACAGGCCGCAGTTGATACCCCGGTCGCGGACAGGTAAAGGATTCTCATTGACAAGGGAGTTGGAGGAATATACTCTGCCAGTCGGGTGAACAGAGCAGCGACACCTGCATCACCAAGCTCTGTCTGATCTAAATCTAGTGTCCTGAGGTTTGGAGTCTTTGTGATGAGGCGGAAGAGGGAATCAACCGACTCTGGACCGAGGGGATTCCTCTTAAGCCAGAGATTTGTCACAGCAGGCGACTTGACGAGGGCATCTGTCAATTGTGCAAGCGATGCTCCGTCTATGCAATTCCCTGCTAAATACCAGGTATCAATGCGGTCGGGGAATTCCTGCACAAAATCTGCAATAGCCTGTGCCCCAGCTGGGCCGATAATGTTATTTCCTAGCAGAAAATGCCGCACAAACGTGTTAGAGCGCAGACTGTGCATCAGCGTCGAGATATTCGGCGGACCAAGAGCCATCTTGCACAGATCCATCCGACCGTCTTCGTACAGCACCCCCTTGTTAAACTCTAGGGTGGGAACGTTGTAGTGAGGCTCGACTGCTGGCTGGCTCTGGCCTGTAGCATCAGAAGCGGTCTTGTAGCTGCCGTCATGTTTTAAATGATTGAAGAAAGGCGTAAGAGAGTCCTCGTCGCTGATCTCGACGGGCATCGGCAGGCTGGATGCTCCTTTGAGCATGTCTGGGGTAACTGTCTGATCCCAGGTGCCTTGAGCTAGAATTCGATCCGACCAGCGTGGTCGGATGTCCGGGGGTGATGCATTCTCGTCTTCGGCGGCCTGGGCGACTTCTGGAGAATCCCTGACTCGAAGCAGGTCGAGGGAGATGGGCTGCGCTGTTAGAACTGTTGCCGACGCCATCTTGTGTACTTTGCAGGTAATTTCTCTTGGTCGGAAGTTGGGTTCTTATGTATCTTCAGGAATGAGGGGTATGACTCACAACGTAGAATGGCTCATAGGTTTATGCCAAGGGCAGATTCAGCCTTGTGGATGGAGGAGGAACATCGAAGACGGCAATGGAAGAGTCATCATTATTGGCCCTCCGATATCCACTATCTTTCATGCAAGCAATGATCGAGGCCATGGTAATAATAACTGGGTGTTATGACCATATATATGGGAATCCTATTAAAGAGGGAAGGCTACTATAGAGGGAGGACTACTAAGGAGGGAAGATCGCTAAGGGCTGCTTAGTACAGTTGTGTTGAGTAATGACGAGGAGATGGGTTTACTTATGTTATATGTTTTAAACAAACCTGAAACCGATGGAAGTAATAGTAATAAGCCATCATTTTGCATCTTAGTTATTGTTGTTGAGAGGCCACAGGCATCACTAGAGTTGCGTTGGGTCTGAGTAGACTGAGTACAGGTGAGTTTAAAACCAGTTAGCACTGAACTGCTGTGATTTCAAGTCTAAATTTTACAACTCAGAACCTACCCTAACCTATTCTAATTTAGTTTATGTTTAACTGTAAAGCTCAAAGCTTAGTGCAGCTAAACTATTTCAAGCCAAGTTATATTACTTACTAACTACTACAGTTAGATTTAGTTAGGTTTTAGTTTAGATAAAATCATAAACTACTATTTCAAACTACTTTATAATTATAAAATGCCATAATATCTCCCTATATACTAATTATTTGGCTATAAAATATTATTTATATAAGACTCTATATGCAGACGTTTTATCCTAACTTAATAAGTTAGGGTTTAGGGTTTGGTTAGGGTAAAAATCTGGAGCTCTGCAGCTGATTACATCCTACTCGTCGTATTTCGACCCCGACAGCCAGTCGAATGTTGCGGTGTACGAGTCCACGCAGTGGGTCGGCTACATGGACGACGACGTCAAGGCAGATCGGAAAGCACTTTACCAACGCCTCCATATGGGTGGAGTTATCGATTGGGCTATTGATCTAAAGGCTTCGGCGGCGATACCATTGCGTCCGGCCGCTCCGCAAACATCGTGTAGCCCTCCCCCGAGCATCTGGGACTCCACCGATTGGTTGACGGGCTGTATTCCTCCCTGCATCGTTGTCTTCCCACCATATCCACTCAGTGTCACTCACAATGTGACCAGCTGGCCAGCTTTGACAACCGCGCTCCTTTCTTCTGACGTAGGCGGCGGCGGCGTCTACGTGAAGACGACGACAATCCCCGTCCCAATCTTCACCACCACAGATGTCAGTCTTCACCCCGTGACACTGCAATCGACAGGCACGGCAAACTACTAAATCAACCCTGTCCAAAGTATCACTCCGGCATCTTTTGTATGGACTCTTCCTCCGAACCACGCCACCTTCCCCGTCACTTCTGCAACACCAATCACGCCCACGGCCACGGATGTACCACTACCCACAATCCCCCCCGTCACCTTCCACCCGACCCCTGTCCCCGTCACCATCCAACCTGCTCGGTCATCTATCCCGAACCCCCAATTCCAGCGGCACCCGTCATCATCAAGATATTGCGGGGCCACGAATGCGTATTGTGGGATGGGATGCCTGGCCCTGCTACTCCTACTCCCTCGGACCCAGCTCAAAACTAAACTCCTTCAAAAGCGGCGAAACCTTCCACCTTGCAAAGAGCTGCCCATACTCCACCAAGATCCGCCGTAGCACCTTCCCCCTCTCCTCTTCTGCATCAGGCCACACACCCTCCCATATCCTCACATACGGCTCGACAACCCCCAAAGCCTCCCTCAGCCACACTTTTGCCCTGCCCTCCCCGATCCTCCCGCTCCGCACCATCCCCCTCTCTAGCTCCTTCAGAAAATCTTCGCTCTCCTGCCCTTCCTTAACCGCAGCCTGCACTACCCCAAGCAACACATGCGACCGCACCGCAAAGTCCAACTCACCTAGCTCTACGCCTACTGTCTCCTCCACCGCAACAGCAGCCAAGAACTCCACCTCCTCCTCACCCCCAACCTCCCCCTCCCACCCCCTCCACCATGCCACGGCCCCTATCCCACCATCCGGCCACCCACACCACATCACCTCACTCTTCCACACGCCATCCTCCACATCTGGCTCAACCACCCCCTTCCTTTCCCAGCTCGCCTCCCACACCTGCGCAGGATACTTCTCTTCCCATGCGTATACATCATAGGCTCCCTGCGCGGCAAGTATCCCAAAGGTGTTTGGCTCCCACGATTCCCGGGAAACCGCCCTGGCCGCAGGGGGACCGAGATTCATATACTCAAGCCAGAAGCGCGCCTGTGTCTCCGAGTAGGGCGGAACACTAGGGTAGACCGCGCGTAGGCGCGTAATAGTCGTCTTAAGCGTGCTAAGCGCTAACTCCGTGAAAGTCTCAAGCGGAAGCAAGGGCTGCCTGCGGCGCGTGCGCGACACGATATACGCCCAGCGGGCGAGTTTCGTGGCGTGTACCCCACCGCCGGGGTGGGGTCGCTTGCACGGCTGCCCCAGCGGGAAATCGGTGTCAGGTAAGTCTTGCAGGTCAGGTAGGCGGTAGAAGCGCGCTGTGGTGCGCTGCTTTAGGAACGTCTCGGAGTAATAAGAGCGCCAGGCGGAGGGGTTCAGGAGCGCATGGTGTGTTGTGTAGAAAGTATCGAAGTCATCAGGGGAGGGGAAGTCGCCATCCATTTGTTCAGAGCGGTTGATGCCCGCTCCGATTTGGACGAGGTAGAATATGTCCAGGGTGCTGTGATTGTGATTAGTCTTCGTTGTCGTGGTACAGTGGCTATTATTGGGGATTGTACTAGTAACCTACCGGTTAAACCTCAACTCGCCCTCGCCGAATGACCACCCGTGCGCATGCAGCTTCTCGACGACATCGAAGACGCCGTTGTCTTGCCACAGTCCCTCGTCCATATAGATAAATGCTATCCGGAGCACGTGCTCGTGGCAGTCCACCGGCACCACGCCGGCTTCAACGTCGGCGAGGAATTCTTCAGCGCTCATGGCGAACCTCTGATAAGTAAATAATGATGATCAGGGAATATAAATTTGAATATCAGGTCCTCACTTGGGATGCCAGGAATAAGGATGTAATTAATGGATCATATGCGGCTGCCCCTGAAGGGATTTGTAAACAAAAACCTACTGGCCCAGATAATGTTACAGGCTAGTCTTTTTAGGTATAGCAGTGATTATCAGGCTTCTTTGGACTAAGCTCCGCCACGTCAAACGCCCCAGCTTCTTGGCATCGGCAAGGCACAATCCGAGGCTGAATTAAGCCTCAACTTTGCCTTCGCTGCCACCAAGATCCCAGCTTCTCCTGACCCCTTCTATGTCTGTGCTTTTCCCTTTTCAAGCCTCCAAGGAGGCATTTTCTCAAAAAAGTAATTCTTTTCTTATTTCAGTTGGTGCCACGAATTTTGGCTAGCTTCGTGTGTGCAAGGCAGAAACACCATTCTAGGATTCTAAGTCAATATGCAGGCGGTCGAGATTCCTTTGATGTCAAGAGACAAATTTGATGAGGAAATCGAAGATGCAAGTCGGTCACAGCGAAAATTCAGGAGCCAGGTGCTCCAAGCATGGAGATTCACTGTCGCAAGTGGTGCATTAGCAGGTACATTAGTTCTGCTGGTTAATCTGATCACCCTTGCATTGATGTACCGCAGATTCAGTGTGGTCGACTACGCCATTACATTCTTTACCGGAAGTTGTCAAACAACCCATACTGTCACCATTATCTCACATATTATAATCAACGTGCTGAGTACAGTCCTGCTCGCCTCCAGCAACTTCAGCATGCAATGTCTGGGTTCGCCTACCAGGAGAGAAGTCGATTCAGCCCACTCTAGGCATCGTTGGTTAAGTATTGGAACTCCAACCGTTCGCAACCTTTTCTCCATTTCCAAGTCCAAGACCTTATTATGGCTGGTTCTCGGTGCGAGCTCATTTCCGTTGCATATGCTGTGGAACTCGACTGTCTTTGAAACAAAGTCTACAAACGACTACCTCGCCGTCACCGTCACAGAGGACTTTTTGCAAGGTTCACAATGGACCATCCCATCGAAGTCTCACAACGTCAATGAGGCATACGCAGATGCTGATGCTAAAGCTGCCCAGTACCACAATATAATTCAAAACCTCCAGCAAGAAGCCATTGCCAGCAAGTCGGGCAACTCTTCAAGTAGCCTCGAGTTTCTCGACGCGGAAGAGTGTCTCCGCGCTTATGACCAGGATAAGGTATCAGACCGCCAACATGTCCTTCTAGTCGTCGACAATAATGCGGTGAATACTCCCACAAATTCCTCAGTTCTAGCAATCTACTACAATGTTTTCTTCACAACCGGCGCGCCTCTATTTCTCTGGATGTGCAATTCCTCAACAAGTAACATTGATGTGGCGAATGGGCGCGAATGGTCTTGCGCATCCGATCTTCTCAAGTATGGTGTCAACAACTGGATCCCTGGCGGAGCTGGCACAAACGGCGCAGTCCTTGGCTCTCAGAGAGATGCCCCGGTTCGCTACTGCTACTCTCAGCGGACAGCTGAACAATGCAAAGCCAACATTGTCCCTTCCTTCTTGATCGTCGTGATCATCTGCAACGCAATCAAAATCGCCTCCTTTCTATACACCTTACGAATCACAAAGAAGGACCAACCCCTGTGCACAACTGGCGATGCGATTCAATCCTTTCTCAAACATCCAGACCCATATACACAAGGCCGCTGTCTTGTCGCCAAACATGATTATGAGAAGCTGGCGTCAGAAGAATGGACGACTCGTGCACCCAATGTCGGGGATCTCTGGGCAGGAGGACGATGGCGATGGGGCAAAGCTGTCAACTGGTGGCAATGGACGGTTTGCATGCTCTGCGTGTGCAGTGTCATCATTTTTGCCGGAATCTACCTACCGCCCTTTAATATGCCCAATTTTATTACCGTGTCGCAGTCCGCCATTGCGGCACTCGGCATCGGTCAACCTCATTCAACCTTAGCCGCTACGAAGACAGGAGTCTCAAATCTTCTCACTGGCTTCGTGTGTGCCAATTCCCCGCAACTGATCATTTCATATATCTACTTGGCACTCAACAACATGATGACTACCATGCTTGCTATGGCAGAATGGTGTAGCTACACTGTTGGGCCTACGAGCCAACCCAAGGCTCTCCGTGTCTCCTCTCCAGTGCCGGATACCGAGCAGAAGTCAACCTATACGCTCTCTGTTCCTCTGAAATGGGGCATACCAACGACCATCTGCATAACGGTCCTACACTGGCTGATATCTGAAATGGTATTCCTTGCTCGTATCGATGTGTACGACGTCAATTCCAATGGATCCGGCACACCCACTTCCGTTACCGATATATTTTACTCGCCACTGGCTATGATTATCGCTGTATCCCTTGGTTCTGCAATGGTCGCTATCCTGGTTGTAATCGGAATTTTCAAGAAATACCCGGACTCTATGCCGCTGGCAGGATGTTGTAGCGCCAGTATAGCTGCTGCTTGCCAACCTTCTCGAGTTCATGGGAACGGAATAGGGAATCAAGAGTTTCCCGATGACCTGGTGTACAAAAAACTTCAGTGGGGCGTTGTGGAAAGCCCTGAGGAGAATATGCCATTGGGCATTGGGCATGCAACTTTCGCTGCTGAAGATGTGAGTCCCTTGGTAGAAGGGAAATTATATGCTTGATTTCGCGTTAGCGGTCCCACTCCCTTTACTATGACATAATTTGCGGAATAGGATAATTTTGATGCTCTTGCTGTTGTCCGGAACCATGTCAGACCAGAAATATCTTGCCACTATCGCTGGTAGCTTGTAGCTAAAACTGCACTCTAGACTTGTCGATAACCATGCGTGCATGCGCCATGCTGAAAGCGGAATTCCTTATTAAAATGAGAGACCGAGGAATGAACATTCGGATCATTCTAATTGAGACTATTCTAATTAAAACTACATGCATTACGCGCCATTCTCACTGGGTTCCAATAGAGTGGGCAAGTATCACTTGCGCGTCCTGCGAACCTTACTTCAGCCATAATAGTTCTTATAATTAATGGTCAAGAAACAGAAGAGGAAATGACTTTACATTCGATAGAGAACTAAGAACAGAATCACAAATCTTCCTGGGCGAGATGTCAAAATCTCTTATCTTAGATAGGGCTGGTATTAAGATACAGCCTTACCAGCAGACTGGTGAATTAAGGTTGGTTAGTTAACGTAATCAACCACCGAACCGCGGATACCACCGAACCGCGAATTTTCGCCGCAAATCATCATATCTTTGAAGCTTTTCAACCGCCAGTGTCATTAATTAGACTATCTACTAGTTGAATATATAGCTATTTATTAGGGCAACTTCTTCTAGTATGTCCAATAGTCCAGCATCCACTACAGCGCGGCGGAGCACGCTGACAAGATATAGGTGTAGGCTCACCAACCTGCTCATCAACCTGCTGAATACGGTCACGACCTTCCTGCACAGATATAAATAGGTCATTCCCTAACGAAGCACGTTTTCTTGCCTTCTTCTTTATTTTCCGCTCATTTTCAGCGCGAAGAACCTTGATTTCCTGTTGGAGAAGAAGATTCATATTCATTGCCATCTGCGCGGCCCTTTTAAGATGTTGAATATGCGCCATTAGACTGCTAGATAGCTTCCTTTTCTGGATGCTTCTCTGTACACTGCGGATCTTGTGATTAAGCTGGCAAGGATTCTAAGGAGTTTGAAAAGTAGAGGGGATTGAGCCATCAGTAAGAAGTGGTGGTGGTGTTAGTGTATGAAGTTAAAAGGTAATTTTCTCAAGAACCTAGTCTTTATCTAATGGCTTAAGACCTGCTCCTGCAAAGCCATTATATATATTCCTTTGGATAAAGACTGCTTCACATGCAGAAGGATATAGGTGTAGAAAATCCTCTTTATCAATGTGGTTATTCCCTGCCACCATCATCCCTTCAACTAGCTTTCTATATGCGCGTTTAAGTGGCCCAAAGACCCCAACATCAAGGGGTTGAAGAAGATGAGATGTATGCGGAGGCATACAAAGACAGATAATTGCATTCTGCTTGTAGAAATCATCGAACTCAGCAGTTTAATGGCTTGAATGGCCATCAAGTATAAGTAATTGCTTTGCACTAGTTAAATGTAGGCAAGAAAAAGGGTTAAAGACCTCCTTTAGCTACTTAAGGCCTATCTCATCTGTTGTCCAGCCATTTGCGCTATTGGTAAGCTTCCAGTCTGGAGGAAGATTAAGCTCTTGATACCAAGTAGCTGGGTGTTCCTTCCCTTTTAGGATAACTACTAGTGGTATAGGAATCCCCTTTAAGCTCATACACTTAATGATTGTAACCCATTTATAGTTCCCCTGGATAACTCTGTGAGGTCTCTCACTGTACTCTACTGCAGTAATAACCTTTAAGGTAGTATAGAGTCCCATTGCAAAGCTAGTCTCATCAAAGTTCTAGATATCATCTTCATATATGCCATGCTCTTGGATAGCTTTGCATACAGTTTTAAACCTCTGTTTAATGATATTTGGATCCTCCTGCCTTGCATACTGATAAGATATGCGTTTATTATATCTTGTACACAGCTCTGGATGATGTTTAATGAACTTATATGCCTAGTTGACACTAAGGGTAGTTGTAGGATCATGAGTACGTGCTTGTAGCAGAATCTGTGCCATTCCACGTAAAAACTTAGGCTGAATTGAGAAACCCTGCTTATCTGCATCTAGGAGATGATTAACAAGAGATTTCTCTTCAATAACTGTCATTCTGTGGCCATTTGCGCGTGTTTCTGTATGTGGTTTAACCCCACTAAGCTGCTCACGAAGGGTAGATTCAGGCACCCCAAATATCTCAGCAGCTTTTGATTTTGATTTAATTTTTTAATTTTTATATGCAGAAATGGCCATTTGCATGCGGGCCTCTTTGGATTGAGACACTTATATAAAATTGATAGGGATAGCACGCGTTGATACTTGTATGTTCGAATATTTTGGGGAAGTAGCGAAAATTCGCGGTTCGGTGGTATCCGCGGTTTGGTGGTTGAGTACGTTAGTTAGTGAATCTAATGACTCAGCATTAGTATACATTGCATAAGGCAACTATCCTGTATAGGCCTGTCTAAACACATCCTTCCTAGCACGTGAAGCTTTCCTACAAAACCAACCCAAGATTATTATATTAGTCTCCGAAAAGCGGGCATCAGAGCCTTCAGAGCCGGATAACTCCCTGCCCTTATAGGCATAGCAAGATTGCTACCTCAATTCTGATTTTGATCTGATCGCCCGGACTTGTCTCTGTATTATAGAACAAGGATGGGGTATGTGCTCTCCCGACAAACACGGAGGCAACATGATAGACATGCTATATCACGTAGTATAATCGGGTCGTAATAATCGCCGCCTGCAAGAGAAATTAGCCGAAGCTCAGGCTCCCCGCTAACCGGAACTACCGCCACCAGGCTGGGTTCAATCTCATCGGACCGGAACGGTTTTCCTGGGTCCAGAGGGTGCGTATGGATAGCAGAAGGGTCAGGTCTGTCCAACCTCGTCGCCAATTTTGTAGCCATTCCATGGGGACAGTCCTCCACAATCAAGGCACTGGAGATATTTGCCAACGCGCGACCTGGTGAAACTGAGACATATGCCAGTTTATGATCGACGCCCTTCAATCCCCACCCAACCTTAAGAGTATCATCGGCAATCTTCACTCGCCAGTCCACTTTAGCGCCTTGAAAGAAATTCCCTGATTCAACAAATTCACTCATGTCAGTACGTTGATGGTTTGGAGTAGGGGCTTCGTAGTCGTCGTAAAATCTTTCAATCAGAGTGTACGATTCTTTCCCGTAATGGAAGACGCCCCATTGGTGCTTGAGAGACAGAAATCCATGCTTGCTGGGTGTCATAGTGTCGAATATGGTGGGCCAGATTGCCTGTCCCAAATTGGATGATGCTGCCCATTCATGAGCTTTTAGACGGGAAGTCATGTCATGACCCACTAAAGTCAATGCCCAGTCAAGCAACTGGGAAGAATTGGTGACAGTTAGGCGACCTGTCCTCAGGATATGATATATGGACATCGTAAATTCATGCATGCCGTCTATTTGCATGATGGCGCATCGGAATCCGAATATGAAGCTCTTCCGGATATTCGAATAAAGACAAAGCAAGAAGGTCGGCCACAATATTACAAGCCTTGTCAATGAATGCATCCCTTTCGCAGTACCTATAGATCTGTTCATCAGACAGCCTTGGCCCCAGGCATTTGAAACAATTGCAATGCGAACTTAAATTCCCTAGATGGAGTCGCACAAGTGGGAGATCTTCGATGCGGCCTCCATTTTCGAGAAGCTCGCGATATCGAGAGTCGTTTGAAACACTCTTCAGTGATGTTAAATAAAAGAGCATTTTCTCGACGTTGGGCATTCGGAATGGGTGAAAACGGAGCACTTTAAGATTTTCAGGAAGATGGTCACTAGGTGTCATGTTGTTGAGAAATTGGCCTGCAGGGAGCCAGCCCTCAAGTCCACGATCATAGTGGAATTCAGCATATGTTGCAAATCTCAGTTTGGTGACGACCTGGTGAACAGTATATGGGATTAATTGTTCTAAGATTCATTTGTCGGACCCAGAGTTGAGGCCATTGTTTTGAAGAAGCCATTCGCCATATTCGTTGATAGACGGCATTCCTCTCCATCGGAGATTGACATAACAGTCCATTCTGGCAGCATCATCACTCATAAGCTCCTCAAATGATCGGATTGTTTCATCAACCTGGACTCCCAAAGAGGGAGTTGGGGTTGGTACATCATTGGCTGGAAAGTGAATTATGCAAACGCCGTGGTGATGTTCACTCCATAGATGTTGACCAAAAGAGGTGTATATCTCTGGTGAAACGCCCAGGCACCACTCGGTAAATGAGGCAACCCAAGCTGTACAGCGAGAGGATCTGATGATCACCCTTTTTGCTTTTGCGTGTCCTATTCGATAGAGCTTTCGGAAAGCAGCTATCAATTTTGCGATTCCGTCAGGATCAGGCAAGGCTACAGACTCATTTGTGTTGTTCATGAAAGCAAGCGGGGCGAGCGATGCCTGATGATGAATCCTGGAATGCCAGGTCAAGGTAAGGTCTGAGAAGCCTGCAGCGGTGCATCGCGGCTCAAGTGCGGCAAGCAGATCTCTGAGTAATTGGGGTTTGGGAAAAACGCTACTGTCGTTAGCGGCTTTTGAAACAGCATCGATCATCAACGCTTCCAGATAAAGCTTTGCATCGGAAACCTCCATGGAACATAACAAGGCTGCCGCTAAGCTCAAAAATCGCAAACCATCCTGGGACTGACTGAACTCAGACGCGCAGTCATTTGTCGGGAACCCAACAAAAGCCTTCAGATATTTAATTTTTTGCTTTTCTGGCGGCGGAACAACCTTGTTTCGAATAATTTCCATCGTCGCATCGCACATGGGTATCGTATTTCCGAGTTGTTGACAAGCCTTGAAGACATATGGCTGGACCCGGTCTGCCATGCCAGCGACTAAAGCACCCATCGTCAGGGAAACTAGACCCCCCGTCGAGCCGATGTCCCAAGTAGCATTCTGTGGACCGCTCATTGTGCAAGATGAAAATATAAAGCCAGGCTGTGTGAGGCTGACAATGGAAGGCACACGAGGGAACGCTCGAAGCACAGCCTCTTCCTAATATCTGCCACATATCTTGTGCATTGTAAATTGACTTTGCCTTGAAATTTCAAATTGCTGATAACAGTGATTGATAGGCGTCACTCATCATCTGGGCCCTTTCGCTTCGAGAGCTAAAAGCCTTCACTACGGGAACCTTGAGCGGCGACTGCAGGTTTTGCATGGACTTGCAAGTCGCGACTCAACGTCTAGGCCCATCTCGGCTTTCTCCAAGCCTGAAATAACCTAATGTGCAACGACGATTCGACAAAGTATGCATGGGATGTCGCCCATTGGATCAGTTGGTCGCAAGGTGACTGGAGCAATTTTTGGCGAGGCAAGCATATGATTAAGACAAGTTACGGTGTGTACAATAGTAGTACATAGGAGTATAGTTTCTACATAAAAGGATCATATCAGTAGACCATCCCTTTACTATGATTATCTTCAGATTGCCTTTAATACGGCAGCGACGCTCTTTTACAACACACTCTATAACAATAGGAGCAGCCATGGCCTCAAAGATCGGACCGACCAACTCAAATCCTTCACCTCCACAGCCCCAAGCCACTTCGCAGATAGTCCGTACAGCATAAATTGTTTGAGGGAGAAAACAGTGATTCCTCCTAACAAACGGCTAGCGACCAGCCAATCAAGATCAGATGGTATCCAGTCACGTGACAGGTACCAACAGCTACCGTACACCAACTAGCATAATTTTGTGTTGTCTCATCATAACTGGGATTCGGATTCGGATTCGGATTTTCTCATACTCCGTCCCAACCACTCATGAAACCCTCGGCTATGCGTGAACTTCTTCACTGCCTGCTTGGCAGCTTCGCATGTAGCTACACATATTATGCACATATTTCTGCCTCCAATATGCGCCTGAACCGGGGGCTTGGCTCCGCCCTAGCCTGTGTTTGGGGGTTCCCCCAGGCCCTGTCCTGTCCTCTGCATGCCAATGACTTCAGTGCTCTGCCCCATCTATTTCTCTACTGTCAGCAACTCCGAATTGCCCGAGGAGCCCGGTGGTGTATCATGAAATGAATTTGGCTTCTCGGATTGCTAGCTTAGGCGGGTTAAGGATTTTCTTCAAACTCCCTTCTCCCTCCTTTAGGTCCTCCAGTCTTTCCGCCAAACATTTTCTCGCGACGGCTTTTGAGAAGAGGGCAGGCAAAGCACATGTTGCACTGTCTGGGTTGCTTTGCCGCATTGACAATCTCCGTCTGGTATGTCTGGCTCTCATCGCATGTAGAGGTAGTGTCGGAGTCCTATTTTACCTGTGCGCATCTGGATGACAGTCGTACTGAGTGCCCAATGAAGGCTCTGGTTGACTCTCAGTACCTTCTTTGTTGGGGTTGGCGTCAGCTCGTAAACCATCCTGCCCTATTAAGATGAACCAGCTTCATCAACCACACGCACACTGGACCACCGCCATTTACATCCCAGACATTGACTGGATAGTCCGTCCACCTATCCTGGTTGTCCGGATTCTTACGCCCTGTCTCAAGAATGCCGCTCGGTTCATAAGTGCGGCGCTCATTGCCGCATCGACTTTATCGGGGTGCGTCAGGATAACTCCCTCCAGTCTCTGTGCTTGTTGGAGTTTCTTGACCTCTTCATATGCTGACTCTGGACAGAGAATCGCGGTTTCTACGATCATGCCCATATGATCACATCCATCGAGGGGGTACGGGCTCTCCAACAGGGTAGCGTCGAATGAAAGCGACCCCAGCTCCGATCTCAGAAAGCCTGCCAGTCGATTTTCGATACAGGCCTGATGGAGAGCCATTTCATCACCTCCGCTTTTGAAGAACTGGGTATATGCATCACGAAGGCTTAGCCGTTCCACCGGCGTTTGGCAGTTCATGAACCCGTAATCAACACAAACGGCGCGATGGGGGTATGGCTGTGACAGACGGGTAAACCTTTTCAACTCCCAGACACTCTGATACCAAGTGCCTATGGCGCTCATCAACGATTCAAAGTTTCGCATTGTCCGGATTTCATCACCCAGACTGTGCTTCTGGAACAGCTCAACCATTTTAGAGCTCACCCTTGCCTGCCAAAAATCTTCAAAATTCGCTCTCCCAACGAGCAGCCCGTAGAGCTGCGCGAGCCTCTGAGTCTGAGAATCATTGGAGGCTGTACAGAAGCCAAGAAATATCCAGTTGTCTTCGTCCACATCTGGCATGATTCCGTTTGTGATCTGGCACCAGAAGACATAGGCTTCCAGCTTCTCGCGGGGCTTCAGTGTGTACCACGGGACTGTGCGATCCAGCGGATCGAGTATATGTCTTTGTGTCTCAAATACTGTATCCCAGCTTGTCACAACTCCAGAGCCGAAGCGATTCTGTTGCACAAGCCATCGTACCTCATTCCTGATTCTGGCACTGGGCACTTGTGATCCTCGGAGGTGGATCAGTTCCTTGAGTTTGTCGGACTTCCACGCTTGCCTCAGTTCCTCCTCGCTCATGCCCCACTGATTGATCAGATCGCAGTACAATCTGAAGAGTCGCTGTCGATCCACACCAGAAGTGAAGAAACAGAATCCGAAAGCCTTTGCGACATTGTCGTTTGTTGGTATAGTCTCCTCACGACATGCTCGGATGAAGTCGTCCACCTCGTCTAACGGTCGACCCAGGCGGCATACGAACTTGTGACGAATCCAGTCTTCCTCCAGACAGGCCTTGTCACAGTATAAGACCGAGTTACATTTCTGGCAGGAGATCAAACCGTCATTCAACACCCCACATTTACCACATGACGGACGGTTATTTTCTGGCACTGGTTCGAAAACCCTCGTATCAGAATGCGCTTCGTCATCTGTAACGTCCGAAGGCGGCGCTTCTAAACCTTCATGATCTGTCGGATTCTTTCTGGCGTGACTATTAGCTCTTGTCTCTTTGGCACATGGCTCATACCCGCCAGCGATCCTTTTTATATATCCTTGTGACAGCCACTCAATCTCCCTGGAATGTAGACGGGGGTCGGGGATACTACGATTGAAAGGCGACCATATATCCTGGCGCTCGGCAACCGGCGTCGAGATGGTGGACTCCTTGATGGGAGCCAGCTGTTTATTATCCTCGGAGTTGCATTCATGGTGCAAGACATCGCGAAGTTTCTGTATTGTGGTGTCCAGCGTACCATGACTTGCAGCAGGCATAGCAATGGCGCGAGGTAGCGTCCATTGACCATATACCTTGCCATGATTATTCCGCGCCTGAAATATTCCCAACTGGCTCAAGACGTGGCCGCATAAGAGGCAGGTCTTTTTACTTATCCCAAGATAAGGAAACATTCGAGCGACGTTATCTATGCTCAATAAATGCAGAATCATCCGCATCTCAGCGTGGACCCATTTAGGCTTCCTCAACTTCGCTTCAAGGCTTTTTGGATGCTCCACACTGTCGAGTTTCAAGCACAGCGAGAGCTGCGGCGGAACCTCCCTAGATTCGTACCCAGGGAGGAGCACTATCTTCACGCGCTTCAGCCCAGCAATTTCGCGGGCTGCTTCGTGAAATGTGGCAAAAGAATGTCTGGGGCGACAGATGTATTCCATCTCTCGACCTTGCCGGTGGACTTTACTGGGTAAGAAGTTGTCCTTCAGTTGGGAGTAAAAGTCAGTGCTGTTGCCAAGGTCGTCGACCAGCTCCACGAACGCTGGCGGGGGGATTCGTCCATCCAAAAACGCTTTGAGGCAAGTAGTGAAGACCTTCATCTTCTCGCCTTTCCCCAACAAGTCCAGGAGAGCCTTCGCATGATGCTTCAAACGTGGGCTATAGTACATGCTGAACTCTTCGCGAAGGTCAAGAACATCCTCACTTAACAAACCTGGGAATGATTCAGTCAATGCGACTTTGCCCAGACTTTATCAGCCCTACCTCGTGATGCAACAACCTCCAGCATATTAGCCACCTTCTCAAGCAGCTCAATATCTGCGTCCACCCAGGGCGCATTGCGCGCCGCGAAGATTGTGGCCTCCTCTTCGCTCTCCATCAAAGAGGTGCAAGTAACGTAATCCGCTTCCTTCTTGCGGCAAATCAATTCAGCTAGTTGATCCAGAAACCTCATCCTGATTGACTTTATAGTGCCTGTTCCCAGTCGGCCTACGACGTCAGTAGCAAAGTTGCTGCCGATCTCGCTCTCTTCATCGTCTGAGCTGTCGGCCTCACGAATATCTTCTTCCCTCCCTGCTGCTAGAGGGGTGCGCTGTTGATGCTTGACATGGCATACTGTCGCTAAAGTTGTGATTTCCGACTCAATATCGGGTGGGAGTCGCCAGACGGAATCCCCAGCCTCGTCAAGGGATATCTCCACCGGACGTGAAAGAACTTGAACGTGTTGCATCGCTTATCTGACACCTGATCGGATTTCGGAGACGAATTCTAATGCAAATAATGCTTTGGCAATAAAGAATAGCTGCCGGAGTGATGATTGAAATGAGGTATGATCGCGGGCGGGGTAGGTGTTGGGCGCCTACAGGGGTTGCTTACCTGCAGCATGCATGGAAAGCCAAGGAAGGCTAGTTATATGAGGTATTTTATGGGTGTAGCCGCCGTATCTTCCACGACAGCCGACAGGAAAACTCTCCTTTATTCCACTCCCTCTTCCTTATTCAACGCACCAAGGAAACATAATACTAGATCACGAGTAAGCACACAGCCCTGACTACGTGAGATCAGGCACATCTATGAAAACCGCAGAATTTGGGATATGGCCTGTTCAGCTGACCTTCGGGCTGTGAGTTGTTCTGGATCTCTTTCACCTCTCACGTGAGCAGGGTAATAACCATAATTGCTTCTGCCAATGTTAAGACGCACGAAATATGGAAAGGCAGGCGAATCAAGGGTTCAACTTGCGGTAACTGATGAGCTCCTTCCTTCGCAAGGCAATCTGAGACTGCTGCTCAACTCTTCTGCTCACCTGTTCAGACGGATTTTGTTTCACTGAATTACGATGGCCTGCGTACTACAACCTGCGATTGATCAACTTACGCTCGATCTGGTCGGGGATGATATGCACCTCAGCTGGATGATAGAGACCATGTCCGTCTTACTCCATCTCCCTCACTCATAGACGTAGAATGTGATTGTGATGGGTTCTGGGTGTTAGGGTGTGATGTGGTGCTTTGCATGTCCTTACGTATCCCTCGTCCTCCAGCTGTTCAAGATATCTGTGTACAACTGATAAAATACATGTATATTGGTTGACCCGTACTTGACGTCCTGCTCTTCTGTATGCCGTCCTATCTCCCCTTCACCTTGATCATGATCAACCACTCCTGTGTTGTTTTGTGGGGCTCATCGTAGTTACAACAGGGTGGTACTGAATTTGGGGACATAAGGGCTTTCGGAGGCTGATGGTGAATGATGTTTCAATTTTTGAGGCTTTAGGCTGGGAGGAAGGGTGGTATGACCTGTATTTGGCAAACAACACCACCACGTAGATACCGCGATGGGCTCGCGCAGTTATAAACTGTGTTTTCAGATTCTAATCTGTATAAATGTACCCACTATATGGCAGTTAGGCAGTGATCTAAATTAACAGACCTAGAGGCAGGATATGATAGACAAGTGAATTCCTCGAGTCCATGACTTCCGTATAGGCTAATAACTGCTCAGATACGCCAACAGAAGGGTTACGGCAATAAGTAATGATATTAGAAAGGCCGTATCTGGAGACATAGTTGCTCAAACAGTGAGAAGCATTTAGAGAGGGCTGCCCAGTAACGGTAGCCTATCCTCTAAACATGAGTTAATTCTATGTATTGTCAGCACAAATCGAAGCTAAGGACAGCCTGGATGAAGTAGAGAAGCTTAGTACATACATGCATGGGCTGCTTTAGAGCTTGTTGTAGCGACTTTCTTACACTTTTTGGTACCCGTGAATTCGGCAACTCCTGGAGTGGCTTCCGTACACGCCCATACAACCTCAGTGAATTCACCTCGGGCATTTCGATAATTGTCCTCGCTAACATTGAATGTAATATTCGCTCTCCCTCTTGTAATCTCAATTTGTGGCTGAGGGCACCGTGAGAGAAGGCAGAGCCCCAGAGTGTTGTCTAGGTGTCTCTGTCGCAGAACGGACTCAAATTCGTGGAAAAAGGCAGAGTCAACGCCAGATAATAGATCTACTCTGGGATCTTTAGGACTCGAGAAACTAGGTTCGAAGAAGAACTCGAAAGGCATTAATCGGCCATGAAGGAACGCCCATGACTGGGGCTTGATGGTCCCATCGTCGTCACAAAAGCTGGCCAAACCTGGAACCGTCCAAGGCATAGTAGTCCCGTTGGACTCGACTAGAAGTTCGTCCTCGTTGACGTCGAAGTGGCGATGCACGAGGGTTAAACCAAGCAAGTCTGTTACGCCATATCGGATAAAGAGGTCTTTCAGGTCGGAGAATAATGCCTCTTTGTCACCGATGGACTGGAAAGCCTTGCTTGACTCACCCAGAAAAGGGAGACTGTTGAACTTCTCGGAAGTGTACTTATCAAAAAGCGCCATGTTTGGGGGACGTGGGTAACTGATATCTGTGAGATTTCTTCCGCAAATGCAGGTGTGGCGGGTATGATATGAAATGCGGGGACATGCTATTTGACGGTGCGACAGCGGCTAATCATAATATGGCGAAGTAGTTATTATTAGCGCTTAGCTGCATGCTCAAGTTGTTCCTCAGCCTAGCTCGCTCGATCATCTTTCATGAACGAGTAACGATTTCCTCGTCATCGACATGCCTGTAAAATCTCGGAAAGACTTCCAAGTCGCCATAATCTGCGCCTTGCCGCTAGAATTCGATGCGGTGGAAGCCTTACTAGACGAATACTATGACGAGACCATCAAGCGCCTTGGTCAACGCGGAGACGCCAACTGGTACCGGACCGGAAGAATCGGTGAACACGATGTTGTCTTGACCTGTCTACCGAATATGGGACAGGGAAGTGCTTCCAGCGCAGCTTCGAGTCTACTTATCAGCTTCGGCGGGATAAGTCTGGCATTGGTCGTGGGTATATGCGGAGCTGTACCGACCCTGCCTCAAAAGCGAGAGATCATCCTAGGCGACGTTATTATTAGCGACAGTATTGTTGAATATGGACTGGGAAAGCAATATCCAGACGGCTTCAAGCCTACTGTTCAAGTCAAAGATACCATCGGACGCCCGAACCGGGAAATCAGATCTTTCATTTCTGGGCTGAAGACTCGAAGCATGCGCCGCCAGCTTCAGGAGGAGCTCTCCAAGTATCTTGCGCAGCTACAGTATGACTCGGAAACTGATTGGAAGTACCCGGGAGCTATACATGACATCTTATTCGAATCGCACTATCGCCACAAGCACTACATCCACACACAGGATACCGCATGTTTGTGCGTCCGATGCCAGTCCAGGTCTGACCCGGTATGCGACAAGGCTCTGGAGGGAGATTGCAGTACCCTGGGGTGTGCAGGCCCACGAATCGAACGACAACGCCTATCCTCACACAGCGCGCCAAAGCCCTTGATTCACTTTGGTGCCGTGGCCTCAGCTGATACAGTAATGAAGTCTGGTGAACACCGCGATGCCTTGGCGCAAATGAGCAAGGTAATTGGATTCGAAATGGAAGGGGCAGGAGTTTGGGATAACCTAACGTGCCTTGTTATCAAAGGCGTGTCAGACTATGCTGACAGCCACAAGAGCAAGTTCTGGCAGAACTACGCCGCGGCTACAGCGGCATCTTGTGTAAAAGCATTTCTAACTTTCTATGCAAAAGAAAATCATGAGCAGGGTAGGCAAAAACCCGTACCCATTAATGGGTATCGTTACTAGTCTGTTGAAAGCTTACTCTACTTTAGTGCTTGTCAAAGTTGAGCAAACAGGAATAGTCACTGATAGCCCAATAGCCCCTTCGCGGCCATTATGTGGCTGTATCTGCCACAAAACATATCGCTTTACTACTCCCAAGTCCTTATATGATTATCTTGGAGCAGTCTTTGTCTCCCATTCTGGGTTTCCAGCAATGACACGACAATGCAATGATCCTTACTGTCAGCGGCCAGCTGAACCATCCGGCAACGTAACTTTGCATTGGCCTCCGTGGCTTTCAACAAAGGTCCTCACCTTTGCTTTCTCACATATCCCTTCACCTGAGATGTTATTACGGATGTCCAACTCGATTCCCAGAAGCGCTGAAGTTTTTAAGTACGCTGCGAATGGGGACATCCTTGGCCTACAGTCGCTTTTTGACCTTGGGAAGGCTTCCCCTTTCGACGTGTGCTCCGTTAAGGGACAATCGGCGTTACGTGTATGGCGGAAATCTTCAACCCTCTGTTGGAGAAAGCTAACTTATACAGTATGCTGTCTCAAAGAACCAACTCGATGTTTGCGAGTTCCTCTTACAAAAACAAGCTGACCCGTTTCTCGAAGATCGAACTAATCTGTGCGGCAAACTGGATCCTTACAGAGACGAACAACGAAGCTGACATCTCACAGTTGCGCCTTTGATATTGCGTGGAACAAGATATTCTCGGGAAAAGCTAGCAGAGACATGCAAGCTCGCCTGCAGGCTCTGTTCCTGAAAACTGATAGACTTGAGCAGCGTGGCTTCTCGAAGCTCCACCAGGGGATCCTTGGTCTTCGACATGTCAATCTCGAAGAAGAACTCCGATTTTCCTCCCGGACAGCTATCAACCAAAAGGATGCAGATGGTCGGACTGCGGTATCTTGGGCTGCTTGGAGAGGAGACATCGATGCGGTCGAGCTGTTTACCAAGTACGGATCCGACATTAAAATACCCTCTAAAAGGCAAATAGCCCCGATTCACTACGCCCTGGAAAGCGGAAGTGCCTCTGTGGTGCAATTTCTACTCAACACAGGTGCAGACCCGAACCATCCTAGCGATGAGGGATTAACTCCTTTACATTGGCTGATTGCAACCCATGACCGCCCTGACCTTGTTCAATTGTTGGTTGAATATGGTAGTGCTCTGAACTGTGGCGACTTTACCGGGACCACGCCGCTCATGACTGCCGTGCAGCATAATCGTCCTCGAAGCGTAAGAAAATTGATCGAGCAGGGTGCCAATCTTGAGGAAGAAGACGAAGAAGGGTGGACGGCCCTCAATTTGGCTATCTTCATGAATCGACACGAATGCCTCAAGATTCTTCTCGATGCCCAGGCCAACTGCGAACACATCACTAGTGACGGCAGCTCAATACTACATTTTGCGGCTGAGAATGCGGATCTCAAGACAATGCAATCGTTAGTTCGACGTTCCTCGCACCTTCATTTCCCGATTGATAGCAAACGGCAGGAGGATGGCCTTACAGCTTTGGAGCTTGCGGAGGAGAGGACCGTCACAGATGAATGGCAACTGATGTTTCTAAAGTTATGTCAGTGTACATGATGTGTTGTTCCCGAGCTTGCACTTCGGCGTGTTCCATTATTGGCACTAAATCAGGGCCATATTGCACCTCAAGTTGCGGGCGTTGTTGAGTTGAATCTACAGGCAAACCGGAAGTTAGGGCTAACGCGCCCTAAAAGAAATATATTAGAACCGGTATCTGGTCCTTGATTGATTCTCAATACATTTTACAATTAACTTTTGTGCGCTGCAATGACAGCTAGTGGCCTTAGGATTGAGCTTTGTAGAATAATGTACTTTTTAAGTGTATCATAAAAAATCTATGCAAATCAGGTTCTATCAGGTGCAGGTTCGAAGGTCCGACCTTTGGAACCTGGGTCGGACCATTTCGAGTAATCACGACCTTCAACCACAGCTACAGCACATCCACCAAAAAAATTGTTACAGCTTCTCCTGGACCTCCTCGGTCTCCTGGCCACTGTCACTGCTGAGGCCAAGCTCCTTCCTCTCAGGCATGCCATGGTCGCTGGTATCCAAGCCCAGCTCGCGAGACTGTTGGATGATCTGATCGAAGCTGAGCTTGGGCATGTCGTGGGCGACCCTGAACGGCATCTTCCCTTCGATATGGGCTTTGGCGTAGATGATGTCGACCTCCTCAATCTCACGGCCGGCTGTCTCAACATAGAAGAAGTAGCCGAATATCAAACCGACAAAGTTAAATAGTGCGAAGAAGAGATAGACACCCCATGGGCTCTGGCCAGCGAAAAGCGGTGTGAACATGACCACGGCAAAGTTACAAATCCAGTTGGTACAGGTTGACGCCGCCGCGCCCACGGTACGGGTCCGGAGGGGGTTGATCTCTGGTGGGTAGATCCAGGGCAGTGGCAAGAGAGTGAATGCGAAGAAAGTGATGAAGAGAAAGATGCCAACAGCAGCACCCTTAGAGTTCTCCTCGGTTTCTTTGATTAGGCAAGCGAACGTAATAACGAAGCTAAGCCCCTGGCCTAGAAAACCAATCAAGTATAGTTTTCGACGGCCGACTTTCTCAATCATGAAAAAGGACGGGATAGTTGCAATGGCGTAAACAGTCGCGAATACTCCGCCCATGATTAGCGACAGATATTTCTCCATATGCAGGTTCTCTTGGAAAAGCAATGTCGAGTAGTAGATAGCAGCGTTACAGCCAGTAAACTGCTGGAAGAACTGACCAGAGCACCCGATAAGAAGGCGCTGGAATTCCTGGGTTTTGCCAAATGTGAATACTCTCTTCCAGTTTGACTGCTCGCTCTTTGAGGCCTCCATGTCCGTTTTTAAGAGGTTGTAGTCGTGAAGTACTTCATCGGAATCAGGGGAGGCGCCCTTGAGCTTCCCGAGAACTTCACAAGCCTCCTTGTCAAGTCCTCTCATTACAAACCACGATGGGGAATCCGGGAGCAGCAAGGCACCGGAGGCCACAACCAGAGCGAAAAGGATCTGAAGCGCCACTGGGAATCGCCACTGGACGGAATCCGCGGCGTGCGAGATACCGAAGACAACCCAGTAGGCAATAAACGTGCCACCGGCGATCATCGCGCCCTCAAAACAGACCAGGAAGCCACGATTGTGAGCGCCGGAGCATTCCGATTGCCAGACCGGGATCGTGGCCGTGTTCATGCCATTTCCAATGCCCGATACAACACGGCCAATGACGAACTGACCAACTTCCCATTTACCAGTGAAGCAGACCGTTGTAAGCAAGGCGCCGACGATCAGGACACTGGCTCCCATGAAGATCAGCCGAGTGCGGCCGAGTCCGTTGCCAAAGAACATGGAGAATAACGCGCCGAAGAAACAGCCAAGCTCATAGCAGGATGTGACAGCACCGCGGATGACATTGATGTAGTGTTCCTGCCCCTTAGTCGGATTGTCGGGCATTTTGAGGATTGGAAAGGAGTTAACAAACTCGTCGCCATTGAGAAGGCCGGCCATCATGCCCTGGTTGTAGCCAAAGAGCGAGAAACCCATGACAGCGGCGAAGGTGACGCTCAGCCGGAGCGACCGACCACTCAAGCCGCTGGTAGTCGTCCACATGTTGATGGCAGGGACAAAGAGCCGTCAGTTTGTGGGGTGGGGTTGGGGTAAAAGAAAGCTGGGGAAAAAGTAGTACGGAAAAAGGGAGTACGTGGAAGCAGGAATATTCGCGGTCTTATAGCAATACTGACTTCGACTGCAACCTTGGTCCGACCCCAAACAGGAAAGTCCAGCGAACTTCCCGAGGTGGAGACACCCCAAAGAATCCCGTTCCCTTGGCACTTGGCGGAACCAATTGGCACTTTGGTACTCTGCAGATCGACTGGTCAGTGTGTGGGTGGAGTAACTTTGAGGCCGCAGGGCCTGATTTCCAGTATCCAGTAGAGATTTAGCATGGCTAAATCTCTGCTTGACATTCTACCATTATTTCCTCTCCGTAATGATTGATTCATGCGAGTCTGCCCCCCTTTGGACTTAGGCCCCCCGGGGTTTTGCTCTCTGGCGCGCATGCTTGTTGTCCTAGGATCTTTATATGCCTCCAGATCCATTCAGATCCTTCATCCATCTTTCTTTCTCGTTTTCTGTTCCCTGTGCCAGCTCCCTGGAGTCACCGCAATCATCGCGTACTCTCCTCCTCTTTGCGACATGATGTCATATTATGCATACTTGTATTCTACTATTACAGTTTTCATCTGGAGCCGCCAAGACCTTAGTCGCCCCAGTATGACGTCGCAAACTTTTTGCGAAGTTCCCAATTCAACGCTGGTCCGAATGTGCCCGGCTATTTACGAATCTTCGGGCCAATGACATCCAGATACCTTGTGGCGAAACAAAAGGCATGCGAACTGGGGCAATTTCGCTTAACTGTCTCTTTTGTGTCAAGCCACCCGCCACGCGGTCAGGTCGGTTCGCGCCCCAGGGCTCACAGGCGGGGCTCTTTCATATCCGGGGCTGACCATCTGCACGTGGTATACCGTCGTTTCAGGGGATTACCGGCCCGGGTTATCTCGGCTTACCTTCCAAACGGCTCCCATCGCCTCGGGGGATTTAGGTGGGGTACTCCGTATGGCCCACATCCTTCCTTAACTGTATTTGTCGAGGCGTAGTGGGTTTCGCCTTTTCCAGGTGACAGAGGCAGAAGTGACATCACTTCCTTTCCCTAAACTTTTTTGATGTGCTCCGATGTGCTCGCAGGCTCGTGGAACGGTTCATTGGAACGAAACCGCTTGACATTGCAGGTATCGGGCAAACTTTGCAGTTTCTTTTTGGGGATACTGAATACATGGAGAATATTGGGGATGTATTGCGAAATGCCAAGTTCCAAAAGCTACTGGAGAGAATCGTTTAGATATGAATACCAGGAGCGAAGAGATAAGGCGCACGAAGCGGTGGATGACCTTGAGAAAAGTGTTTAAGGGGCAGAGTTGGTGGGTATATATGATATATTCTTCTAGTTACATAATTATTTGTGCTAGATTTGCAGCCCTTCCTTTTGAAAAGGAAATACCAAATGGTGTCTTATCGAGGACTGCTTTAACTGGGGTCTTGGACACTCCACTCTCTTTACTGGGGATTTGGATAATGAGATCAGAATTTGAATGTGGAGATGGTGCGGTGCCTCAGAGGAAACGGGATTGCGTAAGTGGCTCCATATATGCTATGGGTCAGTCCAGGGCAGTTTTGTTGCCTGAAGGTGTTAGAACCATGGCCCGGCGGAATGAAGATCGGCCAGCAGCCAATCTACATTCAACGGATTAATACTTTCACCGCGCCACTTTCTGGTTGCCAACTGAGAGAAAGCGATCATCACTTATTATTGGGTTGCCAGCAGTACCGCCTATTCAAAAGATCTCCAGCTTACTAAATAATGACTAAGTGGCGTCGAACCTCGCCGCTGGCTATGTTCCGACAATAACAATGTATCCAGCAACACCACCATTGTTGTTGCGCCCGTGGCCTGACTTCTATTGGATTTCGTGAGATTGGATTTTCTGCTTGCTTGGGAGCTTACTGACCTGTGATTCTTCTTTTGATAGATAATGCGGCACGAAAAGCCCAGGGATTGCATAGGACTGGTGCTATTAGACTACTCGAGTGGAACTAACATATCTCTCACTCCTATAGTTAAAGCGTTTTCTCCGCCAGGCAGTTCCCACAGCAAATCATCTTTACAATTGGACTTCAGAGATCTGAAGACTGCAAGAGATGTTCAGGATCAAACTGCTTAATTCAGGGACTCTGTGAGGAATGTACAAAGTCTCCACCTAGCCCTATTACTCAGGAAGTTAATCAATCTAAAAGCGTGCCACACTACTATGGGAAAGGCATTCTTGTAGAACATGAGGCCAGGCGGCTTCAGGAGGCAAACACCCGCCAAATCGCAAGACTAGGAGGTCTATATAGCTTCCGGAGGCATTCGGGCAGTTTCAGAGGGTCAACAGTGCGCCCAGCAAGGCCTTGAAGCAATTGAATTGACGGAAGAGGAAGGTAGTGAGCCACCACGAAAGCGCGCTGCAGCGACTACTTCACAATTATGACCATACTAGAACTAGGCATCCGGATAGATCTACCACCTAGCGAGCGATTTAAAAATGCAAGACATGCAATCTAGCAACCATTTCATCGATCGGGCTAGTCATCTATTAATAAGCTATGTCAGTTACCAAGCCTAAGAAAGTAAACAAGATTGGCTGTTGCCACCTGGTTGCAACAAGCATCCGTCGACCTTAGCCATGGGCATTAACATCACCACAGTTCAACTGTTTGATGACTGACCTGATTCGTTGAGGCAATTGGACGTAAGCATCAAAGTGATAGGAGAAACAACAGCCAGTCATTCCTTTAGTCAAATACTACATCAAGTCAGACGCTCCGCACAACATGTACTAGTGGCTTTCGAAATCCACCGGACTTGATATTTTGAAGCTATCTAAAACAATCGAATAATCCTAGCCAATGGGAATAGCTATTTTCAAGGGAAAAATGGCTCATCGCTTCTGTCCCGCAGCTCGCAGGAATCAAGGCTTCTGGTTATTTTCCCCAACCATCCCTGCCGGCGCCCCGAAGAACGAAACGGTCAAATGCATGCTTAGCATGTAGGATGTGGAGAACTAAGGTAACTGCTATTTCCCTTCTTAGAAGCCAGAGTACTAATATAAACAGAGCACTGGGACTCAGCCTTATGATATCTGTGTTACAGACGGCTGCGACTGCGTGTTTGCGGTCGAGAGCGACAGGCGTAGAAAATATACACTAAGACGTGCAGAGCAAGAGCTGAACACAGCACATCAATTCTTAGGCAATATCATTACAGCGTTCAATATAGGTAATAAGACACATCTTGACTGTCTGCTTTTAGCTGCGAGAGAATATCACTCAGGACAAGCAACTCAGGATGCCATTACCATTACTAGAGACGCTGAGCAGGTTTGGGGGCACCAAACACCTCTATAAGACTAACATAGGCTAACTCTTCTATTAGGCCTCGGAAACAGATACTGTTGATAGGCAGACGCAATCTCTTAAGGATGATGTAGGGGACAGTTCTACCAGAGATGGACTCATGGTATGTGAACCACCTACACTATAAGAGAAAATTCTAATTAAGATCTCATGATTATACAAGTCTCATCCTAGAATACCAGACTCTAATACTAGGAGTGCCTCACCATCGTCCTTTATATTAGCTAACAACCTTAGAGATGTCAGTAAATTGATAGAAGATGCTAACTGTGGTGATGCTAGCAGAGCAACAGGCTATTTTAGTAAAGCATCTGAGATTGCATAGTTACAGAAGTTGGGCGCTATAGTCAACAAGTTGAATACAGATAAGGAACACCACTCAAATCACATCAAGGCCTCTACCACATCAATGAATTATCACATTAATCATATCCAAATACCCGAAACAATGAACTTCAAGCCAAGAGGCCTACCACCTAAACCATGGGCGACTCACTTACTAAGCATTTTTTTCAAATCAGTCTTACCGTCATATCCACTCATCAATAAATCATTATTTATTATCCAGTTCAATCAAGCTTTCACTTATTCTTCAGCGCAGCCCTCGCGGAAATGGCTTGCTATACTCAGTTTAATACTCACTGTGGGCTCCAAATGCTACCAGCTGTCAGAACCAGTATCTGACGGCAATACTAATGATCACATCTTCCTCTCGCGGGCAATAGCACTAAGCTCTACCTCCAGCATAATCACCAGACATGTAGGCTTCTAACAGGTCCAAATTGACCTGCTAGCTATTTAGTATCTGAGCTCAGGTTAGGTAAACCAGTACGTACACGGCATACTCACAGATTTCTTTTTTTTTTTTTTTTTTTTTTTTTTTCCTTTCTAGGTCATGGCAAGTAAATGGTCGTGCTGTTCGTCTGGCAGTCTCTATGGGGCTCAATCTACGTGTAGATAGTAGCCAGATCGACCCCGTGTCCAAGGAGACACGTGCCCGGATTTGGTGGTCGATTGTTGCCCTGGAGCATGCGCTCTTGAGCATGACTGGGCGTCCTTCGTGCATTGATTACCAAGTCATCTCTGTACCTGCATGTGGCAGGCCGTGGTTCAGGTACGACCTGAGAGTCCGATGAGGGATCTTCGACCGTACATTCACACCCAGGCAGGCATGATAGTTCCCGCCCTGGTTGCAGATTTTTTGAACAAATGCCATTTGTGCAGGCTCGCGCTTTGACACCTGCCCAAAGCATGGTCTCGTGTTCCAACAGTTCCACTGCTTCTGGTCGTAAAAGCGGACTCCCTCTTACCAACAGCTTACACAGACGCTTTCTTCCCTCTACAGCAAGGGTGGTCTCTTCAGTGGCTTTGGCGCTGCATGTTCTTATTGGACTGCCCACTCTTCTTTAACCAAGCTGTTATCATCTCTGGTGCTGAAACATGGAACCCTGAGGCCGCTTGCTTATATCGTCTCATTAGTCCTGCTCACAGAGAACCATTTCTTCTAGTCCGCTTGTATGATCCTCCCTTGAGACCAAATCAACCAAGTTAGCAGACGGCGCGACTGGAGACGATGGAAATCTTTGACTATTCCGGCCTTGATCTATGCCTCCACTGAAACTTGTATGGGTCATATTCCTGCCATCATTGAGAATCTTAGCGGTAAGGCCCACGAGAATGTGACTTTTGCGAGAAAGTCGAACATCACCCTATCAGATATCTCAGTATCTGTCTTGATGTTGGCTCTTCATCTTGTGCTCCTCCTTCCTTCATATATCGCCCTGATATTAGTCGAGGCGAGTTTCCCTTCCTCAAACCTGCGAAACTATTATTCCTTCCTCCTCCAGGCAGCGAGGGGCACGTGTCAGAGAGCTATTGCCGAGTGCTGATCTACTGCTACAGGCACAGAAGGCATGGCAGATGATTGGAGTTGGAAGAGTATTGTGGTGCCTTGAGTTACATGGGAAGATGACCTTATGTTTAGTGTGTATTGCGGCTATTGTTCATTCCATTCTTTACTACCGTTTTTAAATCGATAGAATCTTTTTGTCATTCACGAATCGGCCGGCCGTCAGTTGCAAGTTTCTCCTCGTGCGCGGAAGCGATAAATATCGCGTTGTTTCCATCAATAGTAGCCGCGCGATAACTCTGTGCTGGACTGAGACTCTGCATACTCTTGTCGTATAATGAATAACCCTTCCTCGTATAATTTTTCGCAGCACGTCCTACCGGCGACGGATCCGACGGATCTACTTCGAGCTGGTCCGATAGCCTCCAGTCCTCTCGTTCATAGCTCCAAAAGGTAACCTCCACATATTCAGATAGTGGTGGGATCTCCCCTGCCTGTGGAATTATCAACAGAATGGCTGTTGCTACGGATGCTGCTATCACCTGACCGGGGAGGTGACGCTGCCGCACAATCCCGAGCCACATGATTCCCAACCATGGCAGTCATGCCTTCCTTCGGCCCGTACCGGTTTCCCAAATTGGCCAACAGTCATAGTTTACAAATCTTGAAAATGAGGGTGGCTCGCAAGGCGCAATATACTGCTGATAGACAAGAAGAATGGTCGACGAAGTATTTGCCAATGATTCTGGACCAGTACTCTGACACTTGGGACGCGTGGGACTACTATACTTCCGCCATGGGATGTTAGAATACCATGCTTAAGTTATCCGCGACTACTGGGCTGCTGAGCGTTGTTCAGTAATATGACTGCGACAGGCACCTTTTCAAAGTCTGTTCTCTCTCTTCTATCTTGACAATGTGGATGTTATATCGTGGGAAATCCCACGCACTATGGCAAAGACACAATTGAACGAACGACAATCTCAACTACTAGCCCAGCAAACCGAAAATCAACACAAGAAATGTTGGGCCTAGTCAATCCTCCAGCGGTGCGTTGACAAATGGGGCACCAGATAAAAGATACTGCCAGAGCGAAAGCAAGGCTCAATAAATCTCCAGACATCACAACAGCTTCGGGGCACTTTGCACAACCGAGCTAGCGTTATTTTCAATAATTCCCTCAGCAACGAGTTTCTGAACATAGTCCTGCAGCCAATTCTGACAGATTGGCGCCTACATTTCAAATCAGTAGTTGCGATAATGCGATGTTACATCTACTAGTACATACCCTGGCGACCTCCTTAATCTGTGGTTTGTTTTCAGATCAAAGCAAAATTATGCCTCGAAATACACAATTATTTTAACGACATATTTTACGTAAGAACGATCACAGTATGAGCAAACAATTCCTTACCAGTCGGATCTCGAAATGCGATACCGAGAGTTCAATATAGAGGAAAAGACAAGATACATATGTTATGCGGGCTTGGAGAAATTGAGCCCTGATTAACCATGTTGGTCGCGATACAGCGCTTTGAGCAATGGAAGTACATGTCTGGCAACTTGAAATAGCTTTCTTGAGTGCTCATCATCACTCTATGTAAGTTATGGAAACCTAGGTTATCTAACTTAGTATTTTCCAGTGAATAGGGAGCTTTTCCCCCTTCTCTATCCCACTAAACCCCTTTATTTTTCTGTTCACCTTGTTACGGAGAAGGGGCAATGCACTGAAAAATTGAATGCTTTCAGCAATGCGCGAAGGTTGCAACAGGTTGATTGAGTGGTCATGCTACTCTTATGGTATAATGGGGATGCAAAAGTATTCAACCACCTACCTCACTACCTACGAGGCTCAGAGCCCTGACTCTAACATTCTACCTGTTCTATTGAAAGAAGCAGCAGGACAAAAGTCCTCTGATTCTCATGTATTAGAGGCTGGAATCCACTGCGCTGCAGCGTAATTGGGTCTGAGTATAGCAGATCCAAGCTTCACATGTCAAATATATGATTGATCTGATGCACCCTTTTGGCCTGATGTATAGCAATATACTAAAATGAAAGACATGCGGTAATTTTGCTACTGGCTGATGAACAAGGACAGAACACAGGGGGTTAAATAGGGCTTAGTGGGTTAAGATATCACCCTGGAGGGGAAATGCATCCTATGATCCCTAAATTTAGCTAATACTGGGTTGAGGGTGCAGTTCATCACAGATAGTTGGATCACCCGCATATTATCTTGTTCATATAAAATCTCACAACCCTGTATATAAAGTGGCTACCACGAGAGCAGATGCAAAGGTTAGAGGCATAGCTAGAAGAAGGAAGGGAATTGCATGGTTATTAAATGGTTAAAAAGGTTTAAGTGGGGAATGGCTTAAATAGTGGGCCAATGGTCAAAAGCATTCAAGCACTCATGTAGTGCCAGGGTAGAGACCAGTTTCTGCGCGAAAGATGAACAGCGCCTATAGCCAGAGATGTACTGAGATGCAATCAATGCCCCATTGTATAATCTATATAGGTCAAGTAGTGATTGCTAACTAGGGCTAGGCCTAGAGACCCCTAAACAAGAGTTGGGATATTGCTGCACCATAGGCGCTGGGATCTCTGAGTGGTGGGTTGATGTGATAGATTGCCTGTTTAATATTTTTTTTTTTTTTTTTTTTTTTTTTTTTTTTTTTTTTTTNTATGTATGCAGCTGCGCCGCTCTAATTTTTTCCCTGGTCATTGTATTCTGAGGCAATTATTGTCCACCCACACATGAGGTTAGCCCTCACGATGTCTGCTGGTACAAGGTCAGCCTGCACATCAGATTTATACGGGACTCTACAACAGTAGCATTACTATCAAAATGCAGTGGCCAATAGTTAATCATATTTCTGAGGGGTAAGCCGCCAGTAATTCTCTATTATATGCCTCGGACTACTTCTTTGACAGGGTATTTAAGAGATACAGCATCCACAGAGGCACACACAAAACATTTAAAGCAGAATCCATAGTCAATTTATCCCTAAATTGCCATGTTCTTCCTCCTATTTCTCACCATGCTTCTGAACCCATTCCGACCTTGTGAGGGCTCGCCAACCTACCAAGAGGAATATCGGGGCAGCTATGTACCTGAGGTTATTGAAAAAGAATATGGTCTCCAGGTAGTAGCACCGGATACTCCATATGTGGCAGCTGCCGGCCGAAACGCTTTATACTTCCTTGACACCCGGTTCGATCCTGAGACTGCAAAGCACATCAAGCAACAAATTGAGAAGGCTTCTGTGCCAAACCCAGATGAGTATATCTCTATAGATGAGGTTTTGGCTACAGCGGAAATCAAAAACTCTACTGGCGAAACAACATTCGTGTTTGACCCCGCCTACGCCAGGGTGCTATTTGCAAGGGGAATAAACAGGCACAATCCTAAGCTTAAACTACCTGTGCATGAGCCCGCTGGCGATTGGCTAGTGACCTACGACCTGGATAAAACCCTTACAAAGCGGGCTGATAGGTGCCATGATATTGGCTGTCACTACGCCACCGACTGCAAGCAGCACCATTGTCAGCAATGCCTCCATTACAGGGTTGACAATCATTGTGATGGACCAGTACTTAATGCCGTTAGTATATGCCAAGCTAAACCGTGCTCAAAGGCTGTCGACACGCCAAAAGAAGTTGGAGAGGCGGACGCCAGCTACTATCAACGGATGGACAAGTTGCACTGGGCGTAAAAGAGCTGTGGTGGGTGCGGAATTGCACACCAATTCCAAGGGAAGAAGTTGCTTTATCCGCTCAGAAGCATCAGAATTTCATCAACCTCTTAGGTCTTGTTAACTGAGACCAGATCTATCAAGCTTTTATCTATTGTTACATTGTTGTGGCTTCATTTTTACAATTCTTTGTGAAGTGCGATTCTTCAACCTAGGGTTGGCTGAGATCATCGTCCTAGTGTAATACATTGACCCACATGTTGATCAATCAGAAGGCTTGTCATCACCTTCCTACCAACCCCACTGAGGAACCTGTTGTGATTTATCCCTTATAAATATTGCTGTACTTTCATTCACTTTAGCAATCAGATATCTAACTATTCTCTACTACTTACTATGGTAGTACAAGTAGCTTTCAGTTCGATTCCTGGTCTTGAAAGAAGCCAAGTGACTCTATTCCCTAGTACATGTGTTCTGGCGCACCCCCAATAGATTTTCTCTGCCTAAAGATGGTCCTGGCAGCTGGTTTTATACTGGTACAATTCTACATAGCATAGCTACTCCTAAGCTATCGCGGATCGAGGATGTTCTAGGATACGCTGGCTGGGTTTTTGTCGAGACTTTAATTTCGAGTTTTCCACACGTGTCCTTTTGAAGATGCCATGCCTTCCAAATCTTTGTCACGAAGTGTCACCTGTCGCTGCGGCTTATACGGAAACGCATTAGAGGGTAGCGTCAAATGGGCCCATTCGCGCTCCATTGTAGAGAGACATGGCTGAGAATGGCTTACACAAGTCGAAAGCGCAAACGTGACTGGTAAAAATCCAGTTGGAGTATTGACGTAGCCACTATGTACAGCGATCGAGGGCAGAAGTTTGTGAAATATTTCATGGCGATCTCTTGCTGAGATTCGTGCTCCAGTATACTTGAATAGAACCTTGAGTTCTTCCCGGATATTGCTCGGAGAACAACTTTGTCACGTCTGACCAACGGAGATGCTGATCCCTCTTCAACTTCACCAAGAGCTCCTCTTCCTCTGGTAACCATGGCATCCTTTTCCTAGAATTCACTTGGTGCGTCCTATGATTATTCCGAGCTTTGCGGATGGCCTCACGAGTCTGAGCCCGACGGCGGGCTAACCGTACGTTTCCACTCTCTAGCGCGGATTCTTTCGACGAAGTGTTGGTGGCACGTTCAGTGCGTTCAGTGCATGACGGTGGAACAGAGTTCAACCCAGGCGGAGAGCGAGATAGCGGACGATCAACGACGTCTGGGAGGAATGTAAGGAAGTATGCGTGCCGCGGGCCATGAGGTTGGATACGGATGATGCCGCGACCAAAAATCTCCTGTGCCTCACCAGGACCAGTGACAAAGCCAACTCCAGATGTGGCCTGAGATGCACTTATGCCACCCTCGGCATGACTGGGCGAAACTGATCTGTTCCGAGCGGTGACTTTCGAGCGTAGATGCCATATTCGACGAGTCATAAAAGCACGGAGTAGGAGGCATTTCCCCGCCGGCGTCTTTTCCGTGGGCGTTCTTCTCCTTTGGTATCAGATTCCCCTGCTAGGAGAAGACGTTTCTTCGTGGGATCGCTTGTTTGCGGATCTTCACTGTCGTAATCCGGACTGGCTTGGAGACAACGGTGTGATGGCTGCACAAGAGAGTCCCTGGCAGTTCCTACCATCGAGCTGGCCGATCGACGGACAGCGCCCATGTCCACACTTGCTGTCCATTAGTCCCTAGGTCCTTCTAAAGAACCCTTTGTATGGGCTCAGCATATTCTTTGTTATTATCATCAGTTTGACTATTAATTATCACGAAGCTACTTAAATCTTCTAGATATTTGCTTAACCCCTCTTTATGAGAACAGATTAGGGCCCAGCAATTTTATATAAATGTGTAATTATCCTGCTCTTACTGCTTCATGACTAGTTATTATTAAAAAATCATACATATTAGTAAATTTAAAGGGCTTGAAGTAACCCTAGTACATTAATTAATACTGTGTAATCCATATTAGGTGCTAAGCTTCCCTGGCAAGCTTCCCTAGTACCTTACATAACTAGTATCAGACTCTTTCATAACAGCTGGAAAGCCCCAGCTCCTACCTAAATTCCACGGAGTTTAGTCCGTGATGCCGGATCAATGCGCATATTTGGTATCTACAGATACACACCAGGGCCATAGGGGAAGCAGGACAGGGCCACCCCAGGCCTAAGCTATCTCCTACATATTGTTATTTAACAGCTTTACTAGTTATGGAAAGAGACTACTATATGAGAATTTTCTTCCAGGTCTAATTATTTCCTACTAGCCTCAGCACAGGCGCACTAGCATATGAGTCCAATATGGAGATGTAACATTCTCCTGCTGTAATCCTCAAATGAGATTGCTCCGGCGAGTATCCCCATCTAACGCAGTGCTTTTACTATGATCAATCAGTTGTACGCATTACGGGATGCAGTCCCTGAGATCTTCCTAGAGGTCTTATTAAATCTATGTAGGTGGGGATGTGAGGCCGCGATAGATGCGGGAAGGTGGCCATATGAAACTATCCTACGCTGGCAGAATTGGAAAGGATAGAAATCCTAGTATATGCACACTATTAACAAAATCAGCAAAGTCAACCGGAGTACTCCGTGGATCTCGCCATAGTGCTCTTTTTGTCTGGTATGGGTTGTCCATGACCCGTCAAGGACCCATGAGCCCATCTATTACGGAATGGCAAATATAACCCACGCATTAGCCGCATTACAAATTACAAGTTACAAAATATAAATATATTCGGACTTAATATTGGCCACTGGTATTTGACCTTTTTTGGTGGGTTTGGGTCGGCGCCGAAACATGACTCGCATCCATGGCGAGGTCAACTCCCTTCAACTACTACTCCTACTACTCCTGTGAATCCCACTTTTACTAATCCTTCCACTACTACTTCACACTTATATACTGCTGCCACTTGAGTGCCCACTATGAAGAACCTGTCTGCTACCCAAGGAGCAGAATGCACACCTCTAAGTTGTCATCCATTTCGGGGAGAGAAACTCTCCAAGCAAGACAGTCTATCAAATTTTTGCCGCTAATATCAGTATAAACTCCCCACCTTCATTTCGTCAGAAATCTTTCAGACGCTAATATCGCTAATAGTCACATGGGATCCAAAGTTACGCCAAACACCAGACTAAAGAAAGAGTCCGGGTCCGTTTACATCTCACGAAGGAGTAACCGACTTCTTCACAAATGACTGGAGGAAAGAGGGTTAGAATGAAGAAACAGAAGAAAAGAAAATAACGCAACAGTCTCTGTGCCCCGCGCACATAGACTAACGGGTAGCTCAAAGCCGGCTCCTGAGAATCATGGGATATGAGCTCAAAAACGTCTATAAATTCCCACCAATAACCCCCGGGGGATCCGATGCGCTGCTAAGACAATTGAAGTCCCCTTACTTGGCAAAGTGACAGCGTAGGATAAAGCTATCCTATGTTCTGGCAGCGGCTCTTCTTGGGCTCTGCCAGGTCAACACAGCAGCCGTGTTCGCACACTTCATGGTAAGCCCCTATCAGTGCCCTCATCCCCTTTAACATTATCTTTAATTATAAGGATCTGACCAGCGCCTCAGTTGCTGAACGCTGAAACTACACCACTGCGGACTGGGAGACGGACATCCAAGCAGCCCAGGTCGCTCACATCGATGCCTTCGCCCTCAACACGCCTCTGACCCCAAGAATCAGTCAGATTATACCCTGTATCGAACTCAAAAGTATATAAAGGAAAGCTCAAGCCATGTCCATTAAATACCAACGCACACATAGTAATTAGGCCAAAGACCAGCACAAGTGTTGCCCACGGCGGGATTCCAGGCGTAGAAGTCACTCAGCGCGATTCCCGCTGCGGCGGCAATGTCATAACAGCCATCTCCACTAACAACAAGATAGAACTTCTTGCAGTTGCTTACCATGCCTGTCTGAGTTGGTGTTGGAGTGGCAACCCCGTTGCCAGAGGTCGTTGTAGTAGTCTTAGTAGTAGTGGTACCTGAGCCGCCGATGATGCCCACACAGACGTAGTAATTAGGCCAAAGACCAGCACAGCTGCTCCCCACGGCGGGATTCCAGGTGTAGAAGTCACTCAGCGCGATCCCCGCTGCGGCGGCAATGTCATAACAGCCATCTCCACTGACAACCAGGTAGAACTTGTTGCAATTGGTCACCATGCCTGTCTGGATTGGTGTAGGGGTGGTAACCCCGTTTCCTGCAGTGGTTGTGGTGCTTGCAGTCGTAGTAGACGTAGTAGTTGTAGTAGTCATAGCAGTGGTCGTGCCACCTGATATCACACCAACGCAGACATAATAGTCGGGCCAGAGGCCCCCGCAAGAGCTGCCAACTGCAGGGTTCCAGGCGTAAAAGTTGTCGAGAGATATTCCCTGAGCAGCTGCAATGTTGTAGCAGGAGTCACCACTGACAACCAGATAGAACTTGTTGCAGCTGCTCACCATGCCGGTCTGCGTAGGAGTCGGTGTCGTGACGCCGTTCCCGGCTGAGCTGGTTGTGGAACGTGTCGTAGTCGTGGGTGCCGTCCATGTTGGACTCTGGGAGATATAATTGACCTGCACGCAGTAGTAGAGGCCCGAGATCAGGTTGCAGCCGTCACCAAGCTGACTGACGCTAGGGTTCTACCCCGAGTCAGTACATGTAGGTAAGAGGATACAGCTGGGCAGCTGGTCACTTGCTCACCCATTCCTCGAATTCGGCCGCAGTCATGCCGTAAAAGCGGTGGATTATGTCGCATGTCAGGCCGTATGAGGCCTGCACCCATTCACTACAAGCCGACGCTGCCCCTGGCGCAGGTGTTCCTGGAGGAGTCACCAAATAGGCGTCGACCAGGCAAAGAGCCAGCGCGGAGGCAAGAAATTGAAGGGGTTTCATCATTCTGGTCAGGGGTATGTGATAGCAGACAAGTATTGAAGCATGAAGAGAGTGGGAGGGGAAGCGAGGTAGTCAAGAAAATAGTAACAGCCGCTGCTTTCATGTCTGCAACCTCGCACTATTGGCATCAGCCCCGGCTTTCTCCGTTAGCACATCGCTAGGTGTGATTCAGTTTAATCCCTCAGATATAGGCTATAGCTAGGATGATTCTAAGCCGGACTGTGGCGGCCCTTGGAATGATTTCCAACTGGTATAGTCCATAATACCATCACCTTTACAGCATTGTAAGCTGATTGGGTAGAGACCAAATTTCAATATATTAAATTTAATCATATGAATAACATCAGCACCATGAATCATGTCAACCGCCTAGCCAGGCCCTTTTCGGAAATAATACTTTAATATTATACACTAGGTGGTTGACAAGATCCACTATCAGGCAGTCCGCGCATTAGCCGCACCGGCTCATCTCCGCAAAGCACGCCACGTAACATTGCCAAAATCTCCCTCCTCTACTCCGTACGTCCTTCAACATCCTTAAAGTGCCAAGCTGATTCGCCAAGCCTGGCTCATTTTACGAAGAGTCTGATCCTGACCTAAGCACTAGGGTGACCAAGCTTAGTCCAGTGTGATCTTTGTCAATCAAAGTCCGCTAACCATGCCCCCTCTGCAATTTACACATACGAGTGGTCCCGGCCAGTCGTCCCTACCCGTACTGTACGTCCTGTATCTGCTGTATGTATACTTTAGTATCGATTGTATCTACTGTTTACAAGGATAGAGCAGGGAGTGGGACTGTTCTGGTTAAGGGTTACATTCACTCATGGCTAGGACGTGAACTTCGGCAAAATGAACATTGACAGATGCTTTACCCGTGAGACGATTCATGGGTAGACACTTAGCTATGGAAAGGATCTCGGCTGCCAACTGCTCACTGCCAGCCAAGTCTCTGCTTGTGGTCTGTGGTTTTGTTAAGACTCGCGGACTCGCCTCTTGACACTATCCGCGCTCCCAGGTTGATACTTATCCAAGGTCCTTCAACGCCCTTTTCGACTTTCCCCTTCTATCTTGGTGATAACCTCCTGTAGTCCCTCAGCTCAACATGCGGTGGTCTCTTGCAGGGCTGCTGCCGTCGCTCTGCCTTGTCGTCCTCACCAATGCCTCCCCACTGGATCATGATACCGCCTACGATGTCAAGGAAGCCAACTCCCTCCACACTCTCATTCGCAGAGTTCGAACCGGCCCAGGTGGTGGCACAGTCACCCCCCCAAAGAAAACGACAGATCTCTTTCTGCTAGATAGCGGCCCGGGAGGTTGCACTAGCAAAGAGACAACCCTCGATAACTGGCTGACAGAGGTCTTTCTCCTCCACGACGCGATCAAGACGGCGTACGCAAACATCCAAGGAGATAGGTCTTGGATGCTGATGTGGTACACCTGGTTCGGAGTCCAGCTTAATTTTGAGACCGGAGGTGTGGACGTGAGTGACGCGGCCAACAAGAAGCTATGGGACACGATTGGAGGTACCTATTTTCACTCATTTTCTCTCTACACTACGTACAGTGTGCTCTTGGATACCCAAGGTTAATTGATATAGACCACATCTCACGCGTTACCAAATTCCTTTCCGGAGCTGGCCTGGCCAAGCCCCAGGTAGCAGGGGAAAAACCTCGCCTGTTCTGTGGGCCCGAGGCAGGCGAACATCAACCCTGGGCTGGATCGGTCGTCAAGGATCATAAAGGCCAAGATGTAGTCACCAAGAGAGATCCCGAGACTCAGCAGCCGATCGAGTACTTGAACCTTGCAACGGCGTTTCTGGAGACATCCAGGAACCCAAAGGCCAATGCCTTCTGGTTCAGCGCGTTTAACGGCTACGACCTTGACTACAAGGGCGAAACAAGCCTATGTCCCGAGAATCCTTCAGATGGGAAGCCCCGGTACGCCAAAACTGCCCGACCAGCAACGTCGTGGCCAACAATATTCGCGGACGACGCAGACTTTACCTTTGGCAGAGCCAACAGGCACATCTTATTTTGCCCCCTGTCCTTTTCTCCTACTGCTGGATCGCATTCCTACCCGTCACTGACAAAGGCCGTCGAGGAGGACAATTACCCCACAGCCGGATTGAAGGACGTAAACGCGGCTCTGGACAAAATGATGACTGTTAGTTCTACGATGTACCACGAGCTCTACCATCTGACCGATGATGACAACACACCGGATCAGGATTGTACGTATTTGACCCTTCTCCGCGGTTTCTCTCTTCAATCCACTTTCGACTAACCGCTTGTTGAACTGTAGACAGCCTGAATAACATCATACGCAACGCCGCGAATCCATCAAACAGAGAAGCCAACTCCCACAACCCAGAGACTTACACCCTTTTCGCCACGGCGGCGTATCTGCTCCTCAATGCACCCGCGGACGAAGAACCCTGCTTGTACATCGGTGGTTTCCCGAAAAAGGCTTCTGATCCTTTTGCCCGATAATAGAGGAAGGAATTAAGGGCCCGGCGTGGGGTTCGAAGTGTCGGATAGGTCGGGCGTATGACTTCAACCGGTCGCTTGGGCAATGTAACTATGTCAGAAATTAGGAGCATTATATTATTTCAAGTCAGCTGAACGTTCTCAGGCAATAATGATTATAGTGCCGGTCTGACTGGTTTGCAACACACTGTAATACAATGTCCCTAGTTCTACTCTGTACTGACCGCTAGTATACTTCTCATGGGTTGTATGCACTTGCAACTTCCCTAAATGCTAGTCCTTGCTAGTGGCTTCAGGCACGGGATTTACAATTATGCCCTATCACGCTCTTCTTACATCCTTGTTCAAAAAGGCCTATGTGTTGTTGGTGGATATCCTCAGGATTCACGTTAGAATTTGTCGGGCCGTACTCCGCATAAAGGCAGTATTGTGCCGGCTCATTTTCTAGTTTGAGTCTACTAGCCCGTGTGATATAGTTAAAGGAATGCTTGCGAAGAGCTAGCTTCTTGGCAGTCATTCTCCACTCATGGCATGAGCCTGTTGATCACTTGAGTACTTCATTCACCCGGAAAGTAAAGGAAGGTGGGGGGCGTAGGGGGGAAATAGGGCTCTCACCAATGCACCCATTTTCCTGAAGAGCGGGGCTCTTGGTCTCTTCCTGCCGAATTGTATAGTGCAATGTAACCGAGGAAAAGGGCGTGGGGTGTGGTGCAAGCGAGCGGAAGGAGCCCAAATTAAACATGACTCGAACCATGCAGCTAGGACGCTTAGTAGAGAGCTAAGGCAGGCCCAAGGAGGTACTCCATAAAGGCGCATGCATGCTGGCAGGCTGCTAGAATAAGCCGTAATAATCCCACTGCCCGAGATGATTATGCACCAGTCAAATCATGCAGTCCACTAATTGCACACCTCGATACTACCCTGCTCGCACAGGACAGCAAACGACCACTCTTCCTGTGGGTAGCGTTGATGCACACATGTCAGTGATACAGGGGTGTTTTTCGTGCCTGGGCCCAACTGCAGCTCACGATATCAAAACATACCGCTAATTTACTGCGGTACAAGCGAATGTATCTACTATGTACTCCTAAGTTCCTCAGAAGGAGCCGGTATCGCCAGCATCCTGATCGGTTAATAGGGGTCAGAGGAGCATGTCCAAGACCGCTGGTTCTGCCTAGGCGTAGCATTGTTCACGCTCCTTCATAAGTGATCAACTTCCAGGCTGGTCCCAGAGGTCTCCTTCTCTTCCCCCTCTAACATTCTTTGCGGTCTGCTTTGCCTCTCTAAGCGGACATTCTTTGCCGTATCAAGATGAGACTACCTTCGCTGGCGACTGCCATTTCCCTGGCAGTCGTCTGGGCTCCCTCAGCCGCCCTGGCATTAAGCAGCAATGCCAATAATGCGGCCAACGCTTTCCTGGCGTCCCTTTCTGTCAGCACCGTCTCTAAGACTGTTGCGGGCAGTCCAACAGACCTGGCAAGTGCGCGAGAGGCAATCCTTGCCGGGAACTACACCTCGCGGCTGCATCACCAGGGCAGAGATAGCTGCCCCGGAGGGTGTAGTAGTGCTGGTATCGATACCAGCGCCTGGTTCGTATACGGCAGCCTCGACCGTCTCGACAGGGCGTGCAAAAGGCCCATGCTCCTCGACTTTGCGCTGGTCAACCCCATCAACGACAGGAAGTCGCATATCGCCATTTCTGCGTGTACCGCGGACTATGCAGAACTCTCGGATAATGCGCCTGTTTCTAATTCTAATGCTGCCTGCGCTTTGAAGGGGGTGGCGCAGACCAAGACGACATCGTCTTTGCAATTGGCATCTTCGGGTGCTTCGTCTTCGACGCACGTGGCTGATGTCACCGCTGCTCTGGAGCAACTGAGGGCATTTGCAACACTGTCTGATGCCGGCTGCAACGAGACCATAAAGTACGCCTACTCCCGTGACGTGGCTGTGGGTGTGTATGCTGGTTCAGGCCTTGCTGGCCAGGGGGTGCTCAGCACGGTTCTCCAGAAGCTCAGCGCTCAAGTCAAAGACGACGGCAGCGTTGCCGAAAGCCTGTCAGTCGAAATGTGCAGCAATTCCACGGCCCGGTACTCACTGAGTGTCCTGGTCAATACCAAGGGCGACCTGGGTGCTGTCCAGCGTGGACTGCAGGTATCCAAGAACGGCAGCTGCGTGTCTACGGAGACCACGACGACTGCCTCTGACTGGCAGACAGTGACCTATCTTGTTCCTGCTGCGACCAACATCACCCGCACCAGCAACTCGACCAAGCTCGCTTCAACTCGTGCCACCGAGTGCCGGACCATTCAGGTAGACTCCGGAGACACGTGTACCTCACTCGCGGCCGAATGCGGCATCACGCCGGCACAGTTCACAGAATACAATCCCGACTCCAGTTTATGCTCGAGCTTGACCCCAGGCAAGCATGTCTGCTGTAGTGCCGGTACCCTTCCGGATTTCACACCCAAGCCTGGCGCGGACGGGTACTGCTACTCGTATCTTGTGAAGACGGGCGACTCGTGCGCGTCACTTGCGGCAGCCTACGACCTCACCAATGAGAAGATCGAATCGTTCAACAAAGAGACCTGGGGCTGGAATGGCTGTCAAAAGCTGTTTGCTGACTACAACATCTGTCTCAGCACCGGCTACCCGCCCATGCCGGCTACCATTGCGAATGCTGTCTGTGGACCGCAGGTCAATGACACGGCAAAAGCACCCCCCGGGACGGACCTGAGCACCTTGAACCAGTGCCCATTGAATGCATGCTGCAATATCTGGGGCCAGTGCGGAACGACGGGAGACTTCTGCACGCCTTCCAACTCGTCCACTGGGGCTCCAGGAACGGCTGCCCCTGGCGAGAACGGCTGCATCTCCAACTGCGGGATGGATATCATCACCTCCAGCACACCCCCGGAAACGTACAGCATTGCTTATTTCGAAGCCTTCAACTGGAAACGCACCTGCCTGCGCATGTCCGTCAATAGCATTGACACTTCAGCCTATACGCACATCCACTACTCCTTCATTACGCTGAACGAAGACTTTTCCATCAACATCGATGAAGTCGCTGACCAGCTGCCACTCTTCAAAGGTATGGCTGGCATCAAGAAAATTGTTTCAGTTGGCGGGTGGGCGTTTTCTACGGAGCCCGCCACATACCAGATCTTTCGCAATGCTGTGGCCACCCAGGCAAATCGCAAGACACTGATCACGAACATCATCAAGTTCCTAGACGACTACAACCTCGATGGCGTCGACTGGGACTGGGAATATCCTGCCGAGCCTGATATCCCTGGCATTCCAGCGGGCACCGAGGCTGACACTACCGGTTTCTTCCTGCTGCTGAACGAGCTCAAGCAGGAGATACCATCTGGCAAGACAGTCTCCGTCACCGCACCCGCCTCGTTCTGGTACCTCCAGTACTTTCCCATCGAAGCTCTGAGTCTCGTCGTCGACTACGTGGTGTACATGACCTACGATCTCCACGGGCAGTGGGACTACATAAACAAGTACGCAACTCCAGGGTGTCCGTCTTACGACCAGGGATTGGGCAACTGTCTGCGGTCCCACGTCAACCTCACCGAGACCATCAATTCGCTGTCCATGATCACAAAGGCGGGTGTGCCGTCCAACATGATCGTCGTCGGTGTCAGCAGCTACGGCCGTTCATTCAAGATGAGCACCCCGGGCTGCTGGACCGAGCAATGCACCTACACGGGGCCCGACTCAGGGGCGTACCCGGGCCGCTGCACCAACACCTCTGGCTACATCTCCGACTACGAGATTGGTGAGATTATCCGCCAGAATCCCACAGTCCAGAAGCTCTGGGATGCGAACTCGTACTCCAACATTGTCGTCTTCAACGACACGGAGTGGGTTGCGTACATGGACGAGGACAACAAGGCAACGCGCAAAGCCCTCTACCCCGGGCTCTCTTTCCTGGGAACTGCAGACTGGGCAGTGGACTTGCAGTCCGAGAATGGCGGTGGAAGTGGAAGTGGCTCGAACAACGATTCATCCGGCGGGACCATCTATATCAATCCTGATATCTGGAACTCGGCAGCGCCTGTGGTGACTGCTCCTCCCGGTGCGTCGCTCATTTGGCCCCCCATGCCTCTATCAACTCCCACAACCATCACTTTCCCTCCGTGGACGACGACCATCTCGTACTCCAGTCTTACAACGCGCACAAGCACTCTTTCCGACGGCACAACCTCGACGTATCCGGCGTATGTCTATGAGTCGTGGCTGACTGTGATCACGATTCCTCCATGTGAGTACTCTCTCTATACCTACCGCTTCTTCTCCACCGTAAGGGGTACGCAGTTCACTAATGGACGCGCTTTTCCAGTGACAACTACGGCCATCAATGTCTGGGGTGTTTCCCTTCCTAGCAGGTCCAGCTCCAGCTCGACAGGTGGCCCCGTTCCTATCATTTTGACAAGCTCGGTGCAGCCACCCCCATTTACCATTACCGTTACCCCGTAAGTCTAGGCCTTCCGTACCCTCTGGGAGGTGCAAGTTCCTATTAACCAACTCAACTCGCTCTCTTCAGCGTGCTGAGCGGCACCACCTCTATCATCGGGGCCACCGAGACCACAACAATCTCCTTGGACCCCGTCATCTGGGGCTCCTCGACCTACTCGCCTCCGGTTGAGACGAGGACTCTGGGTGGAAGCACCACCGTCATAGGCGGGCAGACCTTGCCCCCGACACCCATCACTGTCACACCCAACCCGCACCCCACGACCACGCCGAAACCCGGATCCACGGACCCTGCGCTCAATTCCAAGAAACCCTCCTGGACACCTGGCAAGCCACCGACCCCTACGGCCGAACCAGGCTGTCCTGGGTGCGGCACTCGTTGTGAGTCGCTGTGTTTCGTTTGTCTTTGTTTCTCTTTACATGTGAATGACCTTAGCAACTAACCCGACTTTCACCATCTAGGTCTCCTGTTCTGCAACCCTGACTGCCCCTTCTGTCCCCCGGGTACGTTTGGCCCTCCTGGCGGTGGCGGTGACAACAATAACAACGATGACGACGACGACGATGACGACGAGGATCCTGATAACAAGGGCGCTCAATACACGATTGTATTTGACTCTATGGCCGACGACCCCTTCCCGACAGCCTTTGTCGGCGCGGCGGACCTCTCTTCCCTCGATGCGGAGGTCATGTCTCGCGCCAGCTCCGCATGGGGCCTCAGCAGCACCACCACGACGACAACGACTACGAAGCCGACGACAACGACGCAAAAGCCCACTCCCACACCGACTGCGGACTGCATGTTCTGGGACAGCATCTTCTACTACACGTTCGAGATCTACAATATCGACGGCTGGGTCTCAGACGGCGGCGACTCGCTGCACGACGAGGAGGGCGGGTGTGGCGCTATGACGGGCTGGGAGTGGCACGAGGAGACCTCGGACCACTATGCGTATGTGTACTTCAACTTGCCTTTCTTCATGAAGGCTGGCTGCGTGGAGAGGGCGATCGTTTCGGCCGGCGGACCGAAGATTTCGTGCCAAGGGGGAGGGATTGGCCCGACGAAGCGAGACGTCAACATTGAGGTTGACTTTGACAACGAGGCCGAGGAGGAGGATGACGAGGACGACTGGACCAGGCTAGACGCGCGAGGCACCGGGAAGACGCTGGACACGCCGGCCTTCCCGTCGTGGACAGATGAGCAGCTGCAAGAGTTCCAGAGTTTCTATGAGGCTATCAACATGCAATCTGAGACGGCGGATAAGACCTATGTGCCCATGACCTGGGGGGCGACAAGCACAAATCCTATGACAACTTCTGCTTAGGTAGTGATTAGGGGTCCTTGGTAAATGATTCTAGATATGTCCTCGTGTACCATAGCTTGTAGCCTTGTTCTCGATGAATAGTGTATGCAATCCAGGCGCACTGATGAGGAGTTTGCGGGTCCATGTCCACCTATAGGAAAATTACAGCATAAATTTATGCAGTGTGATCCATCACCTTTTTTACTTCTGCGGGTTATGCGGGTACCCATATTGGGTTTTGGGTTGGGTTTACTACTCAGAACCCACCCACGGGTTTGCTGACTAAGACCCGGACGCGACCAACCTGGGGTATGTATATATACACTGACCCCCACCGGGTTCTCGACATTATTAGCTCTCTGTACAACTCCCCCGAAATAGAATAATACAAAATCAATGCCTGAGACCCTCCACAAAAGTGAAAGCAATGATGGTACGGGTGACCAGACCGGGCCTGGAATCCTGACTGTTAAGCTCGGCTGGGCTTATGGCCTGATCCTCCCAGACGACCCAGGCGCGGAAGACGAAGTGTGCGAGCGATGGCGCCCGTACGCGATCGGAGAATATGAAGGGCTCCAGCTGTCCACAGAGGCGATGGCCGTCTACGCCGCCAAGGGAGCCGTTTCATGGGCAGCAGGGCACCGGCCATTCAAGTTCGACGTCTCTGCGTCTCCGGCCTCCGAGTTGACGGTATCCCTATTCGTCAGGGACAGCGACTCTGATGCGTCGACGTCGTCATCGGGAGAGTACGAAAACCAGATCATCCCCCTTGGACTGATCAGATTGAACCCTTTCCTGATAGGTTCGGGTAAGCAAAGGGTGGACGTCCAGGATGGGACGGGGAGAGTGGAAGTCGAGGTTTCCTACACGCACAAGGAGTTTTCACCCTTGGAGACGCAGGAAGTGTGGAGCGTCCGCGGGGAGAACAGTTCTGGTGATCTTGATCTCATCTATGTTGAAAAGAAAGACACCGGTCGAAGCTACGGCATGAAGGCCGTTGATATCCGCACCGTGCAAGCTGTTGCTGCTCCTGGATCTGACGCTGATACAGACGTTAACATGGCACCCAGCCTTAGCCTCCACTCTGCCATCCAACACCCTTTTATTGCACCGCTCAAATTCGCGCTCAGGTCGTCTGAAGGGACGCTGCATCTACTTTCGCCACTGGCCAGCGGCGGATACCTTTTTGATCATCTGCAAAGAGAGCGGCAGTTTAATGTCCACGAGGCGAGATTTTATGCGGCGGATCTGGTCTGCATACTGGAATACCTGCATGACAAGCATATCATTCTCAATTCTCTGAAGCCTGAGAATATTCTCCTGGATTCCTCTGGCCATGTCAGTCTATGCAAGCCTGGCCTTTTCGGGTTGAAATTAGGGGATGGAGTTCACATTTTGCCCGGCACGCCCAAGTATCCAGCTCCTGAGGCTCTTCTTGACGACCGAGAGGCTTCCCCGGCAGCGGATTGGTGGGCTTTGGGGATCATTCTCTATGAAATGTTGATGGGCATGCCCCCTTTTTATCACAAGGACGCTGGCAAGCGCCGGCATAAGATCATTAACCAAGACCTACAGCTACTTGAGAGCCTGCCATCGACTGCGAGGGAAATTTTAACAAAACTCCTTGATAAAGATCCTAAAGAACGCTTAGGTGCAAACGGAGCCGCCGAAGTGAAAGCCCACCCATTCTTCCACGCTATGACGTGGCATGAATGCCTCCAGCGGAAATTTACAACTCCCTTCAAACCCCACGACGCCGCAGTGATCTTCTGGCGGGAGCCTTGCATATACCAGCCCTTCAAACGCCCAGAACGAGAGCAACGAGAATTTGAAGGAGAGGTGTACGAGCAAATAGGCACCACTGAGTTTCCTTTGTGGATACCAATAGGTTCAGTCAATGACCAAGGTAAAAGCCACGCCGCAGACAAGAATGCTTCGGACTCACAGGATCGCGGGGATGATGATGGATGGGAGTTAACGTGGGAGCCCACAAAGCAAGAGTTTTACTTCAAGAATCGGTTCACTGACGAAAGGGTTACGGCCAAACCCGAAGCTGGAGGGGAGGATAAGACGTTGCCCCCAGCAGTTGGACATCCTAGTGAGCGCCAGAAAGAAGAAGCACTCGCAGCTGCACTGAAAGCTGGATACAGCCAGCATTTGCTTTCTGAAATCCTCAGATACAGTACAAATCTGAACGTGCGGATTCTCGACTATGACCAAACGCCCGACGGTATAGGGATAAGACCAGATACTCGGGACATTATACCCGTTACACCACTAGAATGGGCCGTAGAGCACGAAAGGCTCGATCTCGTTAATCTATTCCTGGAGAACGGCGCTGACGCGAACTTCACCATCTCCCCGCGAGACGGACCGGCGCTGCTTAAGGCAGTGAAAAGAAAGTCTCAGAGGCTGCTTGAGATTCTTGTACAGAAGACCGACCGCGTCTCCTGCACCAGAGCCCTCGCTCTCGCAGTGGAGCAGCAGGACATCATGACCGCCAATACCCTGCTTGCACATCGCGTGCGATGTGACTTTGAAGAATCCGATCGGCCTCTTCCGCCTCATCCCTTCTTTGGGGACTACGACTCTAATATTTCGCGAGGACTAGAAGTGGAGGACTTGACGCCTCCTCTCGTCCGGGCTGCTAGACTAGGCAACGTGGCTCTGGTAGCGTTGCTCCTTGAACACGGTGCTGATGCCAATGCCGCGTACCACGATCTAGGCGGTCGTCGCGATGGATATGAAACCAGAGATTCGACAATCCCAGCCAACTTCTCCTGCGGAAGGGTCGTACAGATAGCGATGGAGATGGGTCATTCTGAGATCGTCCGTTTGCTCGTCGATGCCGGCGCAGATATCAACCTTACACACCCGGTCTGGCCGAAACCAGTCTGGCCTGTGCCGGGTCACATCTGTCAGCCCGTACCGAGGGCTGTTTACGTCGAGGTCAGGGCTGGCCTGGAGGCAGCGGTAGCAGCAAGAAGAGGGCAAAGCCTAGCAAAAAATCCAAATTGATGTAGTACTATGAGCCCACTATCGTGCAAGGCTCATTTAGAAATATATATCAGTGTCTCGTGTGGTGACTTGATTTCTGGCAGTTAAGAATGGCTGGCCTCCTGGAGGCAAATGCCTGACAGACATCAATTAGCATTACACATCTGACCACAGATAGACGAACCAAGATAGCCACCTTAGCTCCTTATTGTCATTCCCATTCCAGTAGGTGTCCAGTGTCACCCTAAAGGTAGCGCGACTAGTTTGAAAGTAGCTACAAGGGGTAAAATTCATACCACTTGGGTCACGAATAATGCGAACCGGAGAGCAGGGGATGGCGACCAGTCCTCCATACCTGAAAGGATTGGCAGTTAAATCGTGAAGGGTTGGCCGGAATAATACAGGAACACGGAAGAGACCGCGGTGCTTGCAGGCCATGCATGGTCTACAAGAATAATGGTTCTCCTAGATGATACCAGCGAGGGCAACCGAGCATTCACACTTACCCAAAGTCCTTGCAATTTCGTCAGCTAATACGATGTAATAATAAACCTACATGGTTCATCACACATCATCAAACATTTCGTTAACACTTTAGTGGTCAACCGCCAGGACATGCTTATAAACCCTGCATAGTATGGAGTCCTCCGCCACAGGCGGAGACATCGGACCTCACGCTCCCCGACTAACAGCGGTGCTTAGAAATCCAAGTATGTGATCTCGGATTCAATACCCATGAGACGGGTCTTATATATTAAAGGTCGCACAGTCGGGTAACGACCGAGTTGCAGACTTGGTGATTCCGATCATCAACACGTGTCTAAATATATAGCCCTCCTATGTTCGCATAAAGCATGGCTTCCGCATCAAAGGTTGTGTTTATCCTGGGAGCTGGCCCCCGTATCGGCATCTCGGTCGCCAAGCGCTTCCTAAAAGATGGGTATAAAGTTGCAATCGGAAAACGGAATCCTCAGAGCCTGCAGGATCCCGAACTCAAAGACATGTACTCGGTTGCTGTGGATGTGGCTCAGCCATCGTCAGTTGCTTCTGCATTCAAAGAGGTGACTGAGAACCTTGGAATTCCCCAGCTAGTCGTTTACAATGGTGAGAAACTATGACGGTGCAGTCTTGGTCATTTGTCGTTGGCTGTCACTTCTAATTTTATCATATTAGCTGCGCTTGCCACCTTCCCGGCAGATCCTACCAATCCATTCGACATTGCCCCAGACGCTTTTCAGCAAGATATCGCTGTCAATGCTACAGGAGCTTATACTGCACTCCACCATGCAACATCCGGGTTCTTACAATTGAAGGAGCAAGACCGCACCGTTGCTCCAGCTTTTATCGCAACTGGAAATCTGACTCCCTTCATGCCTAATCCTCTTTTTGTTACCCTAGGAACTGGGAAGAGCGCTCTGGCCTATCTAATTAATATAGCGAATAAGGCGTATAAGGAAAGAGGACTGCGGTGAGTGAGCCACCATACTTGTAGAATAGCACCGAAATGACTGTGATATACCTGCAGATTTTACTACGTCGCAAAAACCTCTCCAGAAGGCGGGCCACCACAGGTTGATGGACCAGAGTATGCCGAAGCATTTCTTCAGATTGCCAAGGGAGAGCTAGGAGGGGAAGGGTGGGAAGTCCGGTTTACTGTGAACAACGAAGGGAATATCGTCGAGAAATCTCATTAGTAAAGCAGAGTTCGACGAGGATGACTAAACCTTGACTGTGTGGTGAATGTAATCTGAGGAATGGCAAAGAGCTTCCATACTGCTCTACAGTATAGAGACTTATCTCAGTATGATTACTGTTGGAGATACAATAAGCGGGCAGTTATTATGAATTCTGTATTGCTCTCATGATGTCTGCACTAGGGCTCTATTTATTTATGCCAGAAGAACGAGGGAATCTGCTGAAAGGTTGTTTTTGGGTATTATGTACGTAGTCCGCCTCTTAGATGCTTCTTGTCAACGGGATTGACCGGCTCGAAGATGCCGTACAAACTTCTCAAGACCATGACCAATGTCGCCAGCTATTACTGGTCGCTAGTAAAATATGCCAGATATTTGCCCCACGACATCTCAAGCTTACAGAGGACCCTAAGGCGGTTGGGATGGTGTTGATGCTGCAAGAAATGGTCTACAGCCAAGGAGGGATGCCCAGTGGACTGGGAAGGAGTCCGACTGTGAAAACTATCAACGTTGATGCGCTATAAATGGTAGACTGCATTATTGTCGAGTTGCGTGCGGAAAGATATTCTTCTGATTGATCTCTACTGTGGTTGCAAGCCACGCATGTATCCTCAAACAGCAGCAAAAGCAAACGGATCCTTGGTTCCATCCTCCTCCACATCCCAAACATACTCAATCTCTTGAGCTATCTCACCAGCCACATCCTTCCCATGCATGTCCCTCACAAAAGCCAACATCATATCGATCCCCGCACTCACCCCAGAAGAAGTCCACACATTCCCATCGGCCACCCACCTAGCTTCTTTGACCCAGCGCACCTCCCCCCTCAGCGCCGTCGTCGGCCCCCAAAGCATCTTATTAGTCGTTGCTCGTCTACCATCCAGCACGCCCGCCCGCGCTAACACGCCCGCGCCGTTACACACGGACATGATGTATTTCACCGACGGGGCGATTGCCCGCACGAACTCGATGACGGGATCGATGGTGTGGGGGAAGCGGGTCCCCGCGCCGCCGGGCACGACGAGCACGTCTATCTTGCCCTTGGCGGTATCAGGTGCGGGTGCGTCCTTTAAAAAGTCGGCGAAAGTACCCGTTGGAACTACTTCCTGGGCGCAGATGGAGTTCACCCGATGTGCGGCTGGATCCGGGGATTGAGTTGAGACGGGAGCGAGGCTTGATGCGAGGAGGGAGAGGTAGATCTGTTTTCTTTCGGAGAGGACGTTGAGGACTTCCAGGGAGCCGAAGGCGTCGAGGGCTTCGAAGCCGGGGAAGAGGAGCATAGCGAAATGCATGTTGGGTGGGTTGTGTATGGTAGGAGGGGATTCTCGGCTTTACTGGTGAATTACCTTGCCTCTCACTAATGAGCGAGAGTGTTTGATTTATGTCTTCTGTAAAAGCAGGCCTGTCATCGTGAGAGACATGCCAGTCTTCGGACCGTGGCGTTGTTGGCGCGTCGCGCGGCGATAATTAAGGCCGACATGGAGGAGTGAGTCATATTCATGAATCCACTCTTGGCACATTGGAAGTCAGGAACACGAGCAATGAAAATGATGCTCACAATGCAATAGAGTAGCAGATGAGATTATAATCCTCTTATATGTCGTCAATCATGAATCGTTCACGTTCTGTCAGCAGAAACACCAGGCAATCCAGTCCACAAATACAACATACAACACCCATTTTAGAGGGTCCACACATTATCTGGCCTGGTAGTCCGTTCATCTTGCGCTGCTCTGAATCCGGACGAGATGGGTCCAACCCATGTGTAGCCCCGCAGTCGCACGGTGCCGGTGACACGGCTCGTCTGCAGTAGATCTCCATTGTATGAATGCTCTTTCGTATACGGATTGCCCATGCTCGCAAACTTGCGACCTCTTTCGAGGCCAATGCGGTCAACATCGTCGAGTTCCAGCGGCTGCGAACTTAACGGTTCGGCCAAGTAACAGAAGCAGACTATAATGGTCGGTTAATAACAGAAACAGGGGAGAAATCTAGCAACATACTGTGAACAGCTAGTATGGCATCGATTAGCGGGTCTAGTACTGTCCATCGGGGTAGATCTCGACACACCTTTGCAACTTGCGTGCCTTGTGCCCAGTACTCTCCCAGTATCACTTCCTAAATCTCCGCCATGAACAACATATTCGGAGTTGAAGCCCAGAATATCCATGACTTTTGTCGAGGATACGAGCACCGTCCCCAATTCTGAAATCTTTGCAGATCGGAGACTGGGAGGGCAATGCGTACCCAACAAGGGACGGCAACAATTAGGTGACATGGCGCTTCGAAGCTGGATAATTCTTTCGGATCATGTCCAACATCGACAGAAATTCCAAAAGCTCCCTATATCATGTTTAGCAAACAAAATGGACTCGCTGATTGAGATTGCGGAGAATAACTGGACAGCCGTGCAAGAGAAGAATCGGTATTGCATTCGTTTGGTCAGAAACCAACGCGGCAAAATGGATGCCATTCATTCTTGCCGTTGCCAACCATTGGCGACATCTTGAGGAAAACTTTGATGAATTCCTCGTCCTTGCGCCTATTATAGTAGGTTAATTCTTTGAAGCCATGCTCAGATAGACATTGCCCTTCTCACCAAACAAACAGTGTTTCCTACGCATCCTTCGCATTGCTCATCCAAGGCAACGTTATGCCATAGCGTCGATCACGTTGAAGCCTCTCATACATTTCCGGAGCCAGCCGTGAAAGTCGTAGAATCGTTGATAGCTCTTGAAGAGCGTTTCCAGTATAGCAACCTCGAACGGTTGGCACGATGTCTCCACTCTGGTGGCCACATCTTGAAAAATATGTAGAAGGCTGCGTATACGAATCCTGGTTCTCGCGATTCCTCGGAACGCACAAGCTGTAAATAAATGGTCTTCTTGGTGGGAAGAAAGAAACGATCGCCGGGTATATCTGCGCGGCCGGATCACAAAACAAGTAATATGAGGTAGGTCTCCAAGGCCAGAGATGGAAGCAACTGAAGCTCGTATAACTCCGCCCAGTCTGAGGCCAGCTGACCATGTATGAAAAGTTGATTTCTTACACAAACTGCTGTATTTCCAGCAGTTACTCAAAGCGGGCCGATCAGACTCAACATGCGGATGCCGTTTCATCGCACATAAGCTTCGATCGGCTACCTAACCACCTCAAAGCAGGGGAAATTCGATTGCGCATGTCTGCGTATCACGGCAGGAGCTCAAATGCAAAGAAGGCGAGGTTTACAATGGGGAGCACTGTGCCCTGGCAAGTGGTGAGTGCATCGACCACCGCTGCCCCACCTTGGGAGCTGGAACCTCAGGTCCCAATCGCACTTCTGGAGGATGGACAAGTGAAAGCTGGGAAGAGTCTACGTCTGGACAACAATAGAAAGTTAAAGTCTGGCAGATAAGCAAGGAAGAGGGTCAGCGATGGTCCGCTCAAGGGCGGAAGGGATAACCGTAAGCAGAGCGCATGACGCCAGTCACAGGGAACAGATAAGACTGGAACCAAAAAGTATGCCTTGTATCAATGATTGCCGGAGGGAATTATGTAACAGAGCTTGTTTGTTGGCAGAAGAGTTAGTATAGGATTGCTAAATGTCATGATCATTACTTTTCGATAAAGCTTCATTCCTCCAGAATTCTCAAATCTGCTCAACTCACTTCATAAAGATTATAGCTCTCTTAGCTCGTAGAAGACAATAAAATAGCAGCATCCACTGCCCACTGGGCTGTTCTCCATGGACCAGGAATTAGGACCCTATAGTGCACTACTGAAGTTGACTAGGCAGGCTTGATCTATCCGGCTACTTTATCTGAAACCTATGAATGTTAAGCTGGAAAGGTTGCGGGACCATATGTTTTTAACAACACATATTGTAAATGCGGTGTATTGTTGACCAGGTTGTCTCCTATAACACCGGTGCAATTGACTCGCATTCCGAGTCTTTCGGCAGGCGCACACTTTGTATTCACACTGGATTCTGATGGAAAGGACAGAGACAAAGTCTCTAACAAGTGTCGCTGCCTTTCCTAGTTATAAACTGAACTCAAGGCGGTTTCCGGCGTAATCTCTGGCGAAGAACCGTGTCGGGTACTCGACCCCCTTTTCCCCTATAGTCTTATGATTAGTAACAGTTTCATGTCCATCCACACAGGTTCTATCCTCACCTGAACATGCACCCGGTGGATCCGCCTGTAGAGGAGCAGCCGGGCCGCCCCGAAGATGGTGATCATATATTCGTTGCTGCAGCTTTTGCAGGTCGTCTAATGAGCCTACACGAAGGCAGGGATGGCGAGGAGAATCCGGTTCATTCTGTCCGAATGCAATGTGGATCTGCTGCTTTCCGTCTGATGTTATATTGAACCTGGTCGCTTAGCAACAGTCCGCCCAGAGAGGAGTCGATCTAATTACCAGGCAGTTGTGTCTTTCTGTAACTGGGGGACGGGTGTAGCAGTCAGCCCCAATGTATCCACATAGAATGTGTGTGCATTATTTAATGTCCCTGGTGGAACCAGGAGATTGATATGAGAAATTCCAGTGATCATTATGAGAGTACATTAATCAAGTCTTCGCTTTATGATTCTGGTTGTGGGGCACATCAAGTCGTTTATGTATAACCCCGATCATCGGAACCCGGATCCCGTCGTCGGCAATCATCATCATCCTCATTATTTGTCATCATTATGGTCGTTATGGTCATCGACTTCATTATCATCAGTTCACTCTGTCATCCCCCCTGTAAAAGACAATGTGATCTTTGCAGCCTGCACTGAAACCTCCCATGTCTTTCGTAAGGCTCTGATCCCCGCAATGCTAATCTTCCACCAGCCCGTAAAGAGTCTCCGATCGAGCTCATCTTCATCAAGAATCTCTGCCTCCAGCTGTCCAACTCCCTTCTTGCTATGTGCAACTAGCCAGCGACCACCGACGCCGTTCTGTATATCGACTGGGAAAAAATACCACCACTCAATTTTGCCGCAGTCGGGGTGACTGTTCCCGCGGTCGTGGCCTTCTTTACCCCCGCAGTGACAGGAATACACTCGCACACAGGGGACAGCCATCAAGTACCCCTGCTTGTCACTGGAGGCTAGGTCGACGAACGTGATGCAGGAGTCATACAGCTCAGAATTATCCAGAGCCACTCCCTGTTGCCAGACGGCGCACCGGATCAAAGGGTCACCAGTGACAGCATGAATGGCGATGCTGTTCAGCCGTGTCTCAGCTGGAAACGGTGGAAGTTTTGGGTTCAATGTCCAGTCCACTCGGACAAAGAATTGGCGAAGCTGCTCGAAGGACATGCAGTCGAACAGGTACGCATGGAATCCCCGTGGATGAGTCGATGCTTGATGACTTGCCAATTCATTGAGAAGCAACAAGACCTGCTGCCGGTCTTCTGGCGGCGCCTCATCCCACCGGCGACACGCCATGATTCCTTGCTGGATGGCTGTTCCTCCTGCGGCAAAGTAGTAGACGATGGTCCGCATAACAAGCCATAGAACCTGGAATCCGAGCCAAAAGTACAGCGCTTCGGTCGGCTCACCGTCCAGCCGAATAAAAGTGCCCAGCAAACCTGCCAGGTTGACGCAGATGCCGACCCCCAGCACGATCCGCCACAGCGTATGACGCCGGATATTGGCAGGGATTCCCAAGACAATCTTTCCTTGCTCGCCCATGCGAAGTGGAGACGGTAGGATACCCGCGACCATATGCCTTGTGCGCTTGAAAGGACTGTCGCGGCCCAGGCCGCTTACCTGCAGCAGGACCGCAGCGACAAAGGCATGAGCCCAGCCCGCCATGGTCCACGCCCAGACTCCTTCACTACCAACTCTCCGAAGTGTGAAGACCTCTATCAGCTTGACTAGTGAGAGCGAAAGCCAGAACCAATCTCTCCAGGGCGATGGAAGGCCCCCTTGGTCGGGAATAAAACGGTGGATATCAATAGGCGATCCCTTCTCCGCCGCCGGGACCGTGTCCAGCGCCAGCTGAGCATTTTTATCCAATGTGTAAATCGCATGTGCTCTGTAGACGTCGTCGTGCGCCTCCGACGTCTTGATTCGGGTGATTGCGTCCATTTGCGCGGCCTCGTGCGCTGTCATCATGCCACACCGGCGCTTCCACTGTTGTAGGGAGATGAGCGGCGCAAGATTCGGCCAGCCGTCTGTACTTCCCGTCCATGTCAAGGCCCATCGACCGACCCAGTGTCGGCATGGGACGATCTCGATGGCACCCGCGTCTCCGAAATCGATACGGCTGCGCGCTTGTCGGAACCGGTTCACTGGGAGGAGGACTCCGATGGCATGGTCGACGAACTGATTGCGGAGGCCCATCGACTCGCGTAAAAAGTCTGGCACCGTGGCAGACAGACACGCTTTAACCACATGAATCTGACCGAAACAGCTCATAGGAGCCCAGACAATTCCGCACGCCGCCTTGAGGCCGTGAATCAGCGCTTCCCCTATGGGGGCGCCTATGATGGTGGACACGGCCGAGATCTCGACCAGGTTGCCTCCTATCCGAGACATATCTGTTGCTACAACTGCTTGCACGAGAGAATTAAAGATTTCGGATACGGCGCTGAATATCGGGAGGATCGGCCACAGAAGCAAGTCGATCACATGGTGGGCGATGGCTGGAAGACAGTCTTGTAGAGGAAAGGAAGCATTCATTTCGTCCTAGGCCCACAACACAAGAAAAGAAAGGCGGTACTTGAGCCAAGCGAGAGGCTGAGAAGCCTTTACCACGACATGAAGAGGTCTTCACCACCGCTGGTGAGGGGCTGATGGGGGTTTGTGTGACCGAGCCAGCCACAGCGCCCACAAAATCGTGTTTCTGTGACATTGGCATATTTGCAGCCAATGAGCAGCCTTTTGCGGGCCGCGTATAGTTGCCAAAAGTTGTCAAGTAGCTTGGCAAATCGTGTGTGAGACGTGCCAAGGCTATGGATAGAAGCAGATATGATTGGCCTGTTTGCTGTTTTCTGCGGCATCGAGCGGCGTGATCTGTGCCTGCCTCTCTGTAGGGCAGCTGGCCCTCCTCCATCGGTCTGACAAGACTCAAAGAAGAACGTTGATGTGCACCTAGAGGTCGTTCAAGATATTCACCCATTACGCTTGTGACCACTCCTACGGTTTGTTCCTGGCTGACGCACTGGAAGTCGCCCTGAGGTGGGTAGATCGGTACAGCCCCCGTAGTGATACTGCAGAGCCAAGGTGACAAGCCACCACTGTGGCTCGTACCCTGGCGTCAGTGGGTAATGAATTCCTTGAATTAGCCAAGTTTATCGTCGATCGACCCATATACGCTCGTCGAACTCAGGTGGAACGTCCTGTCAAATAAATGTATGAGGTTATTCCGACGTATGACGCCAGCATCAGCTAGAAACTCCCCAAAAGCCCATACTTGCTGAAACAGTTGGCACAGGTGGCCTTATATCCCTACGGGCCCATGAAATTCGAAAACCTATCAAGCGCAATGGGACAAGGTCGCGTTCCTGGACTTGTCAAACTCCCTTGACACGCAAGGGCTCGCATGCGCCAGCTCTGCCGGAAGGATATCTGCTCCAATCGCACCCAAGAGCTCAAGAAGGGATGGAAAATATATTTAATATCCCGTGTTGTGACTCAGTGAGATGCTCTCTCAGGTAAAGGTATGAGCGAGTGGGACCATGCTCTACCCCTACGGTATAGCGGTTGACTATGATGTGGCATGCCTGTCCTGTCCGTTGTCTTCCCTGATAATATAACGAAGGTGCCATCGATCCATACTTGACGTGCGATGATCCGAGTAGTTCTAGACTTTTGCGTCTGCGTTGCGGGAACCTCCGCTGGTCTGATCTGGGCTCTAGCCATGTGTGATACTCATTGTCTATGACAGCCATATCAATTGATGTGTATCCCTTTCAGCCCCTTGAAGTTAGTGGAATTGGTGGTGAATTGTGTCTTGTCTCAAATGGCCAAATATGGCAGACCCAAATCGACATGTCCGACGCCTCTGGACCCAGGGCTCGATGGAAGTCCATGGCATGAAATTAATATGGAACTTGCCGAAGCCAGGGAGCCACGAGGGAGGTTGTTTATGGAGATATCCGTCTATCTGCTGACTAAAACCGGGATGGTGAATACGATCCAACTTGGAAAGTGAATAGAAGCCATGGACTCCGAGTATATAAGATTGAGAGCTCCTTCAATGAAGAAACTCTCTTCCCTCGATCTCTCCTTGTCTACCCGCATCTCGACCGCTGTCCTCGGGGAGACTACAGTATCTGCACATCAGTTGCATTTGAAAAGTTTCAGCATTGAATACGCTACAATGGCCTCCTTCCGTGAGGTGGGCCGAATTAATGGCCGATTGCATGTTGCTGCCATGCCAATTTCCAATATTGCTGGCAGCCATGATCTGGCGCATCGATTTTATCAGTATGACGAGTAGTTTATACAACCCTCTCGGTCTGCCGTATTGTGGACTAAGAAATGCCGTAGTGAACAGGACGTTGACAATATTGTCCAGTGGCTGTTCAGCGGCCATGATGAGGAAGAAGCTGACCATGGGGAACAAAACAATGTGATCTACATGAGGACCTGCCCATCGTGCATACGAAGTGCGTACTACGCATGCTACCCTCATTGTACATTGCTAATGTCAATCGACAGGACTGGAAGCTGGTCAAAGCGGCCTGTGCCTAGGTTGCACGATTGTGGTTGCTGGGGGAATGGTCCTCTTTATGTTCTCATTCTTTTTGCCCATTTTCCTCTTGCTTATATTCCTTTGAGGACATCTCTCACTCCTCGAAACTCCCATCTGGCCATTACACTTGCTCCGTACAGTCGAACCAGATATCATCGTTTTCAATGAGGATCGCAATTCGACATTGGACCAGCGACCCACCGAATATGAAAGATACCTTCAATATTATGATTTAGACGCCAGTTGTGAACCTTGTCGCGGCCTGGCCCGAGGTTGCCGACCTGCATAGTGAGAGACGAGATTCTGATGCGTCTTGCAGTAAACCGAGCTTAGGAAAGATGCTGCCAATATTGAAGATATGTATTTGAATGTCCAACGATTCCCAGAGTGGATCTTGAAAGATGGCATGTAAATAACGGCTGAATGTCTCAATCAACACTATGGAGGTTCCAATTATGAAGTGGGAGAATACCATGTGTCAAGCAGAATAAGCCTATCATTCCTACAATGCTAAAATTGTTGTCTAGACACCTTTTTGGCGTAGTGGTTATATGGCTGACACCATGTTAGTTGTATGGCTGATTCCTTATTGGTTGTCAGTCCAATGTGATTATAAATCAATACAGCATAAGTTAGTTAACTAGTCAACTAGTAGTTCTAAATGGTACATGCATATACTCAGAGTAATAAGGGACATGGATCTCCCATGTTTTACTTGAATTTATAAGCAGGAAACGTGAAATTGAGGCTGTCAATAACGTAGCTGTAGATTAGTAGGTTGAACTAGAAGCAAGACTGTGGATATTCTCATAAATTAATTGGTCAATGACAAAAAGTTCCATGGATCCTTCACCAAAATTCCATAATGGCCGACAATCCATGAAGCTATGAAGCAAATGATGAAAGCGGGGACGTTAAAAGTATTTCTAAGCGTGAACGGGATGATATCCAGCCGATTTAGACGTATTAAACACACTCATCTCCAGTCTTCTACGGGTATTCATCTGCATCCACCGTCATCTGTATCTCTACAATAATCCGAAATGTCCCCTATCCGCGTTGGCCTGATCGGCCTCTCTGGTGCTACGGACTACGAAGGCACAGCTTGGGCAGCAAATGCTCATCTCCCATTTCTGCAACGATCAGAGCATTTCACTCTCGCAGCGTTGCTCAACTCGTCCGTTCAGTCGGCTCAAGCTGCTATTGAGAAGTACAATCTCCCAAAGGATACCAAGGCGTATGGCAATCCACAAGGTGTGTTTCTCCATAACCGCCGGTTTGTTGAATGATACTGACATGAAAGACCTCGCCAATGACCCCGACATCGACCTGGTAGTCTGTAGTGTCCGAGTGGACCGACATTTCCTGACAGTGCGTCCCAGCCTGGAGGCCGGCAAAGCTGTCTTTGTTGAGTGGCCGCTCGACCGCAACCTGGAGGTCGCAAAGGAAATGGCTTCTTTGGCAGCCGCTCACAATGCAAAGACAATTGTCGGGCTGCAGGCTTCCTACTCACCGATTATCCGCAAGCTGCGTCAGTTGGTACACGAGGGAGCTATTGGCCGGATTCTGTCGAGCACTCTTCTAGGCTCGTGTGGGAATGAGTTGACCTCAGAGAGTAAGAATGTCCGATACTTTCTCGACAGAACGGTGGGAGGAAACCTGATGAGTATTGCTGTCGGACACAACCTAGAATCGGTGATCTCCGGTATGTCACCTTACATTGGCAATATGCAACATTCTGACCATGAACAGTCCTTGGGGAATTCAAAAGCTTCACCAGCAGCTGTGCCATTAGTCGTCCGGAACTGGACATTGTCAATTACGCGGACGGGGGCAAGGTGATCGAGAAATCAGTGCGCAACACAGTTCCCGATCAGATCCTGGTCCACGGCACGGCAGAGGAGTCGAATGCATTCGTCACCATCAACCTGTACGCAGGGAAGGAAATGCCAGGTCTGCCGCGACTCGACTGGCGGATTCAAGGAGAGAAAGGCTGGCTGCGAGTGACTTCGCCTATGGCGTTTCTCAATGTCGGCACCCCAGAGACCAAGTTGCAGCTTTATCGTACTGAGTCTGGGCAAGTCGAAGAGGTCACAGTGGACGAAGACGAATGGGACTCTCTGCCCATACCTGGTCAAAATATCGCCCGACTGTATGAGGCGTATCGTAAAGGGGAGTGGTATCCTACATTTGACTGGGCTGTGAGGAGACATGAGTTGATTGATGGGATGTGGAAGCGGTTTGACAAGGGTATTCAGTTGGGCTTATGATAGGGAATTACTTGAGAGTCTGGTACCTTGGTTTCTCTACTTTTCACGGTCGCAGTCATCTTTAATAGTCAAAACAGCATTTTGCAATTTCACCTCCATACTTGAACTGAAAATTTAGTCCCTCTCCATGCATTGAATGTTGTATCTAATGCAAAATACAGTGACGCCATTCTGTCCCGCAGTGATGTGACCTGGCGGATGGCCCCCCACCAAGAACAGAACAGAGAACTCCTCAGCAGGGGTCCGAATCAGGCCATTCGGCGCCGCCAACGCAATTTCATTGTCGATGGCGTGTAGTAACTGATTGTGAGGCCCTGGTGGGTCCGTATTTCAAGTGATGATCAACCGCGGGTTAGATATATAGGGCCGTCCTGGACGATGGCTGCGTTACCGGAAGAATCCATCGATCAAGAGAGCCACGATGTCAACATTGAAAGGTCCCATTGTCGCAGAGACGCACTTCCAGAACAGATACCCGGCCGACAAGGGTGGAACAATTACTGAGGTAAAGTCTGTCGAAGCCAAGGAAGCGAATCCATCGACAAGACCGACATTTGAGCTCGAGGAACATCCCATCGACGAGGTTCGACAGATCAAGGTCGGGGTAATTGGAGCTGGACTATCAGGTATTACAGCGGGAGTATTGCTGCCTGCTAAGCTGCCCGGGCTGGATCTGAGAATCTATGACAAAAACACCGATGTTGGAGGCACATGGTAAGACATCGGAGAAGAACTTGGAGCGTAGCTGACACAGCCAGGTTTGAGAACACGTATCCCGGCGTGAGATGCGATATCCCTGCGCATGTCTACCAATCCGGATTCGAGCCTAACACGCAATGGACGGAAGAGTTTGCTCAGGGCCATGAGATTCGCGAGTATTGGCAGCGGGTCGCTCGTAAGTATGATGTCTACAAATATCTCCGGCCACGGCAGAAGGTGCAGAAGGTCAAATGGCTCCCTGAAGAAGCCAAATGGGAGGTTACTCTATTGGATCTGAACAGTGGAAAGGTATTCTTTCGTTTTGCCTTAAATGAACACGCCTAACATTCCTAGGTCTACGCCGAAAAGCTCGACGTCGTGATCAATGCCATCGGGCACTTCAATGCATGGAAACTTCCCGACTACGAGGGCATCAACGACTATCAAGGCAATCTGTTCCATTCCTCAAACTGGAATCACAACGTCGATCTGAAGGGCAAAAGGGTTGCTCTGATTGGCAACGGAGCATCCGGGCTGCAGGTGCTTCCGGCCATCCAGCCCATCGCAACACACGTGGATCACTACGCCAGGAATCGCACTTGGATTGCAGATTCGTTTGGCACTACGGGCGTTCGACGACTGGAGCCCAATCTATTCTCTCAGGAGCAGCTCGAGTCTTTCAAGGACCCCGAGGAGTATTTGAAGTACCGCAAGAGTGTCGAGCAGGGCTACTTCTCCCGTTTCGGAGCTATCTTCAAAGACTCGCCCGAGAACAGAGAATTGCGAGAGAAATGGACGAACCTGATGCTGCAACGCGTGGGCAACAAACCGGAACTAGGAGACAAGATCATTCCTGACTTTCCGCCCAACTGTCGTCGTCCCACGCCGGGACCAGGCTATCTGGAGGCGCTCACAAAGGACAACGTCAGCTATATCCAGACACGCATAAAGAAGTTCACAAGAAAGGGAATTGTAACCGACGATGGAACTGAACGCGAGGCTGACGTTGTCATCTGTGCTACGGGGGCCAACGTCGACCACGCGCCACCCTTCAGCATCATAGCAAATGGCATCGATCTTAAAAGCGCATGGAAGCCGGACGGGTTGTATGGCCATCCATACAACTATCTTGGTGTTGCCACACCGGGTTTTCCCAACCTCTTCTGGATCGGAGGTCCCCATTCCACCGGACACAGCGGCAGCGTGCCTAACAGCATTGAGAATCTGGTCACCTATGTCGCCAAGTTCCTGCGCAAGATCCGCAGCCAAGGCATACGGACAATGCAGCCTTCCAAAGCAGCCGCGGATGATTTTGTCGAGTATTGTGATCGGTTCTATCCGCGGACGGTGTGGAGCGACAGCTGTAGCTCTTGGTATAATGGTGGTCGACCTGGAGGGAGGATTCATGGTCTATTTCCCGGGAGTGCAGCGCATCTCAACTACATCCGACGTGATCCTCGGTGGGAGGACTGGGAGTACACCTACACCAATCCCAGTGGAAATCGATTTGCTTACTTTGGCAACGGATGGAGGCAGCGAGAGTTAGACAGAGAGGCTGATCTGACACCGCATCTCCGGAAGCCAGAGACGATTGATCTTCGGTCGTATCTTGAGGGTTGGTGGGATGTTTGATTCATTTCTATAACTCTACGCAGTAGATATTCGTCGTGAATATATTGATAAACCCTTATTGTACCGTCAAACTTCTGATTCGTATTATATTGATCAAAAAAAATACACTACAACTCACTGTTGATCTCTTGCATATTCAGGAACATCCTCTCCCTCTCTCCAGAAATACTTGGCTCCTGGATGCGTCTCCTGCAGTCGATTCTGACCCTTCAGACCATACATATTCTCACGCAACGTTCCCCCCTTAACAACGTAGTCCTCCCAGAAGAGACCCCGTCGGCGTAGCTCAGGCAGTAGATACGTGATAATGTCGTCAAATGTTCCGGGAATGGTCGCGTAACTGAAGTTGAACCCGTCCACATCAGCCACTTCCACCCATCGTTCCAGTTCGTCGGCCACCGTCTGCGCGCTTCCAATCACCTTGGCTCCATTTCCTCCGAGACGTAGATACTCGGCAATAGTCTTCTTGTCCCACTTTTTACCGTCCGTTCCGGGAACGGTACTCGCCCAGTGGTTGACCATGCTGCGGATGGCCGGCTGCTCGACAAAGCGAAAGTCTTGGTCATCCTCATACTTGGACAAGTCGTAACCTGACCATCCACCAAAGAGCGCCAGCGCACCCTCTGTATCGCCATAGCTAGCCAACTCCTCGAACTTGGCCTGCGCCGCTTCATCCGTCTCAGCCACAATGACCAGCAGCCCGGCGATGATCTTGATCGACGCGGGATCTCGCCCAAAGTCCTTCGCCTGCGAGCGAATACTGTCCACCGACGACCTGACCAACTCCGGCTTCTGCCCGTTCAGAAAAATTGCCTCGGCGTGCTTGGCAGCGAACGTCTTGCCCGCCGTCGAGGTCCCAGCCTGCAACAGGAACGGTGTGCGCTGCGGACTCGGCTCGCAGAGATGCGGGCCGGGAACATTGAAATACTTCCCTTGGTGATGGATCTGCCTCACAGCCTTGGGGTCCGCGTACCCCGTAACGCCATCCTTGCGGTGGACGGCTCCATCGCGCCACGAGGCCTCCCACAGCTTGTAGGTGACGTCCAGATACTCATCCGCAATCCGGTACCGTTCATCATGCTCCACCTGCGTATTGAGACCAAAGTTCCGCGCCGCGGAGTCAAGGTACGAGGTGACGATATTCCATCCCACGCGTCCGCCGCTGAGATGATCGACTGTTGAGAATCTCCGCGCAAGGGCATAGGGGGCGTCGTATGTTGTTGACGCGGTGACGCCAAACCCGATACTCTCCGTTGCGGCCGCCATGGCGGAAACACTGTACAGCGGGTCGTTGATGGGGAATTGTGCGCCGGCGGGGATGGTCGGCTCGAGGTTGGCTGGACCTTTATAGACATCGTAGCCGCCCAGCACGTCGGCGAAGAAGATGGCGTGGAACTTCGCTGCTTCCAGCTTTTGCGCCAGGGCGATCCAGTGCTTGATGGACTTGTAGTCGTGTCCTTGGTCTGAGGGGTACCGATGGAGACCTGGATTGAGATGGGAGGGCGATTGCATGGCAAACGCGTTGATTATGAGTTGCTTTTTCTGTGTTGAGGACATAGTGCACTATAGGAATTGATTGAAGAAATGGTGAAAGAAATCTGGATTGGCTTTGGATTAGTCGCGAGTGATTTTTCGTGGTTCCATTAGGTAGATATAGTTTGGATTTTTGTATAGTTAAACAAGCACGAGCTTAGAGCCACGCAGCTGTCGATACTTACCCCTCACGGCAATCCATTGTAGGACGGATTGTGAGGGGCATATCGTGTCTGCTAGTCTGCCGACCCAGCCTACTGAAGAGAAGACGGTATCGAGCCTGTTGCTCGAGAATGTTAGTGGGTCGTGGAGGCGTGCGCGGGATATCAGATTGCGCCACACTTGGCATCGATTGTGAAGCAACCACAAATCAGAAGACAAAACCTGACATGACTTGGAGTACTCTTTCAAACATTGGATCTTGTGCACAGGGTCAGGTACGCTGGTTTCCAGCCGTTCCAGGTAGCAATTGGTAATGAGAAGCCGCGGGAGACCGAACAGTAGAATGAACATTTAATATATATATTGAATATCTATTCGGAATTGCTCTCTATAAGTGCATATAATGTTCACTACCGTCCTAGATTCATGACAATTCTCTTGCCTGACGCCTTCCCCTGTCTCAAGACCTCCAAAGAGGCGTTGATACCCTCCAGCCCTCCGTCTGCCAGTATAATCTCCGGCAATCGAATCGTCTCTGTTTGTAGCAGCTCCTCAAGCCAAGTCACCATAGCCTCGCCCACTGCAGGAGAGCTATGGAACACTTTAATTGGAACGGTATGGTAGATGATCCTGCTGTCCCTCTCCTTGGGCAGCCCAGTCAGCCCCAGCAGATGCGCATGTGAGCCATCATCGCGCATGGGAGCATTAAGTGTCTGCTGTAGCAGAGTTGCTGTATCTCTTCCCACGATATCAATAGCATATCGCAGCTTTTCCCTAGTTACGCCGCGGATGATCTCTACAGCCCTGGCGGTATCGTGGCGATCGACGAGTAGGTCTGCCCCCGCATCGAGGAGCCTGGCACCATGTCGAGCTACATCAGCCACGCAAATGACTCTCAAACCCGCTAGTTTGGCAAGCTGTAGAGTGATATATCCCGTCGTTGTGGATGCTGACTTTATTAGCCAAGCGTCACTGCAGGGATGCGGTCAGCTCACCTCCCCAGATTGCAAGCCAATCCCCTGGCGCTATTCGTTCCGTGTTCGAAGATGATTGAAAGCACTCGTCCCTGATATCTTGGGGCAGTTCATTGCGATCAAGCTTCGAGATGACTTCAGGAAGATCCGGTCCAGGACATCTTCGAATGCGACCAAAATCTAACCCAAATGAGACCCCCAGTGCTAGAGCAGCTGCAACAAACGCCACCCCCAAGGACGCAGAGGCATGTACATTGCCCGTCGGCGGAATGCGAGCAGCGTTGAAATGCGTTGCTACGGCATATTCCTGAAAGGCAGCCTTGCGCATATCCCGATAATCCGTGGACGGAACGAGAACGATATCACCGACTCGAAGTCGAGAACAGCTGTCGGACACCTGGATGACCTCGCCGGCTAGGTCACGGCCGTTGATCCATGGGAGGGTAGGGATTCCGAAATTGTATGCACTGAACTGTCAGAAATGGTCAATAATACGTCATGGTATGGTCACTTACGGCCCTTTCCAGTCGATGGGATTCAACCCAATGGCCATAATCTAGAGATGTTAGAATACTCGAGACAATCGGCAGGATTTGTACCTTGACTAAGATCTCATCTTCATGGGCGACTGTAGGAACGCCATGATCTGTCACAAGGGTATATTGCTCTCCTACACCCTTCAATAACAGGGCGCTCTGTTTTGTCTTCTTATGTTGTTTGGTGGCTGATGCGACGTCGAATCGGCGGGTGACGGTAGGCCCTGGCGCTTTTCCCGCAGACAAATGACGATGGAAGAGCGGTTCTTCCACGCGACTGGCTCTGACATAAGTAGATACTGTAGTCATTTCGTCAGGGTATAATGATTCTCCTGCTGTGGCGCAGAGTCAAGGGTGTTTGTCGATAGAGAATATGGATGAATACCACTACGATGCCGTGCGCTTATACATTGCCCGGATATTATCTGTCTTCCCATACATTACTGAATTCCTGACTCGACAACTATACTCCAATGCATTGTCGTGTCTCATTGCTCTCCAAGAAAGTTCGCATATGGCGCATGGCGGGGTTATGATGGCGTGATAAAAGCACAATTCTGGTTCAGTAGACGAGGTTCATCCTCACAACTGGCTTTATCCAGTTTCTCGGTCGACAGAATGCTCCTGGGTTTCGTCCTGGTGGAGCAAAAAGTGTTTTCGCCATTATGATACTCTTCTCGCCATCCAGGTAGTCGCTATGGGGTTGGTTGACTGCTATGTCAGGATCAGGATTACGGCTTCTCCAAATCAGCTGCAAATCCCGCGATGATGTGATTAGGGCTGATGATGGCGCTGATAGCAGTAGATAGACCCAGAGAATCAGGACGCATCCACGAAACACAAAATTCAAATTTGCAAATGTTGTTTGGAAGGTTGACAATTTCATCCACAGCATCATGGTTAGCATATGTCTAGTAAATAATGTGCAGTCAAGACAAACTTTGTGATCGCGTACAGGAGACGTTCGGAGTCCTTATCTGTCTACAAGAGGAGTCTATGAGTGATATCTGCAGGGATACCAAAGCTCCCACGGTCAGATAAGCATTATTAATGCTGGTGGGATGTAGACAGCCGCGGCCGACAATGGCGTGCCTGGAAGGATGTTACACAGTAACGCTTATATGTAGCTCAAGTAGACTATCAAAGGGGACCGTTTGCGTGAGACAAATATGATGGACTCTGATACTGTTGCTAAAGTAAACAAAATGGATGATTCTGAATATCAACCACTCTTAAACCCCACATCCGCCCTGTATGAAACGCTTTCCTACGAGTCCATCCAAGACATCAGAACAAATGGACGTCCTGTGTCTAGCCGCAGCACAATTCCCGAGCCAGCCACTTTCGGCCGCAACCTCACATGGACGAGCGCCTATATCCTGGTGATATCGCGCGTCATCGGCAGCGGCATCTTCGCAACTCCAGGCTCAATCGTGAAGTCGGTCGGAAGCGTCGGGCTGGCGCTGCTGGTATGGCTCGTGGGGACGGTTCTGGCAGCATGCGGCCTGGCTGTGTCGATGGAGTTTGGCTGTATGCTCCCCCGATCTGGTGGTGACAAGGTCTATCTCGAGTATACGTATCGACGTCCTCGATTTCTGGCGTCGACGTTGATCGCCGTTCAGGCGGTTTTGTTGGGCTTTACAGCGAGCAACTGCATTATATTCTCCAAGTACACCCTGTTCGCTCTGAGCATTGATCCGACAGAGTACCAGCAAAAGGCCCTGGCTGCAGGCCTTATGACTGCAATTACAATCGTCCACGGGTGCTTTCTGAAAACCGGCATATGGATACAGAACCTGTTGGGGTGGATGAAGATTTTCATGATCGCTGCAATGACACTCACAGGGCTCTGGGTGATACTCTTTCGACCTGAGGAACGCTCCATTTCCGGGTCGAATGACGTGGACAGGACTGGATACGACGTCTTTTTGTGGGACAATCTTTGGGAAGGGTCGAATTGGAGCTGGAGCTTGCTTTCAACATCGCTTTTCAAAGTGTTCTACTCATATGCCGGGCTCAGTAATGTAAACAACGTCCTCAACGAGGTTCAGGATCCGATCCGGACGGTCAAATCTGTGTGTCCGTCCGCTCTCGTTACTGCTTGTGGTCTTTACCTGCTGGCAAACATCTCCTACTTTCTCGTCGTCCCAATCGAGGAGATCAAGAACAGTGGTGAACTCGTTGGGGCTCTCCTGTTCGAACGCGTTTTCGGGCCGCATGTTGGAAGGACCTTGTTTCCTCTGGCGATCGCCATCTCCGCCGCAGGAAATGTCATGGTGGTCACATTTGCCTGGGTAAGTCCACTCAATATCTTGAAAGTACAGTAAATGACGTGGATAGGCACGGGTGAACCAGGAGATTGCCCGACAGGGCTTTCTGCCTTTCTCGTCCATGCTCTCATCGTCTCGCCCGTTCAACGCTCCTTTGGGGGGATTGATTGTGCATTATATCCCTTCGCTCTTGGTGATTGTCCTTCCCCCTCCAGGAGACGTGTACAGCTTCATTCTAGATGTCGAGGGCTATCCAGGCCAGATTTTCGCCTTGGCTATTGCAGTTGGCTTGCTGATTATGAGGCGACGGCAGCCCAATCTGCCACGACCATTCAAAGCATGGCTTCCTGCGGTCTGGCTTCGAATTATCGTCTGCGTTGCCTTACTTGCGGCACCGTTTATTCCTCCTCCAGACAGAAAGGGCGATGTGGACTTTTTCTACGCGACATATGCAGTCGTGGGTGTCGGAATGTAAGTTTGTCCTCCTGTTCAGAGGATTGGCTAACAGATACAGTCTACTGTTTGGGGTGATTTATTGGTATATTTGGACCGTTCTTCTTCCACGATGGGGGGGATACAGACTGGAAGAAGAGGTAGATGTGCTGGACGATGGGACGAGTATCACGAAACTTGTGCCGTCATACATTCTCTAGATATTTATCAGCGATCGATATTAACTCAATTCTTTCAGCAAGAATATAATGACTTTAGCCGTGCACCTGTAAAACTCCCTTCTATAGTTTGGCCACTTCCAGTTCATGCTCCGAATACGAGGATCCCCGTTTAGATTCAGTACAGAGACACCAATCCGTTAGATGTAGGCAGTAGGAACTTCCTATTTTCCAGTTAGGCTGGTAACAGGAAAATGCCGTGACGCATGGCAAAGGACCTCCCGATTAGAAATGCACAAGATTATAAATGCATCGGTAGGCTTTCATTTGCCATCTGCGAGTATCACATGTTGTCAGGATAATGTACAGGATTCTGAAGAGCAATTTATCGATCACAGGGTCTGTCAGAGCCAATCGCTGTATTTCCTATTTCTCAGCATCTGATGCTTTCTAAGATGATGCTCACCTCGCAGCCATGACGTGCTGATCTGACAAATGCCTACCCCGCAAGAGAACTTGATGAACTTGATCATATAAAACCAGTTGAATAGGAATGGCTGAACTGATACCATCACTATTCATCAAATTCAGAAGCAATTGCAAGAGACATCGACATGGCATCAGCAGCTGTTCAACTCCCAACTATCCACGAGCCTCAAGCTCAGAAAACGTCTCTCCTTCCGACTGCAAACGCACCGCATCATGTGCAGACCACACTTAACTTCCTGAAAGAGAACGAGGACGGCTCTCCCCCGGCTCCATCCTACGTCGGCAAGCCAGAGACCTACTACCGACCTTCAGTAACGCTACCTGTTACCATCCACGACGTCAGTGGCCATGAGCTAGAGTACACACTGGACAAGAACGGGTTCCAGTTCTACTACCACGAAAGCAAGGAGAAGGACTTTCTCGACGATGAGAAGATCAAACAGGAGTACTATGCCGAGGTAGAGCAGCTGCTCAAAGACGCGTGAGTCACGGATGCCCTCGTCAATAAATGACACTGACAGGAATTAGCACCGGTGGCTCCAAAGTCTTCATCTTCGACCACACGATCCGCCGCCAACCCAAAGACGAACGCAGTCCCGCCGCTCAACTCCGCGGGCCCGTCCAGCGCGTCCACATCGACCAATCCTACGCAGCAAGCAAAGACCGCGTCTCCTACCACCTCCCCGACGAAGCCCCCGAACTCCTCAAGGGCCGGTACCAGATCATCAACGTCTGGCGGCCGATCCGAACTATCCTCAAGGATCCGCTGGCCGTGGCAGACGCGCACTCCGTCCCGGACGATGACCTCGTGCCGACAAAACTCATCTACCCGAACCGAGTGGGCGAGACTCTCTCGGTGAGACCGAATCCGGGCTTCAAGTGGTACTTCCGGTACGCGCAGCCTCCGGAGCTGGTGACGCTGATCAAGTGCTTTGATTCCAAGACGGATGGGCGGGCGAGAAGGGTGCCTCACTCTGCGTTTGTTGATCCGGCGACGGAGGGAGAGGCGTCAAGGGAGAGTATCGAGGTTCGGGCATTAGTCTTCCATCCCGAGGATCGTGAGTAGATTGCCTTGGGTCTGGTCCTGCCAGTCAGACAAGGAGATTCATACCATAATTTTCCATTCTTTCTTGTGGCCTATATGACAATGTGATTTAACCAACTGTACTGTCCATAACTTCTGAGATAACTTCAAATAAATGAGCATATCCCTGAGCCAGATGCAGCCACCCTCAGGCATGCACTATTCTGCCAGTAAGGAGACAGACCAAGCCTCGTAATTTTCACTTTAAGAATTCACTCATAGGACAGAATCAATTGTTACTGAACTGTTGACTGGACTACGCTCCCCTCACATTGATCATCCCTGCTAAAATGCCGTGCGAGCACGTAATCCGCCTTGCGAAAGACAACATTACTTCGAACACTTAGCTCAGAGATTTGGCCATGATTAACTTTGACGCAACACAACTGTATCTGTCAATTAAGATTTCGTCTAAATTACCTTGTCATGATAGCTCCACATGGTTTGTTACTTGAAGAGCAACAATCTGCATTGATGCTTCGTGATATTCGCCATCGCACGCTAGACATATAAAGCAGTGCATACCACACGAACAAGGTCATACATCATCTGGGACCCTAACAACATCAAAATGGCCGCGCTCGAGAAAGAAGTCCGTCCCACAGACGAAGAGGTTGCGCGCAGCCCATCGCCAGAACCAAAGAAGTATCCAGGTATGTCACCCCTACAGTACGCTTGTCCGTCTCTAACGAATCAGTCAAATGGTACCGCTCAACCTTTTATAATGCCCTGATCCTGGGTATCTGCAACTTCCTCGCCCCCGGCATCTGGGGCGCGATGAATTCGCTCGGCGCCGGGGGTGCAGAGAAGCCCTACCTCGTGAATGCCGCCAACGCACTGACGTTCTGTCTGATGGTTGTGACCTGCTTCTTCGGCAGTGCGGTTGTGCGTCTTGTCGGCATCAAATGGACCCTCGTGATCGGGACAATGGGTTACGCCCCGTATGCTGCAGGGCTGTATACGAACAACCGCTTTGGGAACGAATGGTTCGTCCTTCTCGGCGCGGCACTGTGCGGACTGTCGGCCGGGCTCTTCTGGATGGCGGAAGGGGCAATTGCGCTGTCGTATCCGGAGCCACACAATCAGGGCCGATTCCTGGGATTCTGGCTCAGTTTCCGTGTGGGCGGCCAGATCCTGGGCGGCGCTATCAACCTGGGAATCAACTCGAGCCGATCAACGGCCGGAAGCGTGTCGTACTCGGTCTACTTGGTGTTTATTGCGTTACAGGCTTTAGGTCCTTTCGCAGGCTTGCTCCTGAACAAGCCGTCGCAGGTGCAGCGAACGGATGGTCTCCCCGTCCGACTGCGCATCTCGCACAGTCCGCTGTACGAGCTCAAGGCCATGGCCAAGTTGTTCGTCCGGCGAGACTTCCTGTTGATCGTCCCGCTCATCGTGCAGGCCGTGTTCACCGAGGCCATTATGTTCACGTTCCTGTCGTTGTGGTTCTCCGTGCGGGCTCGTGCCCTCGGCTCGTTCTTGTCCGGGATCATCGCCGTGACTGTGGGCAATCTGCTCGGCGCGTTCCTCGACAGTCAAAAGCTGTCACTGCGGTCGCGAAGCCGGGGAGCCTTTTTCGTTGTGCTTGGTCTACAGGGCGCATGGTGGGTTTGGGCGACGGTCATCGTGACCGAGTACCATCGTACGCTGCCGACGTATGACTGGGCGGATGCTGGGTTCGGACGAGGCTTTGCGCTGTATTTGTTCTGGGTTGCGGGCTTTCAGCTCAATTACATGTATCTGTATGTGCCTTGTCTCCGTCCTTGAATTCGTACTAACAAGGTTAGTTTCTTTGTCGTTGGTAATCTGGCCTCAGATGAAGAAGAGGTTGTACGGATGGCCAGTCTCCTGCGGGGAACAGAGTCGGCCTCGCAGGCTGTATCGGTATGTCCACTTTCACCGACGATTAATCCTTGCTAATTTCTGTAGTATGGTCTGGACAGTGTCAAGATCATGAGTTCTGTTGGCAGCACCTACCTGAATTTTGGCTTGTGGGCTATCGCGCTGCTGCCTGCGTGGCTTGTGATCAAGGAGATTGGGGTGTCGCTGGGGGATAGGAAGGTCGAACGAGAGACTCGGCGGATTGACAGTGATTCGCAAGAATAAACATGTATTCTCTATTAAGAGGTATATATAGAATGTCTGACGAATGGCACGGCTAGCTCAACACAATAACGAAGCGCATCATATATATGCAACAATATCAACAAGCAGCAGATCATATCGACGGGTATTCAGACTACACTCTCGCTAAAATCCACTCGGCAATATCATCGGCAAAGACCTGTCGGTTCTCGGGCAGGTCTGCATGCAGCAGATGACTCCATCCCTCGTAGGACTTGAACTTGCGGTCGGCGACCTTGCCAGTCTGCGCGTCGAACCAGTGCTTGCTGGCATCATAACTGGTAACCTGGTCTGCCGTCCCATGAGCCACATACACGGACTGGACGCCATCATTGAGCACCAATTTGCCCGAGGTCAGGTTAGCCGCCCGGTCGAGCATATTGGCAAACATTTCCAGCGTGCCGGTGGTGTGGTTGTAGGGATCCTCCTTGAGCGTCTTCTGCACGACGGGATCGCGCACAATCGTCTCGACCTTCAAGGGCTGGACGAGTTGGAACCGCGGTAGGAGCCGTCCGGCGAGCCGACCCAGGAACACGGTAATGATACTGGGTTTCTGTTTCGGGTCGAGCCCGATGAACGGGGCCTCGAGCATAATGCCCCGGAGTCGGGAGACGAGCTCTTGATACTTAGGCGTCGAGGCTAGCGTGGCAACCAGAGCTCCGCCCATAGAATGGCCCATGACAAAGACCGGGACATTTGGCGGAACCTCGAACTGGGCCTCGATGAATGCTGCCATGTCGACCAGGACGGCGGCGGTCGGGCCTGTGTTTCCACGGTCGGCTTTTGTCTGGGCCGACCGACCCCAACCACGCTGGTCGATTCCCGTGCAGAAAATGCCACGGCGGACTAACGAGGGGAACAGATCATAAGTATTGTTGATGTGGTCACTGAAACCATGAAAATGGATCAGTTTTGCGACCGGCGGGGTCGTCGGCTGTGGCAGAGATCAGTTTAGCGCCAAGCACGGGCAATGACAGGGAGGGAGCAAACGGACAGCCCATGTTTTCTGGTAGACCTCTAGCCCATCAGGGAGCTTGAACTGGCTTTCGGTGATGATGACGTCGGGCATCTTGCGGATTTGATGCGTTTCTGATGGACGATGCGATGAAGCACTTGGATCAGAAATAAATTGAAGCTAATCTGGGGTATCTCGGCTCTTTCTCAGCTGCTGATGCTGGGCGAGATCCGAGGCTGTCCACGGCACGTGCAAGGCGCAGTCACGGGACCCATTGCTGACGTATCAGGAGCAAGATCCATTTCGGGGGAAATTGTATGCAGGAGGGAGAATAATCGAATCTATATACTATTGCTTCCTTTCTGCAGAACAGATGTCTACCATTATTCAGTTCTGGCTGTGGGTCGATATATATCTTGCTTGAGCCAGGGTCGATTTGTTGACAAATAAGCTTCTGTAAACTGGAGCCGTCTTTTGCTCCTCAGGCAGCCATGCGAGCATTGTTTAATAAAGACAAAAAGGCTTCCTTGTCGTCTCGTTCTAAAGATGGAACTGTATCTTCGAGTCTCCGAGTCGGTACCAGGTCATCGTAGAGGAGTTTGCCTGCCACAGTATGAATCAGCAATTGCAAAATGGACATATTATTGCTCGCTTACCTTGGTCATCAAAAAATGGTCCACCAAATAATCCTTATTATTCTTGTATATCCTGTATATCATGCCCCTCTCGTCTGTGATGGCTGGAGATTACTCAAAGAATCCACCATTGCAAGCAATGGGATGTACCAAGTTGACAGGCGAACAGATCGACAGCTTGCTCTGGGGCCGACTAGGTTCGGGAATCGGGCCCATCATTCATCAAAATCAACCAATTAACGGACCCTGTTCTTCTAAATCCCCATCTCACCTTGATTGCTGAGCAGCGCTTTTGCCCAATAATACCTACGGGTATTCCTCATGGCATTTACCAGAAAATCATGCACTGTGCAGCTACCGGCGAACTGGCGACACAAGCCCGGATTCCCATCAGACATTGATTATCGGAATTGGGACGAAAAAAGAAGTGTACCAAGCGTAGGGTGACTTGGTATGCTCCTGATGAACGATATGACGGACTCATTATGATTGGCAATGGATCTTAGCTAATCTTGGCTGTCTTAGCTCATTCTCAGCTGCTCAAGCTGATGGGGATCCGTGCACCGCGCAGTCACGGAACCAGATGGCTGACACATGAGATGCCTGCTGCAAGATCAAGTAAGCCATTATGCCAGCATTACCAAAGAATTACATTTCTTGAGGGCTTGCATACCGATGGGCATGGAAGATCTACTATTGCTCTCTGTTCAGAACCGGTGCCTTGCCCTCTATTAACGTAGTTCTGGCTGTCGGGTGGATGTATATTCCCGCTGCCCCTATTCCGTATACCTTACGAGGTGTATCTCGCTTCAAGAGGCAGCTGCCGATACCTTGACAAACAAGCTTTTTCCCGGCAGATCAGAGGAGTACGGTACGAGCAAATGAATACTGTTGCCCGGTGCCCAGTGTCCACTGAGAATTCTTCAAGGAAGCATGCCATGTGCAACCACCGGCGAACTGGCGAAACAATTTCCGGGTTCGCCGTCTGTAGAATATGGGAATGGGGGCGAAAATGGGAATGCTACGCTGACCAAGCCGAAAAGGCGTTTTTTTGAGGGTTCACTGGCATCAAATCTCAAGTGAAACATCTAATCCCCAATCAGCGGCTGGATCCGCTTCAGCCATGTTTCAGCCAGCGGGCAGCCACAACACACTGCTATTCTGGCTTCAATAGCAGCTTCTAGCCTCTGGATACGCTATAAAAAGGCACCATATACCCAATCTTTGGCCATGACCAGCAGACAGACATCACCAAGGCACTCCAGACCCTAATACCCTTGGATATACCAGCATGCCGTCCAAAACCATCATCAGCCAACTGGCCCTCTCACTGGCTCTGTGCAACTCTGCCTTGGGCCAGGTCGTCAATGGCGCCGACTACAACAAGCCTAACGGAGGACCTCCGGCCAGCTTCTTCGCTGCTGCATCGACGATGCCTGTGGCAGCCCTTCAGGCAGCGGCCGCCAAAGCCACCAAGGTTCCCAGCCTGGCCACGTATCCTGTGAGTCAGGATTCTGGTGCGGCCAAGTCGACCATCCACACCGACTGGGCGTCATTCGGTGAGGGCGCCTCCATCTCGTGGATAGCCGACATGGATGTCGATTGCGATGGGCTCAATTCTGGATGCCAGGTGGGTTCTGACCCGCGCATTGACAACTCGTTGCTGACCCAAATAGGGAAATCCGGATGGACAACCGCAAACCAACTGGGGCGCCCTGTCTGCATATGAGGTGCCCTTCATCGTTATTCCGGACAAGTACCTGTCGGCCAATACCGGCGCGCTTCCTGGCAACAACATTGCTGCTGTGATCTGGTGCGTCGCGTCCTCGTCCGTTGATGCGACACTACTGACACGTCTAGCAACGGCAAAATGTTCTACGGGATCCTCGGAGACTCCAACGGTGACAGCCCCCAGGTCACCGGCGAGGCGTCCTGGTTGATGGCCCGGACCTGTTTCCCCAGCGAGGGCCTGAACGGCAATAACGGCCACACCGGTGTCGATGTAACCTGTATGTTCTTTCCAACCATCGGTCTTCCAAGCTAATACAAGCAGACATCGTCTTCACTGGCAAGGATGCAGTGCTCCCCAGCAGTGCCTTGAACAAAAACTACATCACCAACTTTACCACCCTGCGCAGCATGGGCGACAAGCTCGTCAACGCGCTGGCGTCCAACTTGGGTCTTTCGGGAACTCCGCCCACAAAGACCACTACTCTGGTCACATCGACTACGACCAAGCCGACATCTACCGCTACATGCTCCTGGGCAGGACACTGCTTGGGCGCATCTTGCTCCAGCGACGACGATTGCTCGGACGACTTGGTTTGCAAGAGCGGTTCCTGCGCTAATCCATAGGCTCGTGGACTATGATAATGATGATGATGTTTTGACTTGGCTGTAGATAGGAAAATGGATTGAGAGTTTGTCTAGCTATTGTCCATACCATGTGTATAGTAATTGCATATATTTGGATGCAGTGTTTTGTGCATAGTAATGCATGATTACTAATGTTGATGACTCAGTCGGTGCCTTAGTTGTGATGTCATGCCTCGGGCAGCAACAAGTTCCTGTATGATCATAATCATCTCCTTCTTCCCCTCAACCACCTTACTCTCTCTACTCCAAAATCCGTACAAGCACAATGGGCGTCGAAGAGCTAAGCAGGTATGTTACCCATCTACTTAAATAGTCTTGCATTAACAGCATCGTAGTCTACAAGCCTTCCGGTCTGCCGTTGCAGACAACATGCTGGTGCTGGTCGACGCGTACGCAGACTGGTGTGGCCCATGCAAGGCCGTTGCTCCCAAGGTGGAGCTGTTCAGCAACCAGTACGCCAATATCAAATTCTTCAAGGTCAACGTCGACAAAGTCCCCGATGTTGCACAGGAGTTGGGAGTGTCGTCCATGCCCAGTTTCTATCTCTTCCGAGGGGGCGACTATGTGGATAAGGTGGTCGGCGCCAATCCGGGGCTGCTCGAGACCTCCATCAAGAGACATGCAGAGACGGGGGCCCAAGGCTAACTGACATACACTGATCATGTATATACCTGAATGTCACTATTCTAGACGAGTCAACCCCTAGGTTTACTACTTTGTTTTGATCTCAAACACCCCCGTAGCAGCCGGCTTGCTCAACGCCCATTGCACTCCATGCGCCATGACCGAATCCCACCGCTTGCATTCAGACAGCGTCGCGTGCGCTCGGAAACCGTGCGGTAAACCAGGAAAGACATGAACGTCAGTGGGAACCCTGCTGCAGTTAGTATACTGGCCCACAATGGGCTGCTGCTCGTCTCCAACTCACCCATTATCTGTCAACAACTTGGCAAAAAACAGCCCTTCATCTCGGAGTGGATCCAGGCCGGCGATCCCGAACGTCGTAGGAGGCAATCCCCGAACCTGTTCCGCAGTGGCATTTCCCGGGTTGAGCGTCAGGTCTGTCTCGTCGCCCTTGGTCTCCAGCAGGCCCATGAAAAAGTTGATCCGTGTCACCGGCAGAATGGGCGCATGCTCGCTGTCCACGTAACTGGACAACTTCGGATCCTTGAGGTATTTCAGCTGCGGCGCATAGCGGCCCGGGCCCACCAATGCTGGGATCATAAGCACCTGTCCTTTGATTTTGGGTCGTTTGGCCAATTGCTCGTCTGTGCCCAGGTGCTGCGCCAACGTCAGAGAAGCAGTCATCCATGCGCCAGCGGAGATGCCTCCGACGACGGTATTGTCGCCATCCCCACCCAGCTCCGTCAGATGGTCATGGACCCAGTGAAAGGCGTCTGCGGCGTCGTTCCAGGGGATGGGGTACTTGTACTCGGGGGTATGGCGGTAGTTGACATTCACCACCACGACAGGAGTGTTCTCCTTGGCCAAAGTAGCCACGACTCGGGAACAAATGGCGTCTTCCGAGGCTAGAGTGCCAAACAGAAACCCCCCGCCGTGTAGATGGATGTAGACTGGGAGGCGCTGTGAGGACGGCACACCGACAGGACGGTAGCTGCGTACTTGTAACGGGAAGCCATCCCTTGCTGGGACAGAATAGTCCTGCATTGAGACTTGCGATTGCAGTCCTGATCGTGTCAGTAGATGCATTCCGTATGGCAGCCTAACCTACCTTCATTCACCATGGCGTTAGCGGCCCTCTCCTCCCGAGCTCGGTTGATCATCTCTTTCATAGCATGGACATCCAAGTCCGTGGCCGGAGGTGGAAGGGTCTTCTCCAACGCAATCCATTCTTCCGTAGGTATACTGTATTCTGAGTAGTCTGCCATCTTCCTGTCTGTACAGTCGTCAAGGATCAATGTGAGGTATTCGATAATTGAGGGGCGGGCACACAGCAGCGGGGTTATATTCTATAGCACGGAGATGATAACCGAACGCCGACAACAGAAGCCGATTGGCGTTTCTCATCTCATGGCTTCTTTGGATACAGAATATTAGTGGAATAGAAAAGTAGCCGAGGTTACTCCGGTAGTCTATACTTTGAGTGATTACATCCTGTATTAACCTTTTACACTCGCTCTGGAAGGCTATTCCATCCCAACTGCTGCTGTCGTGCCTCCAACTGGTAAGACTACTCCCGACATCCATCGGGCCTCCTACCATCGCGACGAGCGTATACACCATTCTGGACAGGCACAATTTGCTCGGACGCCGTCTTTGCATGATGCGCCGCCATCGCGCGGGTCATACTGACAATTCCCCCTTGGTAGTGGGATACAGATGCGGCGCGCCACCCTTTAAACCAGCCGCACTGCCCATGTTGACAATACTTTTGCGCTAGATGGTGGCGTTACCGTGACTGTTCCTGGATTATTCGGAGGTTGCATTGACAAGGCTAATTGTGCTGACCGCGGACATGTATAACATGTAAAAGTAGTTGGGGGGAGGGGGGGTGTTTCTAACGAGGGCTGCTTCTCGCGACGGCGCTCTATACCCTCAATCCAAACATCAACGGCGTAACAATATCCTGGATAATCTTCTGAACAAATCAAGAATTGCCATATCTTGGTGATTTTGTCAATGCAACCTTCGAATAATATGAATGGATTGGCATTGTCGCGGAGACTCTCTGCTCTGGGGATAACCGGAGGAAAGACAGCGGATCTGGCGAGATGCGACGTTGACAGGACGGACCCTGGTGCCACGTCTTTAAACTACAGCTCACAGAACTCTGAGTACTGAGAAGAAGTCAACAAATCTGAATGGCACAGACACAGCTCAAGTATCGCGGACGTTATAGTCCGCGGAGTTGCTCAACTTTACAATCGCCGGAAATGAACTCATGACATCACCCCCCGACTACTATATACATGTCCACGGCCAGCACGATTTACCCCGATATTCAGACTCTAGAGACCAGTTCGAAGTGAAAACAAATCAAAAATGCCCAGATATGCATTGTTTGGGAGACCGTGGCTGGGACAGGGCCCTCCATGGGAATGGATGTTGATACCAAGGTGTAGGCCAGCCCTGAGAAAACCGCTGTCGACTGGGGCGACAGCAAAGCCAACGTCGAAGCGGCCAAAGGAGCGTCTACAAGTCTGGCCATGGTTGGCTGTTCCTGTCCTCGGAGGCACCTTGCTCTTGTCAGTACACAAGCGGCCTATCCAACTGGAAACAGACACATCCCTTCAACAAGTCTACCCAACTGGCGAGGAATCTCAAGGCGATATGCGTAGTCTACCCAAAGAGGACGCCATTCTGACCACTGCGCCTAACGTCCCTCCCCCAATCACTCGGACTCACCCGGTTCTTCTTCACGTCCCATTGATAACGTCCACCAGAACGCGCCAACTCACCAGTCAATACAAGTACGACACATGGACCTTCAACGGCAGCGTCCCCGGCCCGTTCATCCGGGCGCGCGTAGGCGACGTAATTGAGCTATCCCTCACGAACCACGACCGCACCGGCAACCCGCACAACATCGACTGCCACGCCTTCACCGGCCCCGGCGGCGGCGCGGCCGTCACCACCGCCGAGGAAGGCGAGGCCAAAACCGCGCGGTTCAAGCTTCTCTACCCTGGTCTGTTTGTGTACCACTGCGCCGCGGCCCCGGTCCCCGTGCACATCGCCAACGGCATGTACGGGCTGATCTACGTCCAGCCCGAAGACGGCGATCTCCCCGCGGTGGACAGGGAATACTACGTCATGCAGAGCGAGTTCTACCATGAACCGCCGGAGATCGAGGAGGACGGGCGGCGCTCGTCTACGGTCGAGTTCTCGTACCCTGCCGCGCTGCACGAGGAGCCCTCGGCGGTAGTCTTCAATGGGAGCGAGTCGGCGCTGACGCGGGACCGCCCGCTCAAGGCGAAGACGGGGGATTCGGTGCGGATCTTCTTTGGGAATGCCGGGCCCAATCTTACGAGTTCGTTCCATGTCATCGGGAGCCATTTCCACCAGGTCTTTCGGGATGGAGGGGTGGTTGATCCCCCGGCTCGGTTGTTGTCGACGGTGGGTGTGCCGCCAGGCGGTGCAGCGATTGTCGATCTGAAGATGATTGTCCCGGGGACGTATACGCTTGTCGACCATGCGATATTCCGGATGGATAAAGGCGCGGTTGGGTATTTGAACGTGGCGGGTGCGCCTCGTCCAGACATTCTTTATAGTGAGCTGCCGCCGGAGCCTTGTGTAGGGTGTAAGCTGCACCCGTAGGATCTCAGGTGCTGCCGGTATTGCGACAGGCAAACAGCCATTTCTCTGTTTCTCACTTTCTCGTATCAACGATATCACCGTGGAACATCTATGTCTTCTTTTGACACTGTTAATCCTGTAGACCAACGCATATCTAGATGATGTCTGTATGAGATACTCGAAAAGCATGTATGATTTGCGTATGGACAAGAATAATCATGGACACTATGCTGCCGAAGCCATAGTCTGACCAGCCTAGATTCACAAGATGGCTAGAAAGCCCCCTTTCCTGGAGTCGTGTCGCCGTGCAGTGCAGCACAGCCCTCCTGGTACACAGTCGGCTTCAACAGCTGCGCCCGCGTCTCATTCTTATATGCAAGTCCGATCAGTGTGTTCTCTGGTTAGCATTGGCATTAGCATCCCATCTCATATTCAACCGGTGATTCAGATCATTCACTTACTGTCAGCACAATATCTCGGCCATCCAAGGTGATCTAACCCCCGCTCTGGATCCGTCGCAAACTTCACCCAAGCAGACGAAATATACCTGCTTGTCCGCTTCTCCACAGAAGAATCAGGGATGCCGGTGACATTCTCGGCCGTCCCAAAGACCATATGCAGATCGGCACCGTGATAAGCCCCGCTGGTCGGATACAGTCTCAGATTCCAAAAGTCGCCAAAGTACCGCGCATGCCAAGTAGGGACCCCGTGTGCTGCGCGATCGACCGCCGCTTGGCCGGTCGGACAGGTGAACGCGGCCAGGTTGAACCGGTGCCATTCCTCGTCGGTGAGCGAGACCTTCGCAGCAAAGGCGTTAATGCGGTAGTAGCCTGCTTCGTTGTCGTTGCTTGTAAAGAGGTATGGCTAGCTTCGTTAGTGTGATTTGCTTAGGTTTGGGACTCACGTTTATGGAGAAGCTTACCGCTTTGATGAACTTGCCCTGCGCGGAGCGTTCGGCGTAGTTGTCAAACACCGTGACCCCGTCCACGGTAGGATGGAATTGGGGTTGAGGAAGCGCGGGGGAGGGAGCGAAGGGGACCTTTTTCACGGCCCCGAGGATTGCTTGGAATGACTGCTCGCGCAGACACTCTACCACACTGTCAATGGGGTCAGTGCTGTTGCCGCAGCCTAGAGTGTTTGAGACGTGATAGAAGTAACTGGCGGATTCCTCGGCCGTGTTGGGCTTGAGGCTCAGCGCGGTACCGGAGTGGGAGATGAGGCCGCGGACGAGCGGCTTCTCCGTCCAGATGTACGAGTAGTAGTCGACCGAGGCGCCTCCGGCAGACTGTCCGAAGATGGTGATGCGGTCAGGGTCGCCTCCAAACGCGGCGATGTTGCGATGCACCCATTCAATGGCCATGCGCTGGTCCAGCAGACCCACGTTCTGGGTAAGGCCAGGGGCTCCCGAGAAACCAAAAATGTTCAACCGGTAACTGTCCGGTTAGTCTGGCACGATGGACGGGGGCCAATCACTGACTTGAAGGTGACCACGACGACATCATTCTCAGCGACCAAGTTCTCGCCGTCGTACATGGGGCTGTGAGCTCCACCAACGCTGAATCCTGCGGTCGTTAGTAGGTGCTGTATATGACAACAAATGCGGTGAACATACGACCACCATGGATGAAAACCAACACCGGTTTCAGCTTGCGTGTGGGCTTAGTCCATACGTTCAAGTAGAGACAATCCTCACTCTGGGGAGTCCCTAATTGTTGAGCAAAGGTTCTGATAATGGTTGGTGCTTGCAGCGTCAGGCCGGGGAAAGGCGGGACACTTCCAATATTGGCGGGACAATCCCTATCACAGCAGTCAGATACTGAGCACTCGGATTGTCTCCGGGGTCACACACGGGCTCTACAAAAGTGTTAGTCTGTTCCTGGAACCCTGCATCATGCGGCATACATAAGCATTGGCAAGGACGGTGCCATTGCCGCGGTATTGGACCGGAGGAGCGAATCGGAGGTCTCCCGTGGGCGCAGCAGCATAAGGGATCCCCAGATACTCGAACACCCCCGGTCGCGATGCAACGTGTCCCTCAATCAAGCCACTGCTGGTCCGTACCCGAGCGCCCGCGGCATCGCGCTGGAAGTGGGAGTTGGGTGGTAATTGGGCATATGCTGGTGTAGAGGTGGCCAAAAGGGCAGCACCCAGGGAGATCCAAACGCTGAAATGAACCATGGCGAAACCCGTCCAGGAAAAAAGCAATTAACGACAAGGATTGCACAGGTTGAAGAGATTCCACAGGATTGCATCAGAGCTATGTTAATATATTATTGGGATATTACTCGTATTCCAATTATTATCCAAGGCGTCGATCCAGCCCGAAACGGGACAATTCTCCGCCAAGTGGACCGATGGAGCACAGCTAGGCCAAGCCCCTTTCCACTTGTTCAATAGCAAACGGACCCTGTCTCGGAGCAATTAGAGTAGGATCCAATTGTCCGGTGGGCGTCGTGGAACATCCCCGATCAATCCACCCGCGCAGCTTTCCATGGCTCGTAGCCCGATCTGCTCGGCCTCGCTTCGAAGTAAGGATTTTAGTATGGACAGTTCCACAAATCGCGGCATTCTCCGGCTAGGTTCGAGAAGAGCTAAGGATTGATTGATATTGATTGCGGGTTCCGTCCGGAATCCTTCCAAATATCATCATGAAACGAACCAAGGGGCCCTCTGCTGAGACCATAGATAGATGGCACGGATCCTTCTATCTGCATGATTCACGATGAGGAATCCTGCCTGACATGGCGTACGAGATTGGACTGAGCACGCCTACTGTGCCGAATCGCGGTTTCACACTTTGGATATGGAGTGTGGTCATGGTGATTGTGGCCGGTTTCTTTGTGCTGGGACGGTTCGCGATTCGGCTTCACAATCGCCGCGTTGGGACCGATGACTGGGTGATTTTCGCGTCGTTGGTATGATCATCCTCGCATTGATGCACATTTGCTGACAATCACAGATATCCTCGGTGTTGCTGACGGTGACCGAGTGTTCTGGTAAGTAGTCGCCTCACTCCATTCTTGGGCTTTACTGACTCTTGTAGCGGTGCATTATGGGTACGGAAAACACTTGAAAGACATCGCCCCTCACGACCGAGTCAAAGCTCTCAAGGTATGATCTATGCATTACCTCCATAGCGATTGATGACTGACGACGACAGTGGTTCTACGGTGCCCAAATCGTATACAAAGTCGTCATCACCGTCAACAAGATCTCCTTCCTGTGTCTCTACCTTCGCATCTTCGTCCAGCCCGTTTTCCGCCGCGTCTGCTACGGCGGGATTACCTTCCTTTCCGCCTGGGGTGCCGCCTATATACTCGTTACCATCTTCCAATGTACGCCTGTTGCCGCGGTCTGGGACAAGACAATCACCCAAAAGTCGTGTGTCAACAGCAAAGCGCAGTGGTTGTCGTATGCCGTCATCAATATCGTTTGCGACGTGGCCATCCTCGCGCTGCCGGTCTACCCTGTCTCGAAACTACATTTGGCCCGCGGGAAGAAGATTGCGCTGGCAGTGATATTTGGCTTGGGGACATTGTATGCCACCTCCCACATTCGTTACGAGCTGGGCTAACCAGCCAGTGTCTGCATAACGAGCATCATCCGAACAACCACTCTTGCAGGATCAGCGAACGACACAAAGAAAGACCCTACCAGTAAGATCTCAATCATCCAGACCATCGAAGCACACTGACAATGTAGGTGGCCCCATCCCCGCTACAATCTGGAGCGTCATCGAAGCGAACGTCGGGATCATCTGCGCCTGTCTTCCCGTCTACCACCAACCGCTGAAGTGGTGTCTGCCGCGTCTTTTCGGTTCTCAGCACTCGGCGCATCCCTCCGTCAGTCGATCGCGCGGAAGAGTACCGAAGACGCCCGGGAGAAGTCAGTCACTGCAGGATCGAAAGAATATGGCCTGGCGCGAGCTACAGGGCAGCGGCGGCAGTTACTCGAACAATGTGTCGACGCAGGGGTTCGAGCTCTGTGACGTCGAAGGCAGGAAGACTGAAATGAATGAAATCATGCGGATGACGGATGTGAGCGTCTCGTATCAGGATGATCAGAGGTCGGATGCATCCTCGAGGCCCATCAGAGGGAGAGCAGAAGACTGAACTGACGTTTGGAGTGTGGGTATACCCCTGCCAGTAGTAACTGTTATGTTCAATGAGCGATGAATTACCAATAGAGTCATGTCAAGACATTGGTCAGGGACGGCGTAGGCAACGTGGGAAAACCGCTTCGCCATGCTGGGCCCAGAGATTGGCCAAAGAAGATGAGGAATTTGAGCACACCGTGCGAACTCAGGACGTTGCCATTCTCAGGCCATTTGCATGTTGCATATTTAATATGCACAAGGGCCTCGCCTGCGGTCGGTTAGCAGCGGACTATACCCTAGTCGCGTCAATGGACTTCAGGAGACCGATCATAGCCGACTTGGGAGGAATGTCAACACAGCCTGGGCGGATAATTTGTAACTGACTGTCAATGCAATGCCAATCTCATTTTCACGCTACATACCTCTCTAGAGCGTTCTCGAAGTCCAGCTGCTTCAAAAATGAAATTTTCGTCGTGTCTAGATGGCACAACCTTGCAAGTTCTGCGTCATGATGATACCCTGTATGTACGTCTTGAGTAATAGAAATACCAGGGTCCCTTGCGATTTTTCTAGACATGCTGGTAAATGGCCTGACAATAGCGTCAATTACCACTCCGACAGGGAAAATTTTCACACCGAAGAAATGCCTCGTCTTGGTCTTGGCCGACTGTTATCCATCTGTCGTCTGTGTGCTTGTAGAGCGAGGCAATTGTGTTGATCTAGATCAACCATCCAAATATATCGCACATGCCAAGCAGAGTCTGCCAAGCAACACAGTACAACTTCACGGTGGCGCTGGACAGTCGTCAAGATATAAAAAGCAGGCGAGATCCAGTCCAGTCTGCCAGAAATCATCAGCAGCAATCCTCCATTGACTCAATTCACTCAATTCACTCAATTCACTCAAACATCCAACCCTTGATCACTATGAAGTTCTCCCTTGCTTGCCTCCTTGCGTTGGCTGGACTCCAGTCCGCCCTCGCCGACCCCAAGACCTGCAAGAAGGAAGCAAAGTTTGTTGAGCAGGAGCTGATCGGCCAGAAATACTCTGAGGCCATGGTATGTGTTTGAGATCCTCCCTGCCAGGACGAAGCTGACCCGGGGTAGGCTAATGCGCTGCAATCGGACCCCCTTCGCGTCCTCCACCCAGGAGATATTATCACCTTGGAGTACAATGCTTCCAGGTATTGCTTCCTTGACCCTATGCGCTACGGTATCTGTGACTGACTGTATGGCCCATCCAGATTGAACATCCATGTGGATGAAAACGATGAGGTTCTGTCCGCCCATTGTGCTTAGGGCACGGGCACGGTTCGGCCTAATGGTCAAGGAATACACAAAAGTACTGTAATTTAGTTTAAACAAATGAAACGGTATTTCCGTTATTAGGAAAGAAGAAAAGTAGCTCCAAGATGTATTTTATATTCTGCAACAATGACGTAGTATAACTTGGACCCTGTCGGACAAGTACTGTCGGACTCATAAGCGCCCTGTCTGGGTTCATCTCGCCTCCTGTGGCGAAGCCAAACGGCCAAATCTCGTGTTTCCCTACCTGCTTGATGTCATTTGCGACCAGGTTGAGCACCTGCAAATCAGACAGCTACACGTTCCATGTCGCACCTAGGTACTCCGGTGCCCAAGTGCTTCGAATGGGATTGCGGACCGGCGCAAGGGCAGCCATTCTGTTTGCGCGATCCAAGTATGGGTAGAAGGGACGTTGGCAACCTACAACATATACTTCAGCGCAGTTGCACAGTATAGATGGCTCCGCATACCCCGCCACCCTGCTCAGACAATCGAAGCAGCCCCGGCCCATCAGGAACGATCATAGTACCATCAGGATAGAAGGAATCTTACTTGGGGACAGTGCATGGCGAAGTAGTTTGGCTTCCGCTGTTAGAACTATTTATCTGGACGGCTTCAGACAATCGTCAACGCATTTAGAACATGATAATGGGGATTAGACCGCCGTCAGGGAGATTGCAGGTATTATAGTTCCGTCAAAGACAAAGAGATGAAGAGGAAAGAAAGATGGAAACGAGTGGAAGAGGGGTGTATTCAGGTTCCTACAAAGTGGTGAATGAAGAAGGTATTTTCTCATCAATGCACATCAACCCTTCCAGCTAGTGAATGCTCAGGTTAATGGAAGGGAAATTCATTGCTCTTCTAAACACCAGTCTTCTAATCCTGTGGCTTCTGGCCGTACACATGATACCACTGAGCGTACATGTGGATGTTACGATTCAGCAATTCCGCTCTGGCGCCTGCAAGAAGGGCCTGCACCTCAGTGATATGCCATCCGAGAACCCGTGTCATCAGAGCGAAACAGTAAGCATCCAGACTCTCTATCATATTCACCTGGTGAAATTTGCCTAATTCCTTCAGCTTCGGGTCCTTTGCCCACGGTGATAGAGGGATCTGTTGTCCCAGTTAGTGGCCAGTCTGATGATCAGGATATTCAATGCCGCCCACCTTGTAAATCTCCTCACGGATATTGATAAATCCTGCATCTTCAAGGCGCTGCTTGTGCTGGTTGGCCGTTCCCATCACCTTGCCGAACCTTGCGCTTGCGTCGCATACGAGTCGGTTCGCCTCGAGGAGGTTCTTTGCCTCCTTGACGGTATCGTCGTCGCAGCAAACGATCAAGTCGGCATCTGCGAATTCGAACCAGCCGGCGGGCGCCAGGTTCTTGAATGCGCGCTCGACGAGTCGCCCGTAATCGGACACGGAGCCTTGCAGGTCGCGGGCGTGGATGAAGTCGAATGGCTTGGAGTATTCCCATTCGGCCTCGAAATCGTCCACCTCAAAGGTGAGATTTGGGGGGACCCTGCCAGAATATCAGCAGGGAATCTCCAAAGACGTCAATCATTCCATACCATGTAGGCTGAATGGGGCTCAGATCGTTTCCTGGAGAGTCAGACACTGGCCGTGGTCACCTTCTTTCGAACATACCTATAACTTTCGCCTTGGGGAATTGACTGCGACATGAGCATGAGCGACTTGATCAATGAGGATAGACTCACTCCGCCACTTCAATTGCCCATATACCCGTGCCAGTTCCCAGATCGAGGATTCGGGAGACGTCGCTTGGGATGGGAGAGCGGAATAGCTGTCCGTCCAGCTTCAACCGATGAATATGGTGGTGCTTCCGGGGTTAGTTATGTGTTTCCTCTTGACATTGCCACAAGTACCAGATCTAAACGACATTGTTCTTTCTCGTCATTTGGCTGCCGAATGTTAGCTAATCCTCGCTTGGAGATCAAAAGACGTACCATGTTGTATGCGCCCTCTCGGAATGCGTGATATCGGCGACCATTCTATGTTCTCAGCCCTGCTTGAGAAATACATCTTATAAAACTTACTTCGTACCTGGCATGGTTAGCGGCCACAGTGCAGTTGATGGATTCACACGTACTGGTAATTGCGAATGCTGGAAGAAATAGATGTTGTTTCACTGACGCCGGAGCTGCACTTCCTATTAGGTGAAGGCGATGTGAGTCGGGCAGTCACACGCACCTATTGACGAAAGAGCCCGAGTCGTCCGAGTACAGATTTTCGTCATCCTGGAGACTTCGAATGAGCCCAAGATCTACAGTTTATTCGGTTGCCATGGGGAGAGACTCACCTCTACCTCGAGAGTTCTCCTGTTGTGCATCGAGGTGTCATTTCCTTCCGCCATTCTGTTCAGTCAAGCTGTTTCTCGAAGATGGAAGACTGAACGCGGAGAAGGCCTCGGAGAAGGGCATCCTTTAAGAAAACCGTTTTACACTACTTGAGACTCTAGCAGGGATGTTTGACACCAGCCCAAAGAAGCGAATGGTCCAAACCCCACCTCCCACGGTGACATGACACGCGGAAGGATGCAACTGCCCGTTTTTTCCCCGTCAGCCAGTTTGATTAGGATATTGTTATTGGTCTACAGAAATAGCCAAGTGCTAGTGAGCCGTTGCCCCTCACCGCAACGGATCTGGGCGTCGAGTCTCATTGCAGTCTTAATGAATTGCTGCGCCGGCGTTCAGGCTGTGGAAGGATGAGAAACATCAACATGTCTAATTGTTCGCCGTGACTCCGTTCAGTTGGGTGTTGTTGCTAGAACGTTGTTTGGCTCCAATTAGACTGCTATCAGCATGCTGCGTTGCCATCAGATGAGGCCACGTCACGCTATCGGACCATCTCATTCAAAGAGGCAAAAACCTCGGCTAAGCATGCAATGATTATCCAGGATTCCAAGACTCTTGCGCGAACGCCCAGATCTTTAGTCATGGTTGGATTACTCCCAGCGCCTATCGATCAATGGCTTTAGGTTAGCACTGTCCAGATGTGACCTGTCAATTCTCGGGGATAGGCTCGTTCCCGAGAGATAACTCTAATGCGACGTTCCGAGAGTTTATTTAGTAATTGATTTACAATCACATCCGCCGTCGGGTGCCGGCAGTCTGCCTACAGGGCAAGACGATCAGCGCCTGTCCAAGCAGACCAGGAGTTTCCTCTTTGGGACAGCGGCATGCATTTGTTTGCCTCTATGCGGTATCCTACGCGGCTATTTCAAGAGGTTCATAAAATTCCAAATCAATTAGGCGCTAACCATTACATATCGTACCACATACCTTCGTCAATCATCTCTAATCGTCTCGCGAGCGCAAAATAGCAGGCTCCAAACTCGAAGTCACATCCAATGACTCGCCGCGAAAGGAACACGCGATATGCGTCACAACCCGTCCAGAGTTCGTCCAACCCTCGCTCAGCATATTCAACACCCTCCAAAATCCATAGGCAAACTGCGCCTGTCCTCTCTTCTTCAGAAACCTCTCTAAGCCAGCCGCCACATCTTCATCTGCCGGTCCATATCGAACAACCGGGATATAGAGGGTAACCTCGGGCACCTCCACCCCAGGCAGAATCTCAAAACAGTACTTCAACCCCTGCTCTTCATCGCCCTGCGTGTGTGCGTTCCACACGGGCAACTCGTCGCCCCACGAGAACATCCTATCTCGATACTTCGGCCGCAAGACCAAACACAGCAGCTCCCACAGCTCCATGATCGCCATATCCATCGCGTGCACGCGTCCGCCGAGTGTCATGACCGCGATGATGCTCTCAAAGTTCGTGACTGGCGTGCTGGCATGCAGATATAGCGATGCCTGTGCGGGCTCTACACAGTCCACACCGAGCATTTCGGGGTTGAGCGTCACACCCACTGGATGATTATCCACAAACGCGACGAGCTCTTCGAAAGCCGGAAGGGGGATACTCTCCGATATCGGCCGGATGGCATCGGTGAAGATGGCCAGGGAAGGTTTCCTCTCGTGTGCTTGCGCAGGAGGGTAGAAGTAGACCTTTGGAATGACTCCGGTCTCCGTAAACTCGAACGACAGAGGCATGCGCGGCCGGGTGGTGTCCTTGTCCGTGCTTAGGAACGTCCGGTGGTGGCTAGAGTGGTCCGTATGATGGTCGATCTGGAACGCAGCCACGAAGTGCCTGTACCATTTAAGGTCAACCGGGGGGAGATGGGCCGCTAGTTGCTCTACGATATTTTGAGTGGCCTGGAGATGGTGCCGGGTCATACTGCTGGAGCCCTTGGCATGCCCGCCGGGCGCTTCCACGGTGAGGCTCAGGATCGGATGGTCATAGTCGTCCGTGTTGATTCTCCAGCTGTACTGCACGGCTGGTCTGTTCTGTCCCACTGGAGGGAACCGGCCCATGTCCGGGAGCACTATGGAGTGCAGCAGCAAGAGGATCTCCGTCTGCGCAGCCACGCTGTATCCCGCTTCATCGGCAAGAATAGCCACCTGTGGACCGATGCAGTCCCACCAGGCGCGGATGTCGTCGTTGGCGCCGATCAGCCATGTGGATGTGAGATCCCACGAGGGAGTCCGGATGGTTTCGCGCGGGATGGCTGGAATGCCAGAGATATCTCGCAGGGGGGCTTTCCCTTTGAGCTCGGAGTGCTCGGGGATGGTTTCAGGAATTGACGGTATAGTCATCTTTATCTTCATTTTGATTGTGTATAGCTTCATGATGTCCCCAGGACGTCGTTCTTCCAGTACTTTATATCCCTGCTAATAAGGCTTCGGGAGTGGTTTCCGCATGCAACAGTCCACGCCCAATGATGTATGTGTGCCTGACAAGAGCATGCATATTGTGGCAGATAATCTACTGCAGGTAATTCTACACAATGACAATAACCCAGCCGACGTCATTCTACAGAAAGCATACCAAGACCCGCGTCACGTCATCAGATCTGAAACTGTCCCCAGATTTGCTTCATATCGAACCACTCCACCGGAGCCCACGACGCATTTGGTAGACTCCATCATCTCAAACAGCTCTACTTGCCGCTACATACGTCATTTGCTGTCAGAAGCCAGGAGGAATATGACAAGTCCCTGAACGATTGTGTTGATTGCCGAATGCGGCCACGCCACGTTGTCATCAGCATTCCAGTCAGGACAGCCTCATTGAGGAATGCGGAATGACATCAACTTCATCGTGAGGCTGTCCAGAGTAAACATTCCTAGAATATGTCATTGGGATGTTTAATGCCAGCTGCTGTCTCCGTTCTTGTTGGAGTCTTTGGGTCGCCTCTAAGAACAGACCTTCCGCCGTAATGTTTTACGGAAGACTAGGGCATAATAGCGACTGCATTCCTTGCATTAGACCGCCGAGAACATACTTCGGACTATTTACTTATTCCAAACTGACGGCAGACACGGAAGTTTGGCAGTTAAACAACCTACGTAGCTGTTTCGACTCGAATCCGGTGATATCAGTCTCGGGACTCAGAACATCAGTTTACTCACAACCAGATGTAAATTAGGACCAATTATCTATAATTAAGAGTTTATACAATGTAAACAAATCCCTCACAAATTATCTCGATTGCGACCAACCTAAGCCAACGCATTCTTGTAGAAGAGATTCGACCTGCGATCACCCCCAACTCCCGAAGCAAATCCCAAGAACAACCTCACCTCCCCAGTAGCCGTCTTGTAAATCGCCAATCCTTCCGGCTCTCTATACTCCAGCGTGGAACCGGCCTTGGTGAGCGTGGGCCCCTGCACCACCTTGCCCGTGTTCATGTCGACACTGGTTACCTCGGAATTGACCTTACCCCCGCTGGCCGCATACGCAGTCCCAGTCAGCAGGTACAGGTACTGACCGTAGGCCGCATAGCCCTGGAAAGTCGGCGACAGCGCGTTCAACGCCGGCTGCTTGAAGTTGGCCAGCGGGGTCGAGAAATCGCCCCTCGTCGCGGCGGCGAGGTCATACACGGCGATATGCTTCGCTCCGCTGAGGTTATACCGGACGATCAGCCGGTTGTAGACCGGGTCAATGGCGCAGGTATGCTCCGTTGCGTCGGCGACGGGCTTGAATTTAGCCAAGCCAGCCGAGGAGCTAGTCAGCGTAGTGCCAGAGGCGAACTTGAAGCGGGCGAGTCTCTGGCCGTAGCCGTTGGCGTTGGCCTCGACCTCGGTCCAGAGGTAGGTTGCGGACCCGACGGCCTGCGCGCCAAAGGAGACGCCGTGGCCAAAGTCCTTCAGGTACATGTGTCCGACGTAGTTGCCGTCAAAGTCGAGCTGCGTGATTGCCAGGTCGCCTGCTGTTTCGGAGGACCCGTCGCGGCGCTGTGCGACAAAAAGACGGCGGTTGACGTTGTCAAACGCGAATCCTTGCTGAACCGTGTCATCACGGAGGGTTTTGTGACGGTAGAGGTCGTAGGATGGGGCGGATAGATCGAAGCGTTTGGATGAGGGAATGCTGGCATTGGCGGTGGCGATGCCAAAGGTGATCCAGAGCAATGCAGCCAGAAGGCTGCCGAGCTTGATGAGCGGAGTCATTTTGTATGATCAGTGATAATCGTGACGAGGAGTGAGCGGCACATTATATAACGTCTGTAAATGAGAATTAATTTCCTAGACGCAAAGGCTATCAACGAAATACGAGCAACACGAGCATAGGGGCTGATCTGCGTCGTTTACGGAAGGATACGATGTGGATCGGCAGTTAAGTTTAATGGCCACTGGACTTGGCATGCTATTTTGGGCAAAAGTATAATCAGGATCTCTCCTGGAAATTGGTCTTGTGCTCTCGAGACTGTTGAAGAATTAGTTGGTCCTTTGATAGACGGCGTTGCGGCATAATAGAGCTGTATGGACCAGAAGTCCAGGGGTACTAGACACTGCAGTGTCAGCTCCTACAAGCATTCTCGTGCAGGCATATGACCCTAACTCAGTTTAAACATTCTACTGTCCTGCGACGAGTGAAGTGGTCCTCTAGTCTTCTGGACAATTTCCACCTTACCTGAGCATTCCTCACAAGTGTGTTATGATCCTCGGGCCTCAGTAAGGAGATCCAAGACAAATATACACAGAGTTAGACTAAACACTGCACTCTTCCAGTGCCCCTCTATGAAACTAGGACATGATCCTGTCGGTCCAAATAAATGATCTGTGATATCCACCTGCTTGGTATTCTACGGATGTTCCTATATATCTTAGGGAATACCTCTCTAGGATGAAGCATGATACTATAAAGACCATTGATTGCAGATCTCGGGGATCAACATACCGAAATGCAGAAGCATAATTCTCCACCTCTCATAACCCTCGAAGCTATACCCCGCAGCATTCAGGCTTGACGTCCTTGGTATGACACATATAGACTCCAGGCTCCTGAATATCGGTGGCAGCAGCACTGCACAATGCGTTTATTGCTCCTGTTTCATACTTTACGACTTGTGGCCGCCTTTACGTGCACCACAGACGAAGACTGCAGCCTAACAGGCGTCTGTTCAATAACCAAACAATGCATCTGTGACCCTGGCTGGCGCGCGGCCGACTGCAGCGAGCTCGACCTGCAGCCCGTCGACCGAAATACCGGCTACAACCATACCAACATCACCCTGCCGGACTTCTACCGCGACGGCGCTGGCAATTCCTCCTGGGGCGGACATATCGTCCACGACCGACATGACCCTACGCTCTTCCATCTCATCGTCTCTCAGATAGACCGAGGCTGCGGACTCTCCGGCTGGCGGCCATTCAGCACCATTATCCGCGCGGAGTCGCGTACCGGCCCACGAGGACCCTACACCTTCGCCCAGGAGCTCTTCGGCACATTCCACCACAACCCAACCGTGATCTGGAGTCCAGCCGACAAACTGTACCTGATGCACTTTATCGGACTCGACTGGGAGCCCCCGACAACCTGCCGCTCAATCAAGCGCAACAACAGCATTTCCGTCTCGACCTCGCGGGACCTTCGCGTCTGGAGCGAGCCCGTCGAGCTTTTGATCAATGTCACCAATCCCGCAGCCTGGCCGCTGTGGTCCCCACACGACCACACAAGCGAGATCCTCCTCGCCACGGAAAAGAACAACATCTATGCCGCTTCCAGCTACAAGGGACCGTATTCCCTCCGAGTAGAGCCGGGGTTTACAGAGATCGACCCCTCCCTGCGCAGCGAGGACCCCTTCCTCTGGCGGGATAGGCGCGGACATTGGCATTTTCTCGTGCACCATATGGTCGATATCGCTTTAGGGCAAAAGGGCCCACGTGTGGGCGCGCATGTGTTTGCCAGGGACTGGCACGGTCCGTGGCATTACAACAACATCACGCTGGCATATAATACCACGGTGGAGTTTACCGATGGGAGCAGGGTGGATTACTATCGGAGGGAACGGCCGAAGCTGTTCTTCAGTGAGGATGGCGAGATGACGCCCTTGTATTTGGTGAATGGGGTGCAGGAATCTGGGAGTAAGGCGAGTTATACGTTGATTCAGCCAATTGGGAGGAAGTGGAGGGAGTATGAGCTGCAGTACGCTCAAGTCAAAGCAAGTGGATAGTATTGATTATAGCTGCTCTTCAGCCCAATGAATGAAGACTACGTCCAAACTGTGGTCGCCCCAATAGCCTCCCCCGACTTTGGCAGCAAGAAATCACTGGCCTTGATCCGCCCATCCGCCTGTCTAGCACCCTGCACCAGACTCACATCCACACTCTTGAAGCTACTATTCGACCAGGACGCACTTCCGTCCCACGAGTTCCCCGAGGAAATCTGCTTCGAGCTCAGAGCGGTGGCACTCTCTCCATTGATGGCCGCAACGTTCCCCTCGAGCGTAGCCACAGCCGTGTTGAACTTGAAGCCCACCTTGGCATTGTTCCACGCCGTGTTGCGGCTCAGCGTGAAATCGCCCGTCTGCGAGTTATCCGTGAACCCATCTTTGGAGTTCCCAAAGGCGATGCAGTTGGTGATGACGTGGTTGGCGGGGCCTTTATCCGCTGCATCGCCGCCGCCGAGCTTGAAGCCGTTGCCGTCGCCTTCGAAGGGTGAGAAGCCCCATCTAGAGAGTCAGCTGCAGTAACAAAATAAAGACGTCATAGCGTACCGGTTATACCCATTTCCCCAGGAAATAGTGTCCTGGATCGTCACAGCAGACTTGAACTCCCACAGATCCAACCCGTCGTCGACGTTATTCCACAGTCTCGCTCCCTTGAGGAGATTACCCTCGCCGGAGCCCTCCTTGCAGGCAAAGCCGTCGGCGCTCTCGCCGTTCTTGCGGGGGTCCCTGTTACCGTAGGAGTCGAGGTAGAGGACTTTGTTGTTGGAGGATGCGCCTTCCAGTTGGAAGCCTAGAGTTACTCGTCAGCGTGCTGTAAGTATCCCGGCAAGGCAATATACCAGTCTCGTAGTTATCCCTCGTGATGAGCCGCTCGTAGCGATTGTTGGACGAATCGCGCGCATACACGCCATACGGCCCGTGAATCAGCTCCAAATCGTAGAACTGCCAGTAATTCGCGTTCTGGATGTGAAGGATGCCGCGGTCTGCGTTGGGAAGGGAAGCGTCGAGGGGTGCGGGTGTTCTATTCTCATTAGCAGGTGGTCGGTACAGATACGAGTCAACCTACCCAGGTAGAGCTTCTCCGTCGATAATGACCTTCTCGCCCTGGTAGGCGCGCAGGGCGTATGGCTGGCTGGCTGTTCCGCTCTTGGTGATCTGGATGTTGCTGGTAGGCGAGTACGTTCCTCCACGGAGGTAGATGGTATCGCCGGGCTTTGCAAGGTTGACGGCGGATTGAATGGAGTTCAGCGGGGAGGTAATGCTCCCTGAGCCACTGCTGGACCCTGTGGTAGAAACATAGATGGACGCCGCGAGCGCTGTGGGCAGTAGCCCGAGGACGGTCTGGAAGTACTTCATTGCGTGCCCGATTGCCCTGATTGCTGTCTTCACGGCACTAAGTACCTCTGTTCCCTTCTAGGGATTTATATACCCCAGATTCTACCCCATTGCTGGAAAAACAGGACACTCCCCGGGGCTCGAGAGCAGCCAAGACTTCATCATTGTATAATAGAATCTTCCGCTGCAGGGACATTGCTTGGCGTTTCAGCTTTACCGAGTGTGATTTGTGCAGAATCTCGGGATATTGTGTCATTATCCACATATAGATATGATCGTCACTTTATGGGGTGGAATTGTCGAGACAAATGCCGCATGAAACGCGCTTTGTACTGTCTACGAGGACGGGCAATGTCCGTCACTGACTCGCGGAATAATCAAATGCTGACAATACTCGGGGATTGCTATTGCGTCTACCGAGACTGTTGCATCACATACAGTATCTTCCCTGCAGAGTCCAGTCAATGACTACCCTGCCTCTCCTTCAATGCCCACTCCAATAATTCCGGATACCATCGTCGTCCCACATCCTGATGACTCGTGATCCGATGGATCAGCGTTCCCTCGCCGGTCTTTCCGTGAAACGCTTTATTGAACGTAGCCTCCGCATCCGAGCGCACCTGCTGATCCTTGACCAGCTCCCTAATATGCGCCGGAATATCCAGGTGGATATCCTCCGCACACAACTCCAGACTCATCCCCTGGAAAACAGGAAAGGAGAACCTTGGACCCAGTGGTTTTCCGTCCGCATCCACGAAATTCTCCGGTTGTAAGTTCACTCGATGCGTGGTGGCCGTGCACACGCCCCCTGTGACTGCCTCCAGCGCCCGCCCGATATTCACCACCAGCGAGCCATCCAGCGGCGGCGCGGGGATCCAATCCCCGGATTTGTTCTGCACTTCGAGCCCTGAGTGAGGGGTCGCCTGCAGCAGGAAGGTAAGGAATTCTGAGTCCTTGTGCGCGCCGACGCCCTGCGCCTGGGCAGCGCTGCTGGGCGGTGGATACTTGATCAGTTTGAGTTTGTGCTGTGGAGGCTGGTCGAAGAAAGGGTACAGAGCGTTTGACGGGAGATCCAGTGCTTCTGCAATAAAGGACTTGAATGCCTCTGCCAGAGGACGGATTTCAGCTAGGTAGGCTTCGATGGCCTTCCGGAAGCCCGGGATGGCGGTTTCATCGGGCCACTGGTTTGGCCCCCGGATGTTTCTGTACAGGGGTTCATCTGGTCCGGGGGCTGGAAGTTCCGTCGCAAACTATACCATCATTAGCCTACTTCGTATCTTTATGACTATAGCCGCTTACATCAAACTGCTCCCGGTAATCTGTTTTGGAGGCGGTCGTCTCCGCACCAAGGCGGGAATAGCCCAGGAAGTGCTTGCTGTTGACCATTTCAATCTCCAGTTTCTTTTCTAGCGGTAGATCAAATACTGCCAGAGACTTTTCGATGAATTCCTGCTGGACATGACGCGCGATTGGGGTGTGGATAAGATAGAAAAACCCCACATTGACCACAGCATTCCGCAACTCCGAGAGGAAACGAGGTTTTGTGTCTGGCGATGCGGATAGCGAGAAGTCGAGAACAGGAATAGTTGTAAATGACTGTGCAGATGATGAACCCATGGTAGTGGTTTATGATATTGATGGACGGATGAAGTTGTTGCAAAGATTCATGCTTTGATGCCCCGCGATGACGTGATCAGCATTAACTAACTAAATGATCTCCGCCCGATGCTTTCCTATCTATATTCATGACTTTATACTGAGCACATGTCTATCCTATGCATACCATGATTTTATACCGAACACACAGAAAATCAAAGAATCTGAATACCAGTCTGCCACCACTTCTCCCCTGTCCACATCCGAACATATCTTCTCGTTCCCACGAACCAGCTCTCTCCCTCAATCAAGCCCAATCCTCGAATAATACTGATCGGACATGGCTCATCGTACGCCCAAGTCCCAGCGGCAGCCAGTCCATCGCAAAAAGGTCCGATAACAAGGTATAACCACACATATGTCGAGATGGCGTTAAATGCTCTCCAGGTGATACTTCCTTCTGAGAATAATACCCCCCGTAGCTTTCTCTGGACGAGCATACCCAGCGGCTGCAGCATAAAAAAGAGTAGAGCTCCGACATGCGCAGAGTCCATCGGGACAAAGTGCGTATGGACGGAACAGAAATGAACCAGTCCGCTCAACAGAAAAGCGACAGAATGCCTTAGAAACCTGGTCATGTCATTATTTGCAAAGTTGCTGGGAACAACATGACGCGCTGTCTCTGAGAAGGCATATCGGTACGCCTGATGCCAACGTCGCCCCCACCAGCCTTCCAGGCCATAGTCGAAGACTGCTTTGAAATTGAAAAAGCTCCCGAATAGAGGAGGATATAACCACAATGCGTCGAGGGGTATACGGGTCCATTTGATAAGAGCCGGGCAGACAGTGACAGCCACACTGAGGATGAGAGGCACCATGGAGGCTATATAGGCCATGATCGTGCGAATCCAGAGCACTGTTACGACTGCGCGGAAGAGGCGTAAGAGTGCCGGCGAGAAGTGGTATATCCGGTTGAGGGGGTAGAGAGGAGCAGCATCGATGAGCCCCCAGAAGTAGGGGTCCAGCATGGTGAGGACTTTCAAGAAATCCATAACCAAGTAGTAGCGAGCTGTCCTCAGAAAAGAGGTCCGAAGAAAAGTCGACGATGGCGCGTCCTGGGGTAACTCCTTGCCGTCTGTGTATGTCTGCTGGTGTTCGGAGCTGATCTTTGGACGTGGAGATAATCCAGGAATCCTCCAGTTCCAGCCTGCCCCACGCAGACTGCTGAACATATCCAGTAGCCAGCTTAGACGATGGCACATTGAGTCCGGATAGCCTTGCCAATAGAGCGTCCCCTTTGACGATCGCTCAACCCGGAAACACTCGTTCTGGACGTCCTTGAAGAGAAGGAGTAAGGCAGTCCAGATGACAACAAAGACATAGTAAAAGCCGATGACGGAGCCTCCGCCAGTGAGACATCGCGTATACAGCAGGCTCTTGATCGCAAGGGAGCATACGAGTCCGAACGTGGTGCGTCTAAGGGTGACCACCCATGCCTGGCCATTGTTGGGAACCAGCAGGACCAAAATGGGAATGATCAGCATGACAAAATCATGCGGGAACAGCCATGGGGAAATGGCTCCTTGATCAATCAAGGAAAAGAACTCGGCTTCTTTCTGGCGAATGAACTCCCTATATGGAACTGCCGATATTGACATGATTCCTGTGGGAGAATTCGAAGATGGGTACGATGAGGTTCAGTTGGGGGTGGATGGAGAAAGCAAGGGGATTGGGCATCGTCAGGGCAACACATCCATCCAGCTGTCGATCTGCGACGTGGGGCATTTTCTTATCGACAAGTCTTCAACTAGGCGGTAGTAGACAAACCTTATATATACTACAATTACTACTTGGAGCTATCTTGATGATATTAATAAGACAGTCAGTCAGATCATCTAGTAGAAGATCCTTTGATCTACTGCTTGTGGTGTAAGTTGCAAGGAAGTACCTTTTTTACTGACTATAATTAGAAACTACAAAGCCTTACCACACAAAATATCCATACTAGTAATACAATATTCTAAGTATAAACGCTCGCAGGTAGAGGGCAAGTTACAATCCAAGCCAGTTAAGAGTTGTCAGCCAAGTTTGGTATCGATTCGCTTCCGTGGAACGAAAAGATATCTTGTATGGACGCATCCAAGCCAAAATGCATCAAATTATCGAAATCCAAAGTATCGAGGGTTTCCGGACTGGGAGACAGGAAACTCAGCCATTTTTGATGCAACGGTCCCTGAAGGTGGTCCGAAATTCGAACGATATCTTCAGCACTCAGGGAGCCTGAGACTTTGTGCGTAAACGTAGTGCAGCAGTCTGTATGGTATCAAGTCAGAAAAAGAGAACAATTCCTGTACTTGGTGTCTAAGCGAATTTGCTTACCAAGCAGGAATCTGGGTAGTTTCCAGTACGAGGCGTAGTTCTGCAGAAATAGGCGGACTACCTCTTTCCGCCGTGTAAGCTGGGCAAGTAATACCCCATTTGAGTTCGCGCTTGAAAGGCTATGAAGATGCAGCATCACGAACAATGACGCGACGATGAAACAGATGGCAGGGTCGACGGTAAGGATGGACTGTGAGTCCCAGTGCTGGATCACCTCGAACATGCGATAGCAAATTTCCAAGCTCTCCTGCCACCTGGAATGCCAGTGGCTCATATCCATTCGGATGTCAGAAAAGCCAAGGATAAGTCGAATGCTATGAACTTTGAGTTGGGTCTGAAGGCGTGAGTTGAAACCAGGAAGTTGTTCGCCACCGATTATGTCCGATATTGGTCGCATGTAGTAAGGCGGCAGTGATAATTGCAGGGCAGACAGGTGATCTTCTAATGCAGATATGCGCTCAGAGATATAAGCGCCGGAGCTCTGCTTGCTGAGCCGATGGATTTTTATGGCTGCTTTCAGTAGTGTGTTCACAGCCATATGCAGACCAAAGCCCTTATCTACGAGGCCTTTCCCAATATTTTGAGTAACGGCGGGCAGATCCTCTAGCTTAGAGGGCAGGAAAATCTTCGTCGATTGAGAGCGTTTGCTGTCTGTATCTGTCGGGTCAAGGGGGAGTGCTGTCTGGATACTCTCGGCCTCCACTTGCGTCGGTGTTGCTGTTGAGAAGCTAGAATATGAATCCAGAATGTAGACGCACCACCACACACGACGCCAATCTTCCAGCCTGGACTCATCTAGGAGGTCCCAGCCGTAGCAGCTCCGGTTTCCTGGGCTATCAATTTGATGCAGGCCAAAGTAATACGCTTTGCGGGCCAAAGTAGTGACCACCATGTGCATTTCGTCTTCGGTGCCAAACCGCTGATGAAATCCATACCATGCCAGCAGACAAGCAGCTTGCCATTCATAGAGCGCCTTCGGATCGATGATACTGTCGGCTTTTATTTGCTTAGTGTGAACCCACTGCCCTAACTCGTTATCAATATTGGCTTCCGCCCGCATACTAAGGCTCCCGATCAGTCCAGCGGAGATGCCATAGACGACGGATGGCAAGTGATGAATATGCTCAATTTCCAGCGATTTCGAAAATGTATCGTGTTGAAACAGAGGAAAGCATACGTTAACAGTAGAAATGAAGAATTGGGCCCTGGCCTTGATCTTAGATAAATCTTGTTGGTACGCCAGCCGCAACTTACAGTTCACTCCGGCGCTTTGAATGGAACAGCGAGAAATGGAGATCTAGGAAGTCTGCGGTGCCCTGAGCATCTATTCGAGTTGCTTGCGTAGCCGAATCTAGAAAGCTCGAGGGAGTGAATACACCGGGGGATGGATGTAATATAGGAGCAGTGCGGGAGTCATTGGAAGTGGATGAGCTCTCTGGGTACCAATCAGCCATAGGTCGCAGATTGCAAACAAAGAGTAGGTAACCATTGAAGCAGTCTGGTTCTACCACATTATTGGATTGTCTTTGGGGTCCTCTGGGCGGACCGGGTCTCTTGCGAGTGCGACTAAAGGTACACGTCTGGGTGGATCGGTCGCAAGCTGAGCATCTCGGTCGATTCATATCGCCTACCATCCAAGTTAGAGGTGCTTCATGGTACTGCCAGCACTTCGGTGGATACATTTGATTTTTTTCCTTGCTCGCGTTAGCGTTCTCCCGCGACAGCTGCGTTTGTCTTTGTTCACTCACTCAGTGCACCGATCGCAAACCCTCGCTCCTGAGCCTTTTCCTGGCACCCACCTAACCGTCTTTTGTCCATACATCCGCTTTCCTTGGTCGGCCATCCTGAAATCACTGGAATTATATTTTAGATTGGTACTGGCCTATGGAGAGCTCGAGAGAGGAAGAGAGACTAATATATGCAGCCAACCAGCCATTTATCGCTTGGACGTGTGGATGCATAAGACAAGGAGACGATGCGGACGGTCGCCAGTGGCACGTTCCATTGGCTCGGAAAAACTCCCTATCTGGACTAGCGCACTACCAACTATCTGACGGGTTAACTGCCTGAGGCATAAGCATTGGCTGACAAGAATGGAATATCCGGAAGCGCCAAATGTTTGAGAATAGCTCGTACCCGCTCCAAACTACAGTCTGATTAGGTTATACATCCAGGGTAATTCTCGCTGCGTGGCACAACTGGACACATAAGAAAATTGGTACGACTGCCACCGACATGGACAGTATCAAGAGCATCCTGATCATGAGTCTCACCGTACCAGAGTCTCATTGACGGGGCTTTGTATCCCGGGAGATTTGGCTGATATTCGGATGGGCATATATCCACGCGTAGAGACCAGCCCTTCCGGATACGAGCAGCAGCAGGCATTATTTCCACTGTGATTTCCACCACGTCATTCGGTCCCTGGAGCGGCAACAGGTGGTCCTGTAGGTGAGTGTGCCATGGTCTCCACGGAAGAGATCGTTCTGGGTCGGTCTTCCGATGGCTGACGCGCAGAAAGCCTTTTGCCAGTGGCTCCGGCTCACTACTGTTTGCCCCGTAAGCAACAGCACGGCCATGTTCATCTATAGCCCAGGCAAGGACGACGACGTCTGCATCCGGAGCCGTTGACGAAATGCACAGCGTTGCCGCAAAATGACCTGCCATCTCGACATCTTCTTCGAAAGGCAGCGAATAGAAACTGACCCCTGAATTTCCTGCAGAGGGCTTGTGAGCGGAGTATGTAAAGCGCTTTTCCGTCGTTCCCAGAGCTGGCGGCGTGGTTGTCAAAGTTTGGTCAGGATGAAGAAACCACTTGATATACTCTGTACCCGGGACCGGCCAATCCGGTTCCTTGCGCCAGTACCACTTTTGATTTCCGAGGCGCATCTGGATTCCTACTGGCTCAGGAGCAAAGCAGTCTTCAGTTTTTAGGTGGTGGTTTAGAAACTCCAAGATCTTCCCAGCCGCTTCCCGATTCGGCCACGAGTAGTAGTCCGAATCGACCAGCTGCAGATGGGTATTATCAGGGCGACGCGCCATCCAAGCTTCGTAGGCGCCGCGCCCATGGATCATGAATATTTGGGATGCAGCAAGGAAGCAAGGAATTTCTACCGAAGCTTCTGGTTTGGACTCCAACATTGCCCAAATTGTATTAAATGTAGGATTATTGTTCATGATGTTTTCCACGTCCAGGTGATCCTGCCATTTAGGAGACACCCCTCGGACACGAGCAAACCAGTTCTCAAGGTAGAGTGTTGAAGGGACACCCCCAATGTAGGCAGCATCTCGATAGGAGTCAACATCGGCTGCCAGTCTTTTAGCTAATATCCTCCTTGGACACCAGGGACCCCGCTGAGACTGAGACTTACTAGCATAAGGAACGAAACATTTCAACCCTTTTGGCTTAAGGCCTGCCACGGCCCACTGTGTGTTGGCTCCATAAGAGCTGCCAACGAGGGCGACGTTTCCATTGCTCCATGGTTGACTCGCACACCATTCGCAAACAGCATAGAAGTCACCGGCAAGTTGACCAGGCTCCCATCGTCTACCAGGCGTCTCTGACACACCCTTGGGGTCCATCTTCACCATAGCGTACCCCTTGGGGACATAGGAGAAGGTGTTGAAGGTCGCGATATTCTCAAACCCTCGCTGCGTCCTGAAATATTCTGACCACGGCCCCCTGTCCGGTAGGTGGAGTTCTGTGCCAGCCTCTGTAGAATGCCACTCGTCCTCTGCAAGCTCAAAAGCCAGTATATCCCGGTCGTCATTCAAGTCTGGACCTCCCCAAGGGATTCGCCGTCCATATAGAGTACAGCTCAAAAGAACCGGGAATCGTCCCTTGGGCTGCAGGGGAAGATAGACGTCGGCCAAAACATATCCACCATCTGGGGATGCTATTTGGAAGTCTCTCAGGACCTTGAAACCTGCTGTCTCCCGGCGAAGATGATTTCGGGTGTGGTGAACAGACTTAGGACGAAGGCCGAGTATATCGCAGATTTTTTGGAGAGGCCGGTCTAGGTCACTTAAGTTTTCAGAGTCCAGGTTGATTTCGTCCTTGTGCTGATTTATCACAGCTTCAACCTGCACGACATATGTTAAAAAACGATGATCAATTGCCTCGAGAGTGAAGTCCCAATAGAAAATCTCAGACATACGTGGCGGTCAATGTGGATTGGCGTTTCGAAGCCCTGGCCAACGGACAGGCTGAACAGCAGCCGTGCCCGATTCACGGACCGTGGATCATAAATTGAGATGTTATTCGGCATTAAATTCGATATGGTCGTCGTGGGTCTGCCTTCACAGTGACCCAGGACAAGCTCACCAATAGAGAAAGTCACTTTGGCCCCTGGGTTATATTTGTAAACGAAGTCATTTGATGTAGTGCCTTTGGTATTCCCACTACAATAGGACAGGCCCACGACGTCGACGAAAACTCCTGTAGCGGTCATGGTGAACAAACCAAGGCGTGAGAGTATAGCTTGTGAGGATTCTCCAGTGCCGTGCTCGTCCAGTAGAGGTAGGACAGATTTATGAGACTCAGCTATCAGCAGTAATTATATCTTCTCTGCGCGGTATATTTCCTTATAGAGATAAAAGGCGTAATTATCACCATACTGTCCGTGGATAGCAGAACAGATCAGCAATCTGTCGGGGTTCCTGTACTGAGAATTTCCGGAATATCTACAAACATGGACTAGTTGTCGCCAGCCAACGTCACTGAAGCCAGGCGAGGGCCGGAACATTCCCCTACATGTGCTTCTTCAGCACAAATGTAGAGCGGAACCTCGCTATTCTTGGCATTATTTCAGTCGAAATCTGAGAATTGCACAATTCGAGTAACGGTAATTTACCCTTTTGGGCCGAATGATGTAATATTGAGAACTGTTTCCCCATGCGTATGCATAACTACTTTGAAAGCAGACTCAGTCCGGTGCTTGAGTCGATTAGAGTGCGCCCAGATGTCCTGGACTGCAGTTTTTCGCACGACTTCAACGGAGAAGATTCACTTAGAAAGGGAGTTGTAGATCGGGGATTCCACATATCATTCTTGAGTGATATATTAACCCTTAAATGGACGGAACCAGCAAGAAGGTGCACTTCAATCATAACTCTACTGGCAGTGTAATTGAAAGACTACTACAGTGACCCGCGAGGTACGTAGACTTCAACATCTTTGCTCGCGGCAAGGTGGTAAACGGCAGAGATTTGAAGTTTCTGTGTTTAATATATTTATGTACAGTGGTGGGGATAATATTCAGAATCGAGTGCTCAGCGCTTTAGAAATGCATGTTAAGTCAGGTTGCAAGACAAGACACCAAATCAGCTAGTATGATTGGTATGCGCTATCTTGGAAGCAATCAGAATTTCATTCTGCACTGCTTGCGTGTGCCATTGCGCCCAAAAATGACCTGATCAGTCCATTCCGTGCTGCGTCCTCATCGCAAATCGTTGATTTGACTTCCTCCAATTTCGAACGGCTGTCTCTCAGAAGTTTCGCAACGCCCTTCCACCCAAGAGACTCCCTCTCACTGGCACTGATTTCATCATTCTCTTTAATATCAGCAGGAATGCTGATTTGGCATAAATTGCCATTCTCTTTACGAATTACACCATCGACGATGACTGTTTGGACATCCCGCACGGAGCTGTGGAGTATGATGGCGGCGATAGGATCATATTCACTGGCGGGGATCATCGTCGGTGTTTGGCCTTGGAATATCACAATATCCGCCTTCTTTCCCACCGCGAGACTCCCAATTTCGTCTCCAAGGCCGATAGCCCGCGCTCCAAGCACAGTCGCAAGATTGAATGCATCCTCGGCCCTAGGACCGATGGTGCCATCCCATGTACCATTTCTGATGTTCTCTGCCATCTGTCGCGCACGTGTAGTCTGTAGGGCTGTTCTAGCCTGTGCTGGAATGAATGAAGTACAGATGCTGTTAGAGTCTGTCCCAATGGAAGAGAACGGTAGAAAATCTGCTTCGAGGCAGATCGGGTAACCGTGGCCCATTTGTAGTTCTGACAAGGGAGTGCTCGAGAGATGGGCATTGCTTGTTGCAATCCAACCCAGCTCCTCACGTGTAATGTTGTTGCCGTGAGACAACAACACGTCAGGTCCGAGGAGCCCGTTATCATTCAGCACTGCCAATGCGGATGGCATGTCTTTGTTACGAGACAGTTAGTGAGACGTACAAGGAGTCAAATAAGAGTCGTTTTGAAAGGGCCAGCAAGGAAGGTAAAGCATAGATAAATAAACTCACTGTCCATCATGCTTACTCGGGTTACATGAGATGTGATCATGTGCACGCCATGTTCACGAGCTATGTTGAAAGCGTCTTTTAACACCTTTGGTGGCACAAACATCGTGTCCATCGCAAATCCGAGTCTAGTCCTTCCATTTGGGCCAAAAGGTTGTTCCTTGGCTAGCCGTCTGAAATCGTCCATTTCTGCATCGAAATGAAGTTCATGGTCGAGTTTGAGTTCTGGCTGCCAAGTGGAGACGCGCGGATGCACACAGTAACAGAATATAGATCTGATTCCTGAGGCGATTTGCCCACGAATTGCCTCTTTGTCTAATTCTGGTCAGTACCGCGTGAAACGTATTGCCAAATATGAGGAGAATAACTGGAAGCGAGGACTTACTATGCTGAGAAGAGTAATTGACATGAGCATGATCAACGACAGTCGTTGTTCCGGCGTCTATTGCCTCCATGCAGCTACTCAAGACACCGCAGAAGACATCATCTGGCTCATAATGTGAGCTAGCGAGATTCCCTTTTTGTTTGTCAGGTCCCAGAAAAAGAAGAGAGGCGCTTGGCATTGGATCGTACCAGAATGGTAGTAATCAAGTAAGATTTGGTCGCAATGAAGACCTTTCTGTTGAGATTGCCACAAGTGTCTGTGAGTATCGATAAACCCAGGGGAGACCAAGGAGCCAACACAGTCAACTGTCTTGGTTCCTGTAGGAGGCTGAATGTCATGGTCGATTCGAACGATGCGGTCATCTTGAATCAGCAAATCCAACTTTCTTGGAATGACTCGGTCATGTTCATCATGTATGAGTAACGTTCCTCCCTTCAGAAGAATATGCGATGTCTTGTTGTCCATTTCTTTCTTTGTATGAGGTAGCGTAAATTCAAACAGGTTACGCGGATAAGCCTGCTTCCCAAATTGAGACGATAGGTGAAGCTGACTATCAACAAATACTGCCGGCTATACTTCTTAAATCTAAAGCAAAATGCTCAGCAATTGTTTCTGGCACGTACAGATTGAATCACATGTTTTCGGAAATTGGCAATATTCGGCGAAATTCCTTCATGGGAAATAATCCGTAAATCAATCCCCTTACAAAGATAAGGTTTCTGTCCGTGTCTCGATTTATTACCGCATCGAGTATCTTTGTTTGAGGATCGATATTCACCATCAAGTGGATCACCCATGTGTTAGGCGAGATATGAATTCGCCAAATCCAACCGACTGCTGGTGAGCTTTAACATTTAAAGACTCGGATATTGCAGCTGGGATCTCCCCTAGATCATTGTTGATAAACCAAGTTCCATTGTGAAATACAAGACCATCGACATGGCCGCCCCGAGTGATATTTCGATTGAAAATCTAACTGGAACATGGATGCTGGTGGGTGGCACTAACCATATCTTAGTGACCTACAATGTCTCGCTTGACCATTGCTTTACTGACGTTTACGGTTCATCAAGGACAAAAAACTCTCGACCGACTCTGATCCGCTGCTTGCATTGGTATTTCTCGCAACAAAACATATTTCTTCGCTTACTGACCTTATCCATAGCAAGGAATAAATTGGGTCGTGCGGAAGGCCATAGGTATGACAGAAGTTACCGTTAAAATGAGACAATTCGAAGGCTCCAGTCCTCACACCGGAAACGCGGTTGGTCAAATTGCTATAAGCCAGTCAACCAACGCCAACTTGGGTGGGACGACCGAAAGCCGCTACTTGGACTGGCTGGAATATCCCCAGGAAGATCACATTTTTGGGAAAACAGTCGTACAATCCCGATTTATCGGCAATTCAACCCAGGCAAGACCAGTTCCATGTGTGGAGACTCGGGCGGAGATTAAGGACCCAAACATTGGGAAATTCCTGAGAGCGGAAATTGATGAGAATTGCATGCCTTACGACGGCTTCCTTGTTGAGAAAGCGCAGGCAACCGAACCTCATGAAGGTAGAACGGACGGGCTCTGGATCCAGGTGGTAATCCGCAGCCAGGAACCGAAGTGGATCGCAGAACAGGTTAGGTGACCCCAAGTTGAACAAACTCAGGCTTCAGTACTAGAGCCGTATTTAAAGTCATCGGTTCTAACTGCTATGCATAGGTCTGGGGATTTGAAATGATCAACGGGCAGCGTCGGTATGTCCGTCGCATAGTGATGACGGACACCAAGGGCAACTACCGAATGGGACGACTCGTCTATACTTTCGTGGACCGAAGTTGCGAGTGAAGCACAAAGGACATCTATTGTATGCGGGATACAAAGTATCCAGAGTGTAGAGCTCCAATGCAAGATTGAAATTCTAAGAGAATACCAAAAATAACCAGATAAGCTGCGTTCGCAACAATTGTCATCGTTTGTAGTAAGTCTTGGCTTCTGTGTCCAGCGACGACTTTGCTCTCTTCCCTTTTCTCCTTGACAATGGCAAATTATCTCAGTGCGGATTTCTTTTTCTCACTCTACTGGTCATAAATTTACTTATAGCCAGGGGACGTCTGAGAACCAATAGTAGTACGGGGTAGACCAGGTTACCGCCAAATGCGACGTTATTGTCATAGGATGTACAATATCCTGTGAGGCGTCTGGCAAAGTACAACAGGTAGCCCTGTCCGATAAAGTTCGATTCGGTCCAAATCTCTTTTGTGGAATCTGACCCAGAGTCACTGAAATTTGCCTACTAGCAATTCAACTGGTAATTTCACTGCTTGAGAGTTGGGGCCCTTGAAAAGTACGGCATTTGGACAGTCGGCTAAGTCTGTTGTTAATGAATGCTCTTTTCTTCAGGTGATTCTAGGGAGCTAACACACAGTCAAGTAGCAGGCAAATACAAGGTTGATACACAACCTCTGGGCATCCTCAATTATCATTGCTCCTCGATGGAAGGGGCTCGTCCATGATGTCGTAGACGAACTCTTTCTGCTGCATGCCGATTCCCCACTTCTGCAACCCCGCCAATTTGTATAACCAGAACCCCAACCCAATTGCAATTTCCTTAACCTTGAACCCGATGGGACTCGCATTCTTCCGTATCTCTCCATTTTCACTTGAGAGGCGAGCGATTGCCTCGACACGGGGTCTGCGAATGGTTTCGTAGGCCCGGAATAGTTCGATCAGCGAACCCGTGGAGCCTTCCAGGAGCCGTGAAAGCAAGAAGACGTCCTCTAAGGCCATCGAGGTGCCTTGACCTGCATGTGGCTGCATTGCGTGCGCAGCATCACCGATGAGCAAGCAGCGTTTTGTGGACCAGGCCGCAGTCGTGGGCATCTTGTATATGGGGTAGAATTTGATAGTATCGGTTTTACGGATGATGTCGCGCAATAGATCCAACCAGCTCCCAGTCCCGCTCCGAATTACCTCGAGTACATTCTGCTTGAAACCATCAACTGCTCTTTTGCCGAACTCTTCCCACCCTTCGCGGTTGATTCCCCCATCAGGCACTGGGATCTCACGCGAATAGAACCAGTATAAATGGTCTCCAGAGGCGGTACACGGCATTAGTCCCAGAAGTCCCTCAGGGGTCAATGTGGCGTGCAAAGCGGGAGGTATTGCTCCATTGCTACCTGACAGGCGAGATGTCGGCAGTATTGCGAACATGTTGGAAATGCCCGAATATACCGGCTTTGCTGCTGGGTCGACGTGCAGCGAGCGGACTGCAGAGTGAATACCGTCACAGCCAAGAAGTAGATCAGAAGACACAGTTGTGCCATCGGAGAATGTAACCTTGACTCCATTATCGTCCTCCGTAATGAGTTCCATACGTTTACCGAAGTGAACCGGGATGTTTTGCTGCTTGGTCGCTTCCAGGAGCACGTCAACAAGGTCGGTTCGCAAGACGCGCATGAAACCAAATCCCACTTTAGTGCGGCTCCATCCTGCCATATCAAAATCCGCCAGAACGGCGCCTTGCATGGAGTGCACAGTGAGCTGCGAGGCGGAGGACCCTCGGGCGCAGAGCTCCTCATACAGGCCCAGCCGATGAATGAGGCGTAAGCCGTTGGAAGGGATGTTCACTGCGCCGCCTAGTGTGGTCGGTTCCGGCCGGATTTCGTAGACGGTCGTATCAACACCATTATATTGTTTGAGGCGTATCGCCGCTGCGAGTCCGGCTGGGCCACCGCCGATGATAATTGCCTATGCACACTGTTACGTCAATTAAACTGTAAGTCAGCCGTAAACGGCTTGGGAGAGGAAAGACCTTCTTGACAGGAGGCATGCTTTTCATTTGCAGTTGGGATTATCGGAAGTAATAGCAATCTTGAACGCGAAGTACGTCGAACGTGGCCATTCTGAAGAAATGTCAGAGATTAACTGAACGGACTAGCTCTGTTTATATTTTGGGAATACGGCTAGAAGTGTCTGCTTAATTACAGAGAGACTCCTGACATTAAACTGGAATAGCATTAGCGATCAATGAAAATGGTTGGGAAACCAAGGATTATTTCCTAGTCGAGTATTGTCCCGGACGACATGGCAACGAATATGGTAAAGAAAAACTGAAAAAGCTTGGCACTTTTGGAGTCGATAAACTACTGCATGCCATTATCCACCTGGATTTAGAACTCTAACCAAGATCGGCCCACCTCGAAATATTGTATATCTATAGAATAGCCACTGCTTAATCTCGCCGTTGAATTAGATTTCTAATATTTTTTTTGGCTCTCTCGTATAGGTAATATGTGTAGAGAGCCATGATTTTTGAATTCATCTATACTATGGTGTTCAACAATGGATGCTCTCTGGGTGGTTGTTGCTATATCATCTTGACCTTGCAGCCTCCCCAGGTACGATCATGATACTAGTTACTCATTGGACCATCGTTCTCGCATCTCGGGCGTGATGCTTGCAGCCGTATGGGCAAACTCGGCTTCGAGCCAGGCATCCCAGTCCCAATCAATCTGAAGAAGCATATCCTCTGCCTTTGATTTCGTTCCATCGAAGAAGGGGTGAAATGTATTCCCCCAGAAAATCGTTCAATTCGAACGAAACAGGATCATCTAGCCTGCGGTTGAAAAGAGCATGTGCAAATCGATGAACACAACACGGGGCTGCTCGCTGTCTGACGAGCTTATGATGATGTTTCGCGGCTCGAGGTCGGTGAGTAAAATGTTCTTTTCGTAGATCCGGCTTTCGAGGTCCACAATGGACTTCAGAATACATTGGCGAGCTGACAGGGGGAAGTTTCTCGGTTCAGCATCTGCCATGGTGATTCCTTGGATATGGTCGACCAGAATCATTCGAACTGTCCGTGTGTGGACTGAATCAACAGATAGGCTTAAGGAGTAGGACCCGTAGTATCTTGGAATTCATCGACCTTGAAACTTGCTGAGAACCAGATATGCATGGGGCTCTTGAGTGTAGTATTTGTCCATGCAAGGAACGGGTTGAGGTACCCTTCGTCGTCGTTGAAGTAGAGAGGGTCGTATACTTTTGCAACTAGTCGTGTGCCTCCCTGAAGGAAAAATCTGAGATGTTGACACAATCCAGTAATCGGACTGTGAATACCCGAGCATTGCGGCCATCGCCTCCTTTCAGGACGTCGATGACCTCCAGGCTGGCTGTATAGTTTCCTTCTTTGCCAAGCAAGGGGGGGTGCTTTAGACATCGGTCGATTGGACTCAGCTGCCGTCTTTCCTTCCTGTCTCCTTTACTGTTGATGCAGTAATCTTGCGCAACTGGAGTCGGGGCCGAGAAAATGTGTGATTTAATAGTGAATCTCCACCCAGGAGTATATGGCACCGGAGGCTTAGGGAGCTCTGTTGATGGAGGCCCAATAACGGGCGAGTGTGGTTGGGAGAAAGCCATAACAATATGAGACTACCGATTAGGTATACCGCTGAGGGCATTTTCTTCTTCTACTGGGTTGTTTGACTTATGTGTATTCCAAAGCGATTGTGTTTATATATTCTTAGTGCTCTCAATGAAGGTGCCAATGAAGGTGCCGTATGACGAGAAATTCAGCAGGATCACATCTCAACTGTCCCCGCAAAATGTGAAGAGTTATACAAGTGAGTGGATCGCATCAGATTACAACAATCACACTGTACATCAACCCACGCGCCAAACAAGAGAGATTCTATATCATCTACTTAAACTATCATCCACATTGCCGACCCAACAGCAAACGCACCCACCAGCCAGTTCAGCCCTACCCGGTACGCCGCAGATTTAGACTTACTCCCCAACACCAGGCTCGGCTCATAAGTCTGTGGCGTCTTGCTATCCACTGTCCCATTCCAGCAATACGACTTGAAGCAACTGTTACACACCTCTGGCATAGATGTGTTAGTTCGATACATCGACCGCTGCAGAATAGCACACCCCACACAGGTCGGCCAGGACTTGTCAACAGTTGAATTTCCCCGCGTCACCACGTTGTACCCATTCGTGATGATCTCATCGCGTTGGGAATCCGAGTACGACAACTGGAAGGTGGAGGTGTTGCTCTGCGCGCTGTACGGCGCATTCGGCAGGTAAACCACCAAGGGCGCTGGCGCGGACAGGTTCGCGGGATCGCAACCGAAGAAGGTCGGTCGGGTGTTCAATCCCAAATTGATAAAGGTGTTCACATCCGGCACAGAGGGGAAGACGGTCCCGTTGCCGATTCCCGAGCTGTTCAGGCTTCGCTCGTAGGTGGCGACCAGCGAGGACCCGTTCGGCCAGCTGTACGCCGTGTCGGCCGAGGAGTCAACCGCGAAGATCACGTCAACATGACGGGTGGGCTGGATGAGCGGGTGCAGGGGGATATTCTGGCGGTCCTCACCGCCGTCGACGACGTCGAGCTCGCGGCTGTGCGAGTAGGACGCGGTGGAATTGCGATACCCGTAGAACGGGTTGGGGGCGTAGACGGCGATGTCGTCGCCGTCTTGGCCCAATCCAGTGAGGATCTTGGAGAAGGCACTCTTGACCAGGTCCGGAAGATCGGTCGTGTTGAGGCGCAGGATGAACTGGTTAAAGAGCGAGGAGGAGGTGCCCATCACGAAGCCCGCATTGTCAAACCCGCGGACGCAGGATTCGCCGCTGGCGAGCTGGCCGTTGTCAAAGCGCGAACCGAGATATTCCAGCGGCGCAAAGCCGAAGATGGACGGGTCGAACGAGCCAAACTCCCACGGGTTAAACTCATAGACGGTTGAGTTGCTGCCGATTAGTAGCTCGCCTGGATTCCGGCCGTCCGCGACCAGGATGGGGAGCGGCATCTCTCCGCGCTGGAAGGTGTCGGTCAATGCGATGGACGACCAGGTATAATCTGGCCCGCCATCCCCGGCCGGATCGTTGATAAACTGGTAGGACAGAGCGCGACCCCAGTAGTCCGTTAGCGAGGTGTTGAAGCCCGCGTCGCGTTTACCGTCGACTGCTTCGAGCAAGTGCTTCCAGTAGTCGGCTGTGGATAGGACCTGCAGGTGTCTTGCCTTGGGGCCTTCGAGGATAGACGTGGAAAACTGCCATAGGTCGCCATCGCTGCCTCCGGATTGGAGGTCTGAGATGGTCGTAAAGTTGTTCAAATACACTGAACCCACGAGCCATCCTCCTCCGCTCAGTCCAGATACATACGTGGCAGCCTGCAGTAGACCCCCGAGCTGTCCAGATTCCGTCGAGCCTTTTGTTCGGTTGTCGAAAGCTTTTATAGCTCCAGCTCCATTGGTCAGAGCCCGGTATCCACCCCCGGAGACAGCGATCGCGATATTGGGCAGGTTAGATGCGTTACTGGACACGCGGTCGATGTAGCTCGCTGCGTCAAAGGAGGTGAGGTTGAGTCGCCTAAGCAGGTCTTTCATGGGCTGGACGGTGTTGTTGCGGCGAATCTCGAGCCAGGCGGTTTCATTCGGAGAAAGCGACCCTGCACCGCGAATGCTGGGTCGTGTTGCTGGACAGGACACATTCGCCGGTGCATAGCCATCGGGAGCATTTGGGAGGGCTCGGATAGACAAGTCAAGGGGAGTCGCCGAGGTCACGGCCAGGGCCGTTAGAAGGGTGAAAATGGCCTTCATGTCGATGCCTCTGACTATTTTGAAGAGAACATTGACACCTAAGATTGGCGTAGTAGATATACTCGGTTCTTGGGCTCAGGACATACTTCCGGGACAGCCGTAGAGCAATCATCGACCCATCTCCATTTGGGCCTTCTCCGTGAATCGGATGGCGCAGAGAACCGAACAGTGGAACTTCCAGAAGAATTGCCAATCATTCATGGCTCGGCGTCTCCGGGAATGTGGGTCATGTAGGGCTGATTTCCGGAGTATTTGTTGTTGTCATAGCCGGGCATTAGGCAATAACATTTTCCATTTGCCGTTTCGGGTGATTTATGCGCATTGTCTAGGCAGCACTATTCACCTGGATTCAGCTGCATTTGGTCGGCACTTTTGTTTCCATAATGCAAAACTAGGAGCCTGTTATAGAATGTATCTGAATCCTGGATTCCCCACTTCGTGTTCCCTCTCCTCCTCCTCCAGCCTCTTGTTCATTCTGGAATGCACCGTCCGAATCACCCACGTCAGCACTGCCACCAGAATCGCAACCACGGCTGTCGCACTCCCGCCGGGAACATATCGCGGTCCAGAAGATGAAGGCCACATATAACTACCATAAATCGTCGCCGTGTTTCCGATCATGTTGGCCGTCGCGATAGCCGCGGAGCGCTTCACCAGCGGACGGGGGAAGGAATTGGCTACCCACGCGATGATGATTTGGTATGCTGACACAGCACCCATGGGCATCCTGCAGTCGTCAGTATATCTTTTCGTTCATCAGGGGCAAGCAGCGTACAGGAACATGGCAAAAAACCTGGCACCGATGTTGGTCGTGGCTGTGCAGATGATACAACCCACTGCGCTCACGCTCATCAACCCCATGATGTGCCAGCTGCGATCGTTGGTCCGTCCAGACGTCCAGGTCACCAACAGAGAGACAAGAAACGTGGCGATCCACACTGGCGCAGTGATCAGCAGAGTCTCGATGCTCCCGTAGCCCAGTGTCTTGACAATCGTCGGGAAGAAGTACTGGAAGGTCTGCGAGAGAAGTGAGCTATGCTGTAGTAGAATAAAGAGGTAGATTCGTCGGTCGCGGAACACCATCGCCAGCGCGTCTTTGATGCTGACAGCGTTTGTATCATCGGCCTCGCCGGCATCGTTGATGAGGCGCCACTGAGCATAGGCTTGTTCGGTCTCGTCCAGCCAGGGGGTGGTCGCCGGGTAGTTGGGAAGACAGACGGTCGAGAAGAGCGATATGCCGACCGTTATGCTGCCCTCGATGATAAACAGCCATCGCCAGCCCGCGATTCCGTGTGCCCCGTGCAGATTGCCCAGGACACCGGCGCCGATGAGGCCGCCAAACGCGTTGGCCAGGGAGCTGCCGGCATAAAACCAGGCAATTCGATGGCTCAGCTACTTGGATTAGTATCTTTCTTGATGGCAGAAACTGCAGCCATACCTCCTGCCTCGTATACCAACTCGACCTACAGAATCAGCTACCTGCATAATGGACTTGAGGTGTATACGCACATCAACATGATCGCCCCCGGGAAGAAGGGTGCCTCCACAAACCCTAGGAAGAACCTCGCCAGAACCAATCCCGTAAAAGAGGTTGCTGCCGCCTGACATGCCGATATAATACCCCTGACTGGTCAGATCGAGCCGACGAACCAAGAGGGAACCTACCAGATCGCCATCGCTCCACCCAGCAGCCACGACGGCTTCACGCGCGTCAGCAGCAGATTTGATGGGAGCTGCATGAGCAGGTATCCGACGAACAAAATACTCGTCGCCAAGTTGAAGTCGGTGCCAGTCATCCCCAAGTCTTTTTCCAATGTACCAAGCCGGGCTTGTGAGAGATTACTTCGGAAACGGTCAGCTTGATTTTACGTCGATGCAAGGAAACATACTTTCGATCCAGGAAGTTCAGCAGATACATCAGCACCAGGAAGGGCAGGAGATGCAGATCCACCTTTCGGAGTAAGCGTCGGCTCATCTGTTGGTGCCATTCGGGGCTCTTGGAGGCGTAGGCCTCGTACAGGGCGTCCGAGGCATTCTCCAATTTCGTCTGCCTAAATTCTATCTGTTCTGTCGGAGATTTCGACATGTTGTCTGTCGTGTTGGTTGCTGATACCGGTGCACATCCCTGTCTTAAGCAGGACTACTTAAGAGTATGACGACCCGGAAGATGTCCGAGATCAGCAGCACAACAAAACGAGCTGGACAATGCGGGGATGCGGGGTCGGGGTAATGCAGTCCGAGTAGCTTTTGCCTTGTACAGTGATTGTAGGTTCTTGAGTGACCCACAATGCGAGATCGGTCTGGCGATCTAGTCATTTCTGCCGGTAAGGCTCGCCTCGTCTCGGAGTTCGTCCTACATCTTACGGCCAGAAATCCGTACTTAGCTGAACGATCTATGACCATGCCAGAGGACACATGCATGGTCCTGGCACCTTGTACATGATGAGCCGATTCTCCCATATGGTAACTGAAGCTTGAACCGCAGTCATTACCAGCCTGAAAGCTCCAGTGCAAGGCGACTATCCTGAGACATAGGTGTAGGAATTTGTCTCAAATGATAGATTCATTACGGCCATCTATTAAGAAAGTGGTGTTTGACAAAAGTTCGAACGCGGTCATGGGCATTTCAACGCGAGACTCCCGATATATCTCCTCACGGAGGAACCTCGGGAAGATCAAGTAGGTTGTACCATGCAGAGAAAGACTGTATAGTACCGACGCGGAGTAAAATATCGCTGTCGGTATGTGCACGGCATTGGTTTGATGTAGGGGGCGGCAATATCCATGCAGAACATGTGCAACCGGGCCATGATATTATTCGCATTTGCGGTGCTGGATGGCAATGAGGGATTGATTTCTAGACTGCGTGTTGGAGTGCAGATTTATATGGCTCCCAAGAACCCTGGCGTCCGAATCGTTTGACATTGTCGAAAATTACTTACGTGATCTTCTTGGCTCTATAACCCTGGTTAAGCGCGGAAGCTTTTGGATGAGGAGCAACACACCTGCAGATGATCGAGTTCTTTGTAAACTTGTTGCATTTCTCACAGTGGAAGCGTGAGCTAGGTTTCGAGGCCCCGGTGGAGTGTATAGGAGCTACTAAATGAGCTACCTTTCTGAAGCCGGTACTATCTGGGTACAGTATTCCCCCGGGACTCCGTTCCCGTTGATATATCGTAGCAAAATATGTGAAGAATTGTACTAGATTCAGTACCTTAGTTTCTCTACCTAAACCAGAGCAAATGTATTCTTATCCATCCACTTCACAGGTATGTTGAATACCACCTATGCAACAAGATCAATCTATGTAACCGTCAAATGGCCTTCATTCCATTTTCCCTTGTCTTAAAGACATCATCCTTCAAGCAGCATCGTGAATACGGTTTAGAAACACCAATGATAGCTCGACGAACAAACATGGCAATCACTATAGGTGCGACACAAAGCGTGGGTATGACAGCGCGGGTGAGAGCAAGAAGCAGCCGCATTATCGCCCCTAGGAGCAACATCGGCCTCATCGTCCAGGTTATCGGCATGGAATTTTCTCGCTGATTCCATGGAGGCGTCTAATTCCTCACAGAGGGAGTCAGACGTAACGGCCAGCACAGTGCCATCGTGGTCGAGCAGGTAGTAGCCGCCGTTTCTATCGTCCACGGTTCCCATGGGATATTGGTCTGCCATGTCGTTGAGTTGTTTGCGGGTTTCGAGGACAGGGATTCCCTCCGGGATAGGCACGGTGTATCTGGTTGTAGCCATAGCGAGACCGCTGGTGATGAGAAGGGAGAGAATGCTGATGATGCTGACTCTCATTGCGAGTTCTGTCAATGCTCTGAAGGACTTGTAATAGATGAGATTTCTTAGACGGCGTATGCAGAATCAATGGACCCAGGCTTTTGCGAAAGATTTGGGTGAAAAGTGGAAGCTGTGATAATGCGAGTAGTTTAGACTCTCGCTCCCCTGGCCTTTATACCCAGAGAATAGCTTGATTAGGCCACCCATCTATGTCGTATCTAAATGAGCGGTCACCGTAGAAGTGAGTCAAAAACCAACAGAAGCAGGGTACCGCATCCAATCCAAGGGTTGTATACTGGTTGTTCATTTATGGACGGATCCCTACGGAGAATCTAAGCCAGGGTCAAGTTCACTAGATTTGCCAATATCCAACAAGAAATATAGTAGCGTCTGGAGGACCACAATTGGACAGGGATGTCCTCGCAAAGATCTTACATTGGACGATAATGACTAGCTTTAAGCTGGTTGCTTCGCCTCGGATGTAACCTCATTATCAATAAATACCTCAGAGCGTATAATAGTATGTAGTGAGGCAGTCGTATGCATTGTTTCTGAAAGCCCATGATCATAATCCTAGGTGAGGCTCTGGCCGTTTAGATTACTTTTCGTACATTAAGTCCTTACTAATTGCGTTAATCCTGAGTTATCTGCACTTTCTATTTGGTATGTATACAGTCATCCGCAGAGTTATCTATTTGCTTTCGTGTTTCTTATCTTATTGAAGAGATTATTTATCAGAAAAGGGATTGAATAACGTACCTGGTGGAGTCGATCTAAGTGTAGTACTTGAGCAATAGCTAACTAGAATACTGCGACGACAATGGTGTACACGGTTCCTTCCCTGGTTCCTCCAGCATATAAAGAGTATGTAACTTCCTTTATTTATTAAAGAGGAGGACTGTAACAGACGAAAAGAAAAATATACATTGCCATATATATTCACTACCAAGAAATGTGTTGCGTAGGACATGCGCTTCAGCAAATCAAAAGACATGGTGGCAGTCGGGTAGAATATCAAGTCTAGAGATGAGAAGCAAAATTATGCACTTAGAGAGAGAAACGTATAACAGTATAAGAGTTCAGGGGCAATCCTGCAAACTAATCAAACATCACTAACTGAGTAGACGACGCTGTGCAGAGAATCAGGGCAGAAGGCTCAGAACAATGGCAGAAAAGGTGATCGATAGTAGGGGTCGTCACATTGCGAACAACAAATCTATTGGCATAAACTCCCAAACAGACAAGTATAGACACCATCAGTAGAATCATATCCAAAGACTCGAAATTTTCCTACACCAGCTAGTGCAATTCCTCATGCGACGAAGAAGCGACATCGGCATTAGCACCTATGAAAGGCTCATTCTCACCAGTTCGTTCAGTGTCAGAGGACTGCGAAGCCATATAAGGGATATATTAACCAAAACCCAGAATGATTTTGTCAGATATGGAAAAGCTCACCCTGGCGAAGAAAAAAATGCCACTGACCAGTCCGTTGGCATTCTCATATCTTTGCAGGACAGTATAAAAGGGTTCGAATATTGAAGAAGGGCGATGATGGTGGGATGGGTGACCAGTGGAAGGCAGTGGAAGGTACGATCGGCCGTTTGTATCAGATATGTGAGAGCCAGGTGTATAGTTGAGATGCCCATTTTCCTGGTTCTCGTCATTCGGTCGGTGATGGACTAAAGTATCAATGGAAGAGTTAGAATAACCCCGCAGCACAAGATAACCAGCGGAAACTAAGATCGTACCAGGTAATGGTGAAGCCAAATCCTCGGGACTGGTTCCTCGGCTCCACCACTGCCGGAGCCGTTGTTTGTTCTGGACCGCGAACCAAATGCCAGGAACACAAGCAATGAATAGACCTATGAGAGTAATTATCGCCTCGGCTGATAAGGCCATTCTGGAAACAGTTGGACAAAGACACTGATCACACTGTTCCAAACTGATCCTAACTGTGCGACTGATTCAGTAACAATATGAGCAGAATTGAGGATGATGGCGACATTCCTTCGATATATATACACAGCGCTGGAATGAAGTGGCCACGGACTGTGCAAGTTCAAGGATTGAGAATTTCCCAGTCGTATGCGACGTTCTTGAAGAAGTTAGGTTGAATGGCACCTGAATTGCTAGCAATTTCCACCATGAAGTTCTTGACTTACGACCCCCTGTCGATTTACACCCGGGTGTAAAGCGAACAGGGGTTATTAGTCACACGGATGTAGAATGATAGGAGGCTCCCTCATAGAAGCATTGGTTAATAGCCAGTACTCAGCATTATATAGCCAATAAGCTTAAGTATTTTGTAAATAGTGGTCTATAACTCCTACTTTACTTTACTTTACTTTACTTTACTTTACTTTACTTTACTTCATTTTTAACTAGAACTATCTATCTTACACTTACACTGTGCTCAGCAAGCACAGACTACTTAAGAGTGTCCTATCCAGAGGCCATGCCTGAGATATATAGGGACATAAAGCTTTCTATAACTCTTAATTCATTTACCACCTTTTAACATGATTACTCTGTCAAGAATTTTAATATGCAGTAGCTGTGTGATTATTGCCCTAATGTCTTCTAGAATTAAGAACGACAGGGATATGCGGCACCATCTTTAGTGGAAACCCAGGGTTCCTGGGCATTGAGTTTCCTCAAATCCACCTAATTCCGTGCCAATCCATCAGATAATCGAAATGCTTATATTTACACTCCACATGGGTATAGACATCAGAGTGGCCCATCAGTAACACAGCCATGGCTAGCATCACTGACAAGAGCAGCATACTTCTTCAGAGTGCCTGCCTTTGCCCGAGGTTCAGGCGCCTTCCATTCCTTCTTCCTCTTCTCCATCTCTTCTGCGGATATACCCAGATCGACAACTCTCTTCTCTGCGTCGATAATCACCCGGTCCCCGTCTTTGACCAAAGCGATCGGACCGCCCTCCATTGCCTCAGGCACAATATGACCAATGAGGAATCCATGACTGCCACCGGAGAAGCGGCCATCGGTAAGGAGGGCGACGTCCTGACCCAGACCTGCCCCCATAATGGCGGCACTAGGCTTGAGCATTTCCGGCATACCAGGACCACCCTTTGGCCCTTCATATCGGATAATGACAACGGTCTTCTCCCCCTTTTTGATTTCTCCTCGCTCGAGGGCCTCAACAAACGCATCTTCATAGTCATAGCACTTGGCAGTGCCTTCAAATAGGAGACCTTCTTTACCAGTGATCTTCCCGACAGAGCCTCCGGGAGCCAAAGATCCACGCAGAATTTGAAGGTGACCCGTCGGCTTGATGGGATCGCTCAGCGGCCGGATGATGGGTTGATCCTCAGGGAAATCAGGCCAAGATGCAACATTCTCTTTCATTGTTTTACCAGTCACAGTAATGCCAGACCCGTCAATCAAACCCTCCTTGAGCAGGAACCGGAGTAGGGCAGGTGTGCCGCCAATCTTGTACAGGTCATGCATGACATACTTGCCAGATGGTTTTAGGTCTGCCAGGAACGGCGTCTTGTCTGACACGGCTTGGAAATCATCAATGGTGAGTTTGATGCCCACAGACTGGGCGATGGCAATCAGATGCATGACTGCATTGGTGCTTCCTCCCAAGATATTGACCACGATCATTGCATTTTCAAATGCTTGGCGAGTCAAAATATCCGAAGGCCTGATGTCTTCCTTCAAGAGGTTCTTGACCGTTTCTCCAATCTCCTCACACTCCGCTTTCTTTCGAGGATCTTCCGCGGGACAGCTACTACTGCCCGGAACCGTAAGCCCGAGAACTTCGATAGCTGTGGCCATAGTATTGGCAGTATACATGCCACCACACGCACCACTTCCGGGACATGCATGGCGAATGATGTCAAATCGCTGTGCTTCATCGATCTGGCCGCTGATGTACTGGCCATATGACTGGAAGGCGCTGACCAGATCCAAAGTCTGGCCACCAGCGCTGCAGCCAGGCTTAATACTACCACCATAGATCACAATGCTAGGACGGTTGACCCGGCCCATGGCTATAACGACACCAGGCATGTTCTTATCGCAGCCTGGAAGCGAGACGTTCGCATCATACCACTGCCCGTTCATGACCGTCTCAATGCCGTCGGCGATGATCTCACGACTTTGCAGACTGTATCGCATACCACTGGTGCCCATGCTGATTCCGTCCGAAACTCCAATCGAGTTGAAACGCATGGGAACTAGTCCTGCCCTTGCAACCGAGTCGCGTACCAGCGAGGACAGGTCCATCAAGTGCATGTTGCAAGGGTTCCCCTCAAACCAGACCGAGGAAATTCCCACCTGGGCCTTGTTCATATCCGCTTCCTCCAAACCAGTCGCATATAGCATCGCTTGCGAGGCACCCTGTGATTTAGGTTGTGTAATTTTGGACGAAACTCTGTTCAATTTGGCATCGGCATATCGATGAGAGGTGGTGGAGAGGAGACGACTGTGATTGTTAAAGTCGAGTCAGCTTAAGGTCCAAAATAAACAAGAAAATAAAAAAAGAGTCGAATGCATGAGAGTTCCGTATACTTGCCTATGGACTTGTTTTCTTAGTTGTGGTTGACGGCTCAGCATCGGAACCCTGGACTGAAGAGCGTGTAGAACCATGATGATTGTTATTGAGACGACGAAGAAAGAAAAGATCAATTCAGATACCGCTTTTGTAGAAACGACCGGCTTGTGTCTATTTTCAAATTGGACTTCTCGATGTTGACAGAGAAGTCAAAAACAATTGAAGAACGTGGTCATTGAAGGGGATGACTCGGTCGCAATAGGAGCAGTCAAGCAGATGGCCAACTCGTGGCCTCTGGCCTTTGAACATATCAGCAACCAATGATTTTCGAGATATAAATGGCATGCTCTGTCTCACCATCAATAAGATTCTTGTTATTGCAAGCAATGGGCACTTGTTCGTCCAATCATCGCCAATAAATGCCGTTGATACCTAGACACCTGGACTGCTCACAAAGGTTTCCTTCGGAGAGAGGCGTCAAGTCCGGCGACCCACTGAGATGCCGTCTGACGCTTAGCACGGGGACTAGTAGGTAAACTTGGCTTTACTTAGCCTGTAAGGCTCCAGATTGACTTTCGGACCATTCTGTGGCGTCAACGGAAAGAAAGCCGAATGGTCTTAAACGGCGTTGGTGCCGCTGGCTGCAATTATCAGAGTGAGACGACGGACTCCTCTTTGATGAGGCAGTGGCAGGACGCACACGAGTCCAGAGTGTCCAAAGTGAAATATCGTTCCACTTGAGAGAGCTTTGACGGGTATGAAGAGTCGATCCGAAGAAACTGCACATCCGCTGAACGCAATATCCGAATCCACGTATGGCCAGAGAGGGACACTTGTGGTGCGTGTCACATCCAGGCGCTCATTCAGCGGGCTGGCCCCCAGCTTCCCATGGAGTCTGATGATAAAGTTAATCCAATCCAAATTCTATCCCGACGTCCGACCTTGCGTATCCCGTCGACATCCAGTCCGAACCGGAGGCAGATTTCGAGCGACCGCGGGAGAGGGCTTGCGGCTTGGGAGGGGCTAGTCGGGTTGGATACCCCTCGACAGCCATGATTGGACTTGAAGGTCAGTATTCGATACCGTATTGTCATAGGGATAAGACTGTGGATTACATCCGAGTTGAGACAGCATGAATGCGAGCGGCAATTATGAAGACCACCGCCGATGACGACCACCGGAGCCTCATGCAATACTTCGTGGTTCGTCAGAAATGGTGACATGATGGCTTGGAAGTTCAGTTGCTCGAAAAGCTTCTCGACAAATAAATTCCACGGGGTCCCGTCTCATGCAGCTGGGCTGTCCTTCCTATGCTCGACGAGTCTAATAGAGAATTATTGGATCGAACGTGATCTTGCAGGGAGCTCTGATATTGTGGGGGAGGATCCAATGCAACCGACATCAACTATACCAAGAAGGTCACGAGGCTCAACAGCAGTACAGGCAATTAGATATATAAAGGTTATATTTCGGCAGTATGACATCTACTAGTTCCTTGCACGATCAAGCCAGGTGGCCACATTGCTGGCGGCGTCGGCACCTCTTCTGCTCGACCCGGTACGGTTGCACAGTCCCAGCATACCCCTCCCATCAGAATCCATTGCGATAATTTATCTGCTTAGCTATATTTAAGCGGGATTACAGACATGATTAGAATACATTCATCCTATGATTCTGTAATAACGCTTTGATCTGTCTGACCCTAGCCCAAACAAACCCAAGACAACAGAAGACGGGCATCAGCCGGCACTCCGGGTAGCCAAACATCACAAGGTAGTAACAGTACTCATGATGCCTTGAATTGCAAGAGACAGATACCACAGGTGACTGGTCGACTCCTCGCTGACCCCGCCTATTGCGTGCCTTAAGGGAACAACCACCGGGGCAAATGGTCGCCCCAACCCCAGTAGTTCTGGGCGCTCAAAGGATGAGCTTCACAATGGCGTACATCTTCGGGAGTTACGCCCTCGGGGAGATCGTCCGGATCATAATACATGATTCCTAGACGTCCGCATTCTTCCTCGCTGGCGCCTGGGGCGGGAAGCAGAATACCCCATGCGACGGAGGTCGATCCGAGGAGTAAGATGAGGTTATGAGGGAGCTTCATGCCGATGCTTCCTAGGTTCGTAGCACACAGTCAGTACCTCTCTATCATGTAGGATAAATGGAAAGGTTGAGGGACCTGCTTGATATTGAGTTGATTTTGTCTTCGTGAAGGCAAGTTGTAACGAAACTGAAAAGACGAGACGCAGCGGTTATCTATATCTTTCTACTATTTGGATATTATAATAAGTTAGTCACTAAGAGGACACATGGCAAGCAGCTCCTCCATATGTAGCATTGACTCATTGGTTGGGTTTCTCTTCTACCTGGTTGGGTGCTCAAGCACGGGGCGGTGCAATACTATGGCCATTAAAGGTAACCCCGACCAGGGTTTAGAAGCTAAGATAGATTGATAGACCAACGACTAGGCAGACACATATTCTGTTGGGCTGTCCAAGACCCTGGCCGCCGCTAAAGTATTAGGCTGGTTTAGACTTCCCAACGTAAAATCCTGCCTCTACTTCATCTCTGCTAATCCGCCCCGTACTTACTTTGAATCACTGAGGCCTGATTAATAGATAGATGCTGATCCCAGTCATTGAGCGGTCGTTCCCGTCTGATACCGCACCCCAGACTGGCGTTAATCCGGTCAGCTTGGTGTAAACTGGCCTTCAGATGCTGTCGTGTGACCATGTTGAACCATCCCTGTAGCGCATATGGTGATACTACGAGAATTTGAATACAGTCAAGACTGAACGGACCACTCACTGCTGAGATGAAGCATGCAAGACTAGAAGACCTCCGTGGGCCTTGTTCCTCGTAGCATCGCCCTTTTTCCAGCAATTCTTTCCGGAAGTATGACTTGCCGCTTTGCGTGTGCAAATATAAAGGTTCATATTATATAGTAGACCAAGTAGCATCACCGGTTTAATCTAGGGGTATTTTATTCTAATGATTATGAGCCTGAAAGCCCTTATCTGGGACCCATGATTAACCACCTCTCAGGCTAATGTACAGCACAATACATGCATGGCACATTAGATATGTAAGCCTTTAGTACGCCAGAGCTTTTGTTAGTAGTGAGCTGTGAGCTGTGAGCTCAATCAGGGCTCTTGTCTTCGATGTGTTTGTTTTGAGTCGTGCGAATTGAGAGATGGTCATTAATACTCCATACAGACATGCTCTTCTAGGTTATTGCTAGGTTGTTCAAGGTTAGTCACTAATGCATGCCCGTTGATCTGCTATTCCCCATCTACTGTGTAGTAGCCGAAGCCAGTAATGACATCATGGCTGATATTACCATGCCTAACAAGCTAATCAAAGGCCAAGACCTCGCACCGACCGCCCATATCTAAGCTCAGTCTACCCCACTGTTACTATCCAACCAGACTGCACTAATTAATGGAGGCGGGTCAGCACATCCACAATGACGCAGACCACTGCGGGAGAGCTGATCGACTGCCGTACAACGCTATATAACCCCTCTACCCTGATCTTACCTTCTCATCCTCCATCTCAATCAACACTTCAAGAAAAACAAGCCCTATCAGAAAAGAAAATGGACAAACTCTCCGGTCTCGCCTCCAAGCTCGGTGGAAGCCACTCCGCATCCGGCACCCAGACCCAGGGCCAGCCACAGGGCGAGCAGAAGGACTACGTCGACAGGGGTAATATACACTCCTTACGGAATGGATTGATGGACGTTCGCTAATTGTACAGGCCTCGACTCCGTTGAACAGCGCTTCGGCGGCGGCAAGGTCGACCCTGCCAAGATGCGGTCGACGAATGAGAAGATCACCGATGCCGCCCGGGGCCAGTTTGAGAAGGCTACTGGGTATGTTCACTGCCTTCATATAGAGTACAATGGCTAATTAGAGCAGGCACAAGGTTCCCGAGAAGTTCTCTAACTGATTTGAGAATTATGTTATGATTTGAATGTGATATATCCTGTCCATAGCAAGAAACAAGGCTAGAAACGCTTCTTCACAAATGAATTCAGTATCCCCTCAATCGCCGACCCGGAACCCCGGGACGAATACTGCGTAAGTAGCATGGTATGCGTGCGACACGTCTGGAGATTCATCTGCGCCACCTCCGGAACGGGCATTCCCGCCATCTGGTACGACTCCACCAGTCGCTCGTAGTACTTGTACGCCTCGGTATACTGCTGCCGGGCGAAGTGCAGCTGCGCCAGCATATCCAGCATGGACTGCACGTCGGCGCTGTCCTTGCCCTTACGCGTCTCCGCCCACGACAGGTACCGCGTCAGCCACGGCCCCGCCATCTGCAGCTTGTTGTCGTTGGTCCCCGGCATGCTGAACGCGATGTAGTTCCCTCCGTCGCTGTGTAGTGAGTACATGATGCCGATGGTGGCGACCAGGGCCATCGACTCCGGGTGATCAGGCCCGAGCGTTTCCTCTGCGATGGCAAGAGTCCGCCGCAGTGTTTCCGACGCAGTTGTGGAATCCTGCTGTAGCATCTGGAGGATCCCATGCAGACGCAGCGCACGCAGCGAAAGCGGATGGCGCGGCCCGAGGAGATCGGTCACCTCGCGCGCGATCTTGCCCGTTTGCGCCGTGGTGTTTGCGATCTCCCCGCTGAAGCGCATCTCCAGGAGCTTCTCTGCGTGTTGTGTGCGCGCCGTGATCATCACCTCGACGATGTCGAGCGCGGAGGCCAGCACGCGGATGTGCTGCGGGCCGAGAACGCGCTGGAGCGCCTCGTGGCGCTTCTCGGCGATGCTGATCGCATTCTGCTCCTGGCCGAGATTGCCGTACGCCATGCTGAGGCGGCGGCGCGTCTCCAGCGTGTCGAGGTCGTCGTCGCCGATGCTCATCTGCTGGCGTGCGAGAACGTTGGCACACACCGACTCCGACTCCTGGTATCGGCCTCGTGCGCAGAGGATATCGCCCATCAGGCTCTCGGCTCGCAGGGTCAGCGGGTGCCGGGGGCCCAGCGTGCGCTGGCCCTGGTCGGATACCCACTTGCACCATTCGGCTGCTTTGGCGAGGTACGAGGCCTCCAGGTCGATCTCGGCGAGGTGGTAGCCCACCTCAATCGTGCTATTGTGGTCCGGGCCCAGCGTCCGCAGGTGTTCCTGGAAGATGGCATACTCCAGGTTGCGGGCTTGATCCCAGCGCCCGGCGTTCTTGTGCTCGGCGGCTTGAATGGAGCGCGGGTCGCTGTCGACCGCCACGTACATTGTCCCCACGATGCGTTGGCCGGTCGCCTGGGGGGTGGCACTAGGGTAGGGGGAGCTGCTGTTGGTGTGCATGCGCGGAGGTAACGGCGGGCCCGGATTGGGCGACGTCGACGGTTGCGGGATGTATCCTTGTTCGGCGACGAGGACTTGGTCGACGATCTGCTTGATGTTGCCCTTGATGAGTTTGTACATGGGGCCGCGCGACCCGATTTTGCACATCTGCGAGTGGTCGGCGTCGAGTTTGAGTCGGGTTTCCCGGTTACCGGGGAGGCCCAGCACGGCCGACTCTTCGTCCACAACCAGCTGCCTTCTTTAGACCTTGTTCATCCACCACGAAGGAGAGGCTTACATGGCTGACGGACGCCGGACCCGCACCTCCAATCAACACCTCCTTGCCCTCCACGAAGCTCACGACCCGATAGTCCTCCAGCTGATGACTGAAACGGCTAGACATCTGCCGCGTGAAGAGGGAATTGTACTCGAGACAATCCAGCAGCTCATTACTCGCATGTCCTTTCGATACGAAACGCGCGACCTTGGCAGCAATCTTGCCGACTTCAACACCCTTGGCTCCGCGATGTGGAGTCCCAAAGAAAACGAGTCCGCATGTCGCCAGCCGGATCGCCGTATACTTGGGATCTTCATGCGCATTGAGCAGAGCCTATCACATCAATCTCAGTCTCCTCAAGCTTTGACAAGCGGCCTACCTGCTTAATCACCAACCCCCCCAAGCTGTGTCCGATAAACACAATCTTCGGCGGACGCGTATTCTACCATCATCAGCCTCCGCGCCCTGTCAAACAAAGCTAGACATACCAGCTGCGGACTTCTCTCCATATCAAGCAAATTCAACAGCGTATTGGCATGATCCTTCACACTCGCCGTCGACATGGCCTGCGGATTCGTCACGTTCGAGTTGTACCCATACACAAACACCCGCGCGTGGGGTATATCCTGCGGCAGGTAATCCCTCGGCCAGAAGGTGCCATTCTGATGGCGCCATGTTTCGTAGGGATGGTCACTTCTGCCGCGGGGGTTGAGACCGTGGACAAAGACGAAACTACGGTGTGTATGTCAGCTTCTTTCCCGCTCATAGGGTGAAGGGGATTCGTACTCGATCTTGGATTGTGAGGGAGGTGTATATACCTCCTCGAGGAAGGGGAATTCGTTTTCGGTTTCCTATTCACATAGCTTAAAATCATGTCTAGTGTGTATGGAGGGGGGAAGAGGCGTACCATGATGTCTTGGGGAAAGTGACATGAAGGAGAGTCTGGGAGGGGCAGAAAATGAAATACGCCCGTCTTCAGCCGCACGCGATCCGTCATCCATCCCACCATGTGATATCTCAGTCGCAGATACGAGGGGCCAGGTCGGTTGGAATTTCCAATTTCCCTGTCAGCACTACTGTGGTGATATCCGGATTGACCAGGGTTGGATTGGCTGTGTCTTGCTTAGCGCGGATGCAAGAGGATAGCGGGGTTTCCTAAACGGAGTAAAATTGGCGAGATCTATATCGAGTCAACTATGCACTACGGACTTATATCATGCCTGGCGAATAGACGCTTCTGCTGGATCCTCCTTGCTCTTTAGATTCTGCAGACAAGGTGCGTAGAAGAGACTCCCTTGCCATGCGCCGTGCAGCGTCCGGGCGGCCACAACCAGCCACAGGAGGATGACGGCCACACTGAGTATCTATCTGGTTTAGTAATTGAAGTTTTCTAAATGACGATTTATGCTTACCGTTCCAAAAATCTTAAAAAACATCAAATCCAGCTGCTCACCCAGCAGGAGGGTGTTCGCCGCATACACGCCCAGCGGAAAGGTGAATCCCCACCAGCCCATGTTGAATGGAAACGGGGACGTGTGATAGATTGTCGCCAGGGCAAAGACAAGCCATATGAGCCCGAAACTCCACATAAGCAGCGAGATGAACAGCCCCAAGGTGTATGCGACCGATCCCGCCACGGGGTCAATCACCTCGTGAGTCTCGACAAGTTTGCGCAGAACTTTCCCAAGATACAGAATCCTATCTCGTCAGATCGAGTTGTACGACGTGAAAATAACGGCTTACCCAAATCCCCCGAATCCCAGCGGCCCCAGCGGCAAGAAACAACTGACAATCGTCTCTCGGGAGGGAAGCTTATGCACCGCCAGACGCTGGTAGTATATCACCAGAATGGTCATCGCGAGAGGCGTCCCCATTCCCCAGAGAATATACGAGACGAGTACGGTACCCATGGCATGCTGCGGATCTGGTAAGATATCAGCAACCTCCGCACCTGTCCCTGCCGCAACGATCGTCGCCGCGATGGGGAGAAGCTGCAGGGCGGTGATGCGTTCAAGCGACGTAATATACGTTTGCGAGATCCTATCGTTGTCAGCCTTTTCCCGTTGGATGAGCAGCGCTGGTAATACAGAATGAATGACAGCGACACCGTCACCGACGCAGCCGCCACCGCATCGACAATCCACAACACCCATGCCACCGTCCTCGCCCAGTCCCCCCAGGCCGGCACACAGACGAACACCCACATCTCGATCAGCGTCGCGAAACCCATCGGACAGGTCGCAAGGAAGAGCGAGTTCGTCGGGTCCTGGATCATCACTGCCCAGATCTCAGGGTACAGCGTGTACCGGAGGATGGACATGCAAAGTACTACAGCAAAGAGAATGAGGTTGAGAATGAAGAAGACGACGGATACATAGTGCAAGTATATGTGCCCGAATGGGATGATATGGAATAAAATGGCGACGATGCCGGTGCCCATAGTCGTGGAGAACCATCTGCGGATTGTCAGTCAGGTGTTGTGATGCTTGCGCCAGCCGAGTGAGCAGACTTACGATGGGCTGAAGTGGCTGACCACGCGACGCCAGCCCGCGTGATATTTGAGGAAGCTTTTACTTGGAGTTGGCTTGGGACGAGATTCCATTTTTATGGACAGATAGTTACCGATATTGAAGATGTTGCATGAAATTCGTGAATGAAGTTGGAATGTGGTACTGATTAACCTCGGCCGAGAGGAGACCTTTTCCCGACGCGGATATAGCCGATGCTGGCAGACACTCCTTATGTCCCAACTTTGATAGTGAGTTTCGAGTATCAAATATTTCGCATCTTTAGTGATTGAATTTAAGTTCTGTACATAAACACAAGCACAAATAATTTAAGCTGCAGAGTGGGAAACTATCGCCGAACGAGTGACGTCCTCTTAACTGTCAATACATACACTTGAACAAACCACAATTCGCACCCGCTATAGAGAGCAGTGACTCGTCTCTGAGATATGTATCAGGCCCATGTCGCTCAGAATCCGCCAGGTCCACCACCCATGCCACCAGAAGGACCGCTGCTGCCGCTGCCAGGACCACTACCACTGCCACCTGAATTACCAGATATTGCCTCGCTGCCGCTGGAGGTGTAGACGAAGCTGTAGTTAGGCGTGTAGGTTGCTGTCAGGTCGACCGCCACAGTGACCCAGCCCAGCAAGCCATCTTCCACACTGTCCCCGAGGAGAACGTAGTTGAACACTGGATCCGAGGTGGTGCCAGACGTCTCGTCCGAGAAGACGCGGTCTTCGGCGTTGGTGGTCTGCGCAACAGTGTTGGTGCTATAGGGGGCGGTAGCTTCCACTTCGTCGATGAGGGACTGGTCCCAGAAGAGTTGGCCGATATGGGGGACTGTGCCGCCGGTCAAGGTGTTGTTGGAAAGCAAGGTGGCATTCAGATGGGCGATGATGTGGTGATGAGTCGTTCTGCCCGAGTAGTGGCCGGGGAAGAGCGTGTTGAAAGATACCACACCATCCGAATCCGTCTTGGCTATACCACGCAAGAAGGTCTCTTCCAGAATGGAGGTGTCCGCGCTGTTGCCGTTGCCATTGCCGCTCACGCCAGAGTACACACCGGTTGCGTTGCAGCTCCAGGTGTCAATGTACAGGCCCTCGACGGCCTGGCAGGTGCTGACATCGACGAACTGAATATCCAGCACAACGGGGACACCGGCCTGGTCCTCGATAATGCCCGAGCGGATCAGCTCTCCACTAACCCAAAATGGGCCTGTCTCGCCCTCGGGGTTGAGAACACAGGTTCCAGTGCTGCTGAAAATTTCTGTCTCGTCGGTCGAGGTCGTGTAGTCGGCCGAGGACAAGTGAGAGGTGTTGAGCACGTCGTCAGTGTCACGAACGGCTAGCTTACGGCGCCGGTACTCGCTGGCGAGCTTCGCACGGCGAGCAATGGCGCGCGCATTGAGACCACTCTCATCGAAAGAGCGCGCACACAGCGAAAGACCGCGACGGACGTGCGCCTTGAACGCCAGCAGCTCGTTAGATGCCCGCTTCTCCTCGTGGCCAGGATGAGCGGACACCAGAGAGGCTCCGAGTAGACAAAGAGAAAGAACTTGCTTGAGCTGCATCTTGAGGTTTCGGTGATATGAGTAGCAAAGTATCTGGAGGATCGTGTAGTGAAGAATCATGGACAGCCGGTGGACTGCGAACCCTTTATATAGACGAGCAGCTGCCATATGGAGGAGCGATTCACGTGCTTCCCGTAGAGACCGGACAGAGTCCAACATCAACCGTCGTCCTGGTGGTCACTATTCCAACCCCGGCTCAACGCGTCGAGTGCTAGGCTTCGAGGAGTAACACCGTCCGATGAATGACAAGCCCCGGACTATCTAATGCATACCCGTTGCTTCTTCCAATGCCAAGAAAAGCCAATACAGGATATCTGCTCATTCTCCAAGAGGCAGAAGCATCATGGTGAAGATACTCCGCTGTGCCAAGACAGAGAGTCGTCAGTGGGTGACGAATACCCTCATTTAACCTGCATGTCCACAGCGGCAAGATCTGCGCACTGGTGGAAAACAGAGTAGCTTAATCAATGTCCAGCAAGCCGATTCTGCTGCCGTGGCAGTCGACGTAGTGATCTGCATCCATTCGCCGAAGGACCCAATCGTCGTCTACCCATTATTATCACCCAGGGGATTGATCAAACGTGCCTGACGATGGCCTGAGCGCCTCATCAAACGGCCGAAGGCTCCAGCCATCTCATCCAGTCAGCGCATTTGGCCGAGGCAATGTGACGGACAAAACTAGCTGGAAGCAACTGTTTAAAGTATAGATATGTGCGCTTAAATGGCAAATGTATGCTGCAGACTCAGCGCAGGTGTAAGAGCAATCACATCAAGTAATAGCCAAAGGCCTCTGTAATGAGGCATACGGATACAGCCCAATTGAGCATCAAGCGTGCTTCTCCTGCCGCGCTACGTTCTCCATTGACTCGCAAATCTGCGTACTAGGTATGATTGTTTTCGGAAGTCTCCCGTTTCGAGATGAGGATAACTCCAGGTCTATTCCCAAACACGCCGCGAGTACTGAGTAATAACCCCGCTCATTGAGATTGGAGGCAATTCTTAGTGTCCTGATGCATTCCTCTCGCAATCAGCCACATGCAGAGTCATTTGCAGGTCTAGACGCGGACACACTGCGCCGCTACATGTCTTCACGGTCATCAAGGCGAATAGCATTCTGGTAGATATTAAGCCGTCACAAGGTGTGGATAATCCTTCGTTTTCGGACGTAGTCGCTTGTCAAATGATAATGCTCTCATTCGCCAGAGAGTCCGTGAATGAAACGGTACTTCCGGCTACCTTCCGCTTCAGTTGAGCAGCAGAGTCAACATCCCTGTAGAGGCGGACGCATCTCCTTGTGGAACTGTTCATCAGGAAGTCTTCGTCAGGCTGGGAATGGAGATTCCGTCATCCTTTTCTCACACTCATCGATTCTGTTCGACGATTTGCTGAGCTCACGACCTGCTTCTGTGGGGGAAGACAAGGGTAAACAACGCAGTAAATCAGAGAATGGACACAGATTGCATTCATTGTTTCATTACCCGATTGACCATCATAATCGCATCCAGCAGCTCGCTTGCCGGTGTAAACCTGTATCCGAAATGCGGTTCTCGTTGCCCCAAATTTGAGCTTACGAGCATCGATCTAACCCTGTGATCCCCAAGGTGAGCAATTATCCTTGAAAATATTTGCTGGGAATGGGGAAATTTGTACCTCAATTAAACTGCGCCAGGACGAATGCTATGTACACCTCATTATACTTATCAGGAGTAGCGATGGTACTGGAGTACGGCCCTAAACTCCGTTTCAAGATAGTAATATGGGTTGGGCATGGCTAGAATTTCTTTCTGCATTATCGTTTAAGTCTCAAGTAATGTATGAGGTTGATACGACGAATTCCTTAATGTTCAGTGTAGCCTTAGGTGACCCTGGTAGATTCTGGCAGTGAAGTGAATTGGGCTTGAGCAGGGCAGAATACGGATGGTCTGAGGCAGTCCAATTGCGTGCCCTTCCCTCTGCACCTGCTCAAAGCGAATTCTTTCCACTACGAGGCAATTTCCATCTACATCACTTGGTCATCCGCGCATGCATCCTTCATTCGATATATGGGAGAAGATAACGCGCATTGCTCAATGACGTTCAAATACTTCAAGCTTGAACCACGAAGTCTGTCCATTTAACCACTTGCTCATACGACTGGCCATCCGCTGGAGAAATTAATCTTATTCCATCCGAAGCGCTTCTGGCCGTCTGCATAGCCAATCGTGGTATCGACATAGTGGTAGTAAAGGATAGGGCCAAGGCTTGGGTCAGTGAAGACACCTCTGTGGGTGAAGAATTAGCATCTTGACGCTTTTTGCTGACGGATCGAAATGTGATGAGAAAAGACATACTGTCCACCAGGTCCATATACAGTTCCGTGACTTTCGAGGACAACTGTGCCGCCGCCATTCGTGCAAGCAACACCGCTGGCGTCAACCTGGGACAATATCAGCTTTACAAAGTTCGAGGTCTTTCCTGTGTCTACTTACGAAATTGCCAGTCGCTGAGGTGGACCGGCAGACTTTGATCTTATATTCTTGTCCGGATGCCGGCCTGGATGTGTCATAGCCGCAGCAGATACCGGCAGAAAAAAAGAGATAGTAGTAACTGCCATACTTATACAAGAACGCTCCTTCGACGGCATGGGTCCCTGAGGGGTTATAGGCGATATTGTAGGACCCAGACGCCACGACCGTTGCGGCCGAGTTCATCGGTGCCTGGTAGATGTCATGCCAGAAGGAGCCAAAATTCATGTAATATTTTCCCCCATCGTTGAAGAGGTTGCCATCAATCGCATTGTATGGCTTTGAGGAGCTGGATTGGATACCCGTCGAACCATGGTCGGTCCATGAGTTCAAGTCCATGGTTGAAGATGTTGCAAGACCGATGGCAGAGGATTGGGATCCAAAGGTCGAGACTGAATAATACACATGATAGACGCCGTTGACGAGGGAGACATCCGGTGCCTACATAGTTCGAGTCAGACTTTATCCCCGGAGGGGTGCTGCAGCAATTATCAGGTAGACTTTGCCTTATAGGCAGAGGATATAGGGATGGTCAGACGAGAGATCTCGACTGAGTGAAATGAAGAGATATGCTGTCAACTGAGGAATTACTAACCCAAAGATCGTTTTTTCCATCCAGGTTGATCGACGACCCACTCGGTAACACGGAGCCTAGCACGGTCCATGGACCTTGAATGGAAGAGGATGACGCATAGGAGATCTTATTGCCAGTAGAGAATCGAAAGTACTTTCCGTCGGACTGTCTTCGAATGAGGGCAGGATCATGAACGTTACAAGCACCAGAACATGACCCCGGGTTGGCATAGCCATGGACCAATGCTACCAAGCAGGACGCTACAGCCACGAAAATTGAGGAATGCATGGCTACTGAACAATCTCAAGTCGGTCCCATGATGGTGGGAAAGAAGCATGATACGAGAGACAAGCACTTGCTATATATATGCGTGCGACTCCACCGATGGCACAGCTGGCGAGTTGCCAAAGCACAAATGAACTATTTGTGCAAACCATTTGTCCGTTTTCTGCTCCGGTGGGAGGATCTCCTCACATTAAGCTCATTAAGGCTGTCACACTCGTCAAGATGAGCGGATGGTGGAGGCTTATACTAACAGGTGCTGAGTTTCACCTTTCCCCTGCTCCGTGTCAGCGGTCGCTGGGCACGAAAAAGGTCGGTCATTGCCCGTGATAATCTCCATCCTACGCCGCCAGCATCCGCAACAATCCAGATTTGTTGAGTTGTATGCATTACTTGATCGTGTCATTCTCGCACGCTAATCCTGGCAGATCAGCCGACATCTCCACGCTGCAGCCGGCACTCTGCAGAACACAAATTTCCCGGGTTGCGGAGAAAAATGCGGGGTGAATACTTCGATCCTTCGTCCTGCTCTCTCATCAGAAGTCCTTCGCAATGCAGCACGTCGGTAAAGTGTGCTTGCCTCGTAATTTACCAAGTAACGGGGCGTTTTAACTTGCTTAGTCCGAGCTGCCACGGTCGATAGTTGTTGCGTCCACCAGCCACAGGAGGAGTTGCTGTTTCGGCTGTTTCAGCACCAGCTACAGTAGGAAGTAGGTATCCACCAATCGGACAGTCCTTTTGTGAGTACCAAGCTGCCGGTAGTTCAACCGGATATATGATGCTATCACGCGGTATTTGGATGGGCACAAAATGACAGTATCGCCAGCGGACTCGGCTACTGCATTTGGAGTACGCGCGATCAATGAACTCACTTCTCACTATCGACTGTCCCCAGACAAAAATGACCTGCCAGACTGCTAGAAGAGAGACATTTGCAACATCTTGGCAGGGGAATGTGTCAGTCTGCCGAACACAGATCCACCGGGCTGCGGGCCTTTACCTAGCGTTTTACCCCACCAATGGTCTGTTTTGTCTGGCCTGTCTCTCGCCCTGAGCAAGAAGACAATCTCACCAGAGTTGTGCGGAAATTAGGTTGTGGAATATCGAGTCCCTCCCGCATCGAAATTTCTTCTACTTGGAGGATGAGGTCGTTCGACGTGGTAAGGTCGCGAGCAAGGTCCCTGGTGCTGCTGGATAAGCACGCTTTCATTTTTCTTTGCTTTTGACTGGTGAGAGACTCGAGTGCTCCTCAGGTAGAAGGCAGCTGGTCATACAAAGTGACGGGTCTTATCGGCGTGGTTGAATGGAAAACGAGCAGGTTGTGCGGACATTCCTTCCCTTCGACCCCTTCTTTGTTCTCTTCTCACTCGTCAAGGCCTTTCGAGGTCATTATTCTGTTGAGCTCAATGCTGTCCGGTTCGGTCATACGTTTGGATCGCGAGACAAGTACTTGGAATCTAATTTTAAACCTCGCTCCCAAGAAGTTGCCTCATCGCCAAGATCTATGCTTCGATCCGTGCGCGATCCTATGCTTGCGCGCAATTCTACTCGATTGAAAGAATGTGGATAGCAGACCAGGACTCAGAAATAGAAATGAGACATGGGCTCCCAGACCTCTTGGTTAAGTTTAATGGTCAGGCAACAAAGGAACAAAGCAACAAATACCGCAAATGGGAGAGATGAACGAGATCTTGCAAAGCCGCGAGAGCACTTTTGAGATGATCCTCAACGTTCCTCTCACTATTTCAGTTCATTACTTTCGGGCCCAGCCAGCCACTCCAAGACAGCATGTGTAAGTTGTCCGCTGATATATCAAGTTGTGGCCGAGACAATATTTTGGAAAGGCTTCAGCAATAGTCGTCGGTTCAATAGTCTGGACCTATCTAAAGAGCATTCAAATACACAGTGCGGAGTAATAACACTGCATCGATCTTCCAGGTCGACTTACTCGACTTACCCCTTGATGCGCAAACTCATCTCCTTCCCCCATCCCTACGATGAAACGCAGGTACAATTTCGCCGCGGCGATGATCATAAGCTGCCCCTTGCAGTCCCAAAATTCTTCCCAGCCCATCTTTTACCAACTTTATTCCACTGGAAATCCCAGCTTTGCAAAAGAGGCATCGATCAGACAGATTGGCCTTGCACAGGGTGTACGAACACACTAAGCCCTCCGAGTCACCCCCCGACGAGTCTCCCAGCTTGCAGCAAGATGGAATCCTTCCTCCAGTAACTATCCCGTGCATTCCATGCCCATCACAATCAGCCCAAGGCATAAGCTTCCTCACCCCTTGCTCCAACGTGGTATGCCAATGCGTATTCGCTCTCGTTTTAGAAGTCTTTCAGCGCAGGTCTGGCGTTACATGACACAATCCTGCTATGTGGTGTGGATGAGATCCAATGAATCAACTTTGCCGTGCATGTATACTCTAGTCGGCCGCGTGCGCACACCCCCTTGGCCACATCCCTTCCTCCTTCCTACTTCCGGTAGATATGGAGGGATAAAAAAAAAGGGTCTGCACCGATTTTCAGAATCGCCCACTGGACGGAGATAGGAAGCAATTTGTGCTTTCTAACCAATTTCCGCAATAACTGGATTCCAGTTCTCTGTCATTATGGAGGCTGTGATTGTGGTAAGATTCCCTTCGTTCTCACATTGACGGACGTTTTTGTACTAAGGAGTCGTCTCGCTGTAGGCATCCGTTCTCTGCGTTGCCTATGCCGTGTACTACGTATATTTCGATGCTTTGGCCAAAATCCCCGGGCCCCGATTAGCGAAACTATGCCCAGTGAGCATGCCATGTCCTATCCAGCGTCTTCAAGGTCAGAATTGACAAAGGCAGTCGTGGTTAATTCGTGTTCTTTGGTCGAACAAACTCAACCAAAGCATACAGGAGCAGCACCAGAAGCATGGTACGCCGATAATGCCCTTTTCTTCCCCTTATCTCCTGCACTAGCTCGATAAACCTGACCGCGGTTGAAGGCGATGTTGTGCGCCTCGGACCAAGTGAACTCTCCTTCTGCTCCATCAGTGCCCACGACACCATCTATAGCGCAAACTGTGCTTCCTTCATCACATATGGAGCATTCGAGTCGGCTGTCGAGGGTCTCTGCCCGCCGGGAGTCAGCTTCGTAAGCTATCACAGCCCAGCGGAACAGAAAGAGTTGCGGAAAGTCTTACACCCAGCCATCCGTCTCGCGGTCACAGGCGGTCTTGAGGCCCACCACGAGAGACGATTTAATGAGCTCGTGGCTAGGTTAAACATCAAGCCGGGCACCCCCATATGTGTCAATCTCACCGGTCTCCTCGAACAGTTGGAATGGGACCTCATAGGCGACGTGGGACTGGGATACCCCGTCCCGGAAAGCATGAAAGGTACCATGTGATGACCATTCGGACCGCCGGTAAATGCTAACCAAGGGGGTTCTTGGGCAGACAACTGGATCGGCCAAAAAACTCACCAAAACCTGATCGGGGTCGGCTGGGCGCTGGGTTCGTTCCTTCTGAGCCGGCGCGGACTCAAGATGCTCATTGATAAATTTGGCTTTCTGTGGATACCGAAGTTCCTAGATCCGGCACACCTATCTAGCGTTGCACTGAAGCAGTACGTCTCGCTGGCGGGTCATGATATAGCACAACTGACAGGTGGACACAGGCGAGCTGAAGGCACGAACACGTTCGTTTCCCAAGCAATACCATACAAGAACGACAAGTATCCTCGATTGGTCGAGCAGATGTCTAGCAACGTCACTGGCCTGATGTGAGCCGCGACCGCTTCAGCCACGGTAGAAAAAGTGCTAAAGGTTCTCAGTTATGCGTCTTTCGAAACATCCGAGTCCTCCACCCGGGCGATCCTATGTGCCCTTATGCGAGATCCTGTGCGCTACCGCACTCTGCAACAGGAGATCCGGTCGACTTTCTCCGCCAGCAAGCCCATCACCGACAGCCAACTCCTAGGGCTTCCATACCTCACTGCGTGCATCGACGAGGGCTTGCGACTATGGCCCGGCCTGAACGGGCAATTCACCAGTCGGGTTTCGACAGGCGCGGTGGTAGACGGGGTTTACGTTCCCCCTGGAGTAAGTCGCATGCATTCATCTCCTTCCTTGTTTCTTCTTAATTACCCTGCCGTCTTCCTCGGACCCCCTACTGACAGGATTTGACGAGTAGTGCTTAGTCTCGGTGGATCTGTACACTCTCCAGCGCCACCCAAGATATTGGCACGAACCGGATACCTTCAAGCCTGAACGCTGGTTGGACCCGAAGAATCCAGACGAGAAGCGCGCCTTCCGGCCTTTTTCCATAGGACCCCGCTCATGCCCGGGCCGGCAGATCGCGCTGCAGAAGCTTCGGCTCACCATCGCCAAATTCATGTTTTTGTTCGATATGCAGTTTGTCAATCCCCATTTTGAGTGGGACCGAGATGTGCCGTCGGGTCTCTTGTGGAGCTCGGTCGAGGTCATGGTACGGATGTCGCTTCTGGAACCACCAGAGGAAGCTTGAGTTCGGTATAATTGTATCACAGTAATAGCACATAGATTTGTTGCCGTCTAGGCTTGAAGTATGAAAGCATATGATGGCATGAGCCTACTCATGCTATAATAATCCAGCCATTACCCTCGTCAACGCCTCATCCTCCGCCTGAAAGGCATCAAGACCTTCCGTCGCAGCATCAGGTAGCAGCCCTTCATCACCCGCGCCCCCATTCCCCATCCTCGAATCGAAATAAAACCCACCCGCCATCTCAAAGAAACTCGTCAGGTCCTCACAACTTGTCTCGTCCGCAAGCACCGTCGTCGGAGACGTCATGGAGCGCCAGTACGCAGACGCTGGGTGCTGCGTTGTGGGAACACCCGACATGGGCCTCTGAGTATCCGGCAGCTCGGCATGACTCCCCATCGACAGCGGGGTACCCGTAGCATCCAGTCCAAGCGGAGTGCGACGATTCGCCCCGTTCTTCTGCACTGGCTCCTTGGGCCTTTGCGCCCCGAGATTCATCCAGATCATCTTCAAGTTCTTTATGATCTTCTGTAAGCGGCGGGAGGTGCGCGCGCGTGTCGACGACCGCCGCACCATGTCAACGGCGGCGTAGAACTCGGGACGACAAACTTGGCTGAACCGCGCGGGGGCGTGCAGGACTGCCAGGAACAGCGCCGCCAATGCCGAGATGAGGAAGTAATTGAAGGGTTCCGGGCGCTGGAAGTAGAGCGGCGACACGCGGGAGAAGAAATCGAGCATGCGGACTGTGCTTTTGGCTGTTTCGACGGCGGTCGAGGCGCCGGGGACGTTGGTTTCGATACTCTCACTGCTGAGGAGGTTCTGGCGGTAAACGAGGATGCGGAGTTGGTTGGCCTGAAGGGCGAGGAGGACTTGGAGCATCATCATGCTGTCGGTTTGCGTGTGCGATTGGGGCTGGGGTTGTGGAGTGGCTGTAACTGTGGCAGCGCGGCCGGCGCGCTCAGATCGGGTTGGCAACTGGGCAGGGTCGAAGCGTAGCTCTGGAGGAATAGACTGGATCCATTGCTGGACCTGAAAGTCGAGGTAAGCGCAGTAGTCTGCTGTTGCGGCTCGAGGCCGGTTGCGCCAGCCCACGACTAGGCCCCAGATCTTGGTGCTCAGACGCGCGTAGTGGATCATGCAGGTGAGATACGGCGTGCTTGTGCCGGGTTCGGGTAGATTGGTGTCCATGTCTGAATCCTGGATGGCGAAGGGCAGGCCCGTGCCGAAGGACCATTTGCGGTCGAGCACGTAGATGCACCAGAACAGCCTGCTGGCGTATTCGCATTGCAGTTCACCGGGGAAGACACCACCGGTCTTTTGCCAGGTCTCTTGGCAGTGTAGGCCCAGTTGCATTGAACCTCGCACCGCCATGCCGATGAGCCGCCAGGAAATGACTTCGTCGTCACGATAGGAATGGAAGATGGACTGTCTCATCAGTAGCCACTCAAAGTATATCAGGCAGAAATGACGGAAATACCAGCAAAGTCAAAATGAGCAACTCCTTCATATCCACCTCCGGGACCTTGAGCCGCGTCGCAAACCGATCCTCCACGCTATCTGCCAGCAATGCCGCCCTCTCACTGCGGCCATGCGACTCGGCTAACAACGCCGTCGCTAGTAGAATCTTCAGCACCTCGATATCCCTCGCGAAGAACCACTCCTGATCCAGCGTAGCCGGTGAGCTCGGCCCCACTCCGTCCTTATCCCGGAAGTAGTCGGCAATATACGCACGCACGCTTTCCAGATCGACGCAAGGGTACATCAACCCAACCGTATTCTCGTACACGCCGACGAGACGGAGCGCCTCAGCAGAACCTAGACAACCCAGCGGATCGTCAGACGAAATTTCGTCTCGGAGCGGGGGCGCCGGACTCTGCACTGCCGTCGAGACGAGGTCATCGCTGCTGTCGAAGTCCTCGGAATGCCGTTGGCGCGCGGTCAGGCCAAACTCTGCACTCGTAGGACCGACGTAGGACGGTGACTGAGGGCGGTTCATGATGCGGTGGAGTCCTGTAGTCGTTGACGAGGAGGACATGGTTGAGATAATCGTGGAAGTATTGTTTGTCGTGGAAGGGGAGGCTGATTCAAGTTGTCGCAGGCGAGCGGACATAGCCCGCATCTCGCGTTGCAGGGCCTCGATCTGACGGTCAACGGTACTCAGTCGGGTCGAGAACCTGATCATCGTCAATTTATATCATTCAAAAACTCCGATGAGGCCGACCTTTCATCGTGGACCTGCACCTCTGGTGACGAAATTGTTCTGCTGCTGAGTGCATGTGTGGTGGGAGCATAGATGCATTGAACATTGTCGCGGTCGCAACGCGAACAGACCGTCTCTCCGCTACATTTCAGTTTCCGCCGCTTGCACTCATTGCTGTGCCCATCATTATCAGACGAAATATCACAAATGAGGTCACGACGGTGGGACGCACCATGCTACCTGTGTGTACTTGGCTCGTTTCTTGCTCCGAGGCTGCCCCGGAATGCCAGCACCGCGCTTGGGGGATTCCGAGCCCATAATTTGGCGCCTTAGCCGCTGTAACTGGTCTGGTTTACGATCTTTACCGCATCGGGACATTAGAAATCGAAGCCGATGGAATCAAAATGGGCTGATACTTGCAGTATGGTTGAAATAATATCGGGTGGAGGAGGAATAGTTGGGTAAGAGGAAGAAACACCATTCCGCGTCTCGAGCGGGCAGCGGAATTGATGCGGATTCGATGTGAGCCTGAGGCATCATTGTCCATTGCTAAAATAGGTAATTCTCAAACTCGCTTCTTCTTCTTCAAATTGAGCTGATTCCTCAATTGATATACTTTTACATACAGAGATCAACCACGGGATCTTTCCATGACTTGCTGATCAAATATACGGTTTTATAAATGTCGTGAATCATAATCCTCATCCAACAGTCTCCATCACAACTGAGCATCACGGCAACATTCCTTTTGTACGAGTCTCGACGACGCATTCCTGCTCGAGGGCACATCCAGAGAGGGATTCGCTGTAAAGAAATCCGCCGGCTTAATCATCAGTTGGAATATCTCAACAGGCCTATTGACTGTTAGCAGAGAGACACTGATTGAAGGGGATAAAGCGTTGCCCACATTACTGGCCAATCCTCTACACGAGGATTGTGCGTGATACCAAAGGTACTCCAGACCACCACATCCGTATCAACCACTGATTCGCCTCGTTTGACGGCGTCGGCTACACCATCCACCTCCTGCTGGCTCTGAAGCGTGTATCGACCTCCCGCATACAGCTCACCATCGCGATGCTTTGTCACCCACACGTGGTGTTGTGCAAACTGCGCGCGCTTGGCTTGGACGGAGTCAGGATCCGCCAGTAACCGCTGGGTCGCCAGCGGAATGAACTTGTAACCGACAGGGTGACCGCTGATGGGGTTCTTCTTATGAGGGTTGATCATCTTGATGGTACGGTTCAGATCCGGAGCGGCGTCGAGGTAGCAAGCGCGCTCAAGCGTCTGTTGAGTGACCTTGTAGAAGTTGCCCTTAGGGTTGGTGATGTCGTTCATGGGAACTGGGTGGGATTCCTCAACCACGACGGAATTATTTGGTCCGTCAATTGCCGGGTCCATACGGACACAGAAGATATGCTGATGGTTCTGCGCCAAGACACCTCCGCTCACTACGTTACCGTAATCGCTGACCTTGCCCGGGTCGATGTTGACGACGTTCAGAATGCCTGTCGCGCGGGACTCGACTGTAATGCCGCCAGATTGATCGAACTTGTAGGCGAAGATGTACTCGTAGTTTGCCAGCGTGATGATGAATTGCACGACCAGTTCGCGGTTCCGGGTGACCACAGCACGGCCTGTCCTCCAGTTGGAGTGCTTCCAACCGATGCCGTTGTCCTGTTCGTGCAGGCAGATGGCATTGGGCAATTTCTTCGCACTACCGTCGGGTCCTGTAAGGACAGCATCAAAGTATTTGATCACACCCAGGCAGTCACAGCCAAGAGAAAGGTTGTTGGCCATGTTACCACCACCACCATCGCCAAAGTCGAAAGCCTGTTTGCGGTGGAAGGGAGGACGAGGGTCTGCATACGGAACAGTCTAAATCCTGATCAGTCAAATTGTCTCTAAATAATCCCTGTGAAAACGACCTACCATCTCGCTGATAGACAGTCGGTGCATCACGCTACGACCATCGTACCAGACATCATGGATAGTCGCACCCTCACGAGGATTAAAAGCAACACGGAAACGCCACTTCTGCCACTCGACCAAGGACTCATTTGTGACGCGGAAAGAAGGGCCCTCAGGCTGCACGACGTTCAGAGGCTTCAGATCTTGCCGTGTGCCTTCTGGCAGAAGCTCCGGCACGTAGTCGGAAGACTTGCAGTGCCCGATAATATCACGCTTGAAGGTTTGCTCGGTCAAACCATCTCCCTTGCCACCGGTGGCCGGGCGATCTACCCGAATGATTTCTTGGGTATGCGCATCCATCACAGGGATCAATGGCAGGGGGTAAGAGTAGAAGTTCGCATCCGGGTTATTCTTGCTCTTGTCGGTAGCAAAACAGAGACCCTGGAAGTACCGCCGATTCTCATCAGTGTTGTCCAATCCACCATAGGGCCATGGCTCGATTGTGACCTCAAATCCCGGCGGCAGGTCAAAATCTTCCAAGGCTTTCTTAAATAAGGGGGAGGTAAAACATCGCTCAACGAGGTTCTCGAATTCGCTCCTGTCATATCGTCATTAGCAGGTAATCGTCTTTTCTTCATATGCATCCCAACGCACATAGTAATCGCAGCATGGTGCTGCTTTCCGACAATGTTATGCTTGACACGCTTCCGCGCTACAACGTCGACGACGGACTCATGGAAGGCGGGGATGCGGTCGGCTCCAATGACATCATATTGGCAAATAGCGAGACGAGGGGGTCGAGGGGTAGTTGGACTCAGACGACCAGCGTGCTCAAGAGCTAAGAACTCGCGAAGCTGGTCCTTGGGAGGTTCTGATAGGTAGATCTCCCGGAAGTCAATGACGGTGTTGGGGTGCTCTGCGATAACGACATCGCGCGCAAGGTTAGTCTCCGCTTCGGAGAGAATTGCTAGAGGGTGAGGAGCCATGTCAGGTGGTATTGAATGATGAAAAACAAATTAATCGCAAGATGAAGCATTGAGGAGGCAGCAGCGAGGTGGAAGCCATTTTGTACCACCTGGGCGTATTTCTTGCCTGATTGGGATGTGACGCGGGGGCCAAAGGATGTCGGAGCCTCGGAACGTCGGAATAGCTTTTCATGGCGGAAGCTTTCCGTGTCCTCTGTTGTGGTTGGTCGAGGAGGCCGGGGGTGGATGACCCTGGAGAATGCCTAACCATTTTTGGGATATGACACGCGATCGTACCATTGCGCCTATCAACATGATAACAGTTAACAGAGAGACCGATTGAAGCCGGTTGAGATAGTACCAATGGAATTGAGTCAATTGACAGATGATGGTTTTGTTCCTTTGGAAAATACCAGATTCTACAATAGCGATTAGGGCTAGATTAAGAGTGGTCCTCTGGCCATCCGAGGTACACAGCATACCTTATTCTTCAAGGGACATTGTCAACGAATCATCAACGATCTCTGCATCCGACACCAAACTGGCTTCACCCAGAAAATGCATATCATGAGGTAGGCCAGAATACCTATTCCCATCTTGCCTTTACCCTCATGAGCCTCTCGCAACGGTGTGCTTCCTGCTGGTTTTTAGTCTTAACATCCCAGGCTCACAGCCATCAGGAACCCAGGAAATCATGATTCTAGAGGGCTAACCTTTTGCACACCAGCTGCATGATATGCAGGAAGATGCAGTAATTTACTAGAGACATAAGTATACAAGAGATAAATAGGCATGAGACGTAGTTCAATAAGTATTAAACACTCAAACAATGCATGCACAGGAGACTTCTTGGTGCTTAAAAGCTTCTATAGGCAGTATTGTCCCAACTAGGCCTTTCTGTGCAACTGCCTAAACTTGAAGGTATCTGTTAAATAGCATATATTGACGGATCCTATAATGAATTAGCCTTGCTTGAAATGTCGTAAGCATATTGGAGTGGTAAGATGGGACAGTAGGGACTTATAGCTTAGTCACATTGGTCTTGTAACTGTTGATACCTTTAATGTACAAGTTAAGACTTATACAAACAAATAACAGGCTGATCCTAATGGGCATGTTTGAGTAGGATTCTATGAAGTACATGTCGGTTGAATATCACCCACATAATTAGAATGCCTTCTAGTAGAGTGCTAAACCTAGTACGTCCTAAAGCGCCACAGCGCTCCCCTATGGTTCTGGTAGCATTTACATAGCCCGAGGAAATTACTTATATGGGCTATATTTTTCTTGCCTCTATCCAAGGTTGAGGACAGAGGCAGCTATAGTGGGCGGGAAGAGGCATTGACGAAGAGAATTACAGTAAGAAAGATGGGTATAAAAATTAGTATTACAGACAGACTAATAATGATTCAGTCGAATACCTAAGAATGAATGTTCTACTTGCATTCTCTGCTCACTGTTGGGCGCTCTCCTGGTGCCTTATAGTTATGTGCTTGGCCAACTATATATCAACAGTCTTCTGATGTCCACTTTCAAAACTTCTGCTTAGCCCACATTAGCAGCTTTTCTGTAACAATTATTTAGAATACATTACATTGAGGGATTATAATAGTAGATTTCTTGGCCATAATAATAATGCCCAACCGATTGCAAGCCTCTGAGAACATGGCTTAATTATTGTTTGTGTTGGCAGCACCACGTGGAAGATATAGCATTCTTAGTGGACGCAGATCATCTAGCAGAGATGTGTTTCCCACTTCAACTTGGCCCTCAGCAACAACTAAAGGATCTTCGACCTTCGGAACACGGCAGCTCAAGTATAAATAATGCGAATATGGAGTGTTTACCATGATCAAACCGTCTCACTCTACGAAGCTCTAGTCAACATGCTATCATTAGGCTTGACGCTTTTGTTCTCGGGGACGGCAACGCTCGCCTCCCGTGACACCTTCTATCCGCCTCTGAACCACACCACATTCATCACCAACACCTCCTACGGCACCTATGGCGGCATCTACACTGCTCCCGCTGACAGTGCTAGCTCACCGTCCGCCGGTGATGTCTACAATTACTGTGCCATGCCTCATCCGCGCGGAGAGACCTACTCCCTGCCGCCCCTTGTTGCAAATCATTCCATCAAGGCCAAGCTGGTATATCTTGAATACTTGCAGCGCCACCAACGGCGGACTCCTTACAACATCCTTCCTGGAGGAGAGGTAACCCACTTTTTTCCAATTCTGCCGATCGGCCGCTAACATCGTCCAGGATCAAGAATACAACTGTAACAACATCGATCCACATGTCTACGCCGCGCCAGCTTCGCAGCACCCGTCACCTGTCGCTGTGTATGGTCAAGCCTACTCAGATCCATCCAACCCATACCTTACCACCTACGTTAATGGGTCCTGCCAGTACCCCCAACTCACTCTGGGCGGCTTCCTCGACGGCTACCAGCACGGCCGTGATCTCTGGGCCGTCTACGGCCGCCAGCAAGGCTTGATCCCCTCAACCCCAGACCAGAAGAAAGTCTGGTTCCGCTCCAGCTCCTCGGCACTGACGCAGGGCTCCGCTGGCGCCGTCCTACGCGGCATCTGGCCAGAGTACCACGAACCCATTCCATTGCACCAGCAAGCTTCCGCCGTTGACACAGTCAACAGCGGCTTCCCGTGCTCCGCGCGCAACAGCCTCCTATCCGCGATTCGATCCACTGCCGAATGGAACGAGCATCTCACAGTAACGCAGACCCTCCGTGACAGTCTCGCAAACATGTTCGACGCGCAGGGCGAGTCCGCCTGGACTTCGAATTTCGACCACTTCGCCGACAATTTCCAGGCCCGCCTGTGTAACGGGTACAGACTGCCATGTCGCGTCCAGGACCGGACGCAGTGTGTAACCGCGACCCAAGCGGACGAGGTCTTCCGCGCCGGTGACTGGGAGTATAATTACTTGTGGCGGCGGAACGCGAATGCGACGCGGTACATCCAGGTCATTGAGGGTTTGTTTATCGGGGAGATAGTACGGAAGCTGGAGGCAGTTGCGGAAGGTGCATCGAAGCTGGCGTATAGCCATAACTTTGTGCATGATGGGGATATCTCCCCTGTTCTGGGGGCGTTGGGGATCAAAGTGATGCGGTGGCCGGGAATGGGCTCGAACATCGCCTTTGAAGTTTGGTAAGTTTGTCTACTCTTTTCCCTGGGTCTAATATCGGTTTCTGACGAAAGCAGGAAAACGTCGAGTTCGGAGTACTTTGCTCGTGTCCTGTACAGCGGCCACGCCATTGAAACAATCCATGGGCGGCTGGACTGGATCCCACTGTCGAGATTGCTGAATATTTTACGCCCCTTTGTCCCGGAAGATATCAAGTCAATGTGTAGTTAACTTAATTAATCCGTATAGAATTAGGTTGACTGAAACCCCAAAGTTAATCTGGCGTTTCACATCAGAACAATGCAATTGGATGGGATATGCCCTGCATTATTCTACTAATAGTGGACCTTGCTTGTGCATTCACGTTGTCTCGAAGCAATATTTAAATCTCATGGTCACTCACTAACAAATGAACGAACCTATTGATCTCCAGCCGGCTTGGGCAAATGCTTCCGTAAGACTCTTTTTTTAATGGAAATGCGGCCGCTTTATACCTAATAATACAAATAAAAATGGAGGGCACTCTACGCCCATTTACTGATGTATGGGGTTTCAGCGACTGCGTGTGCCTTTACTGACAGCCCGGGAGTCGAGCTGCAGATAGGGCATTTCCGTTGAATGGAACTCACCTCCATTCCCTGTTTGATGAGTCCGTTGCTACCCATCCCGACTCCGGCCCGGTTCTTCACGGTCTGGGCCAAATGAAGCGCGTCGCGACTATCAAAAGGCCTGGTTTTGAAAGGCGGCGGTAATGTGCTTCCCTGTGAGGGAGAAGTTCTTAGAATTGTTGCCTCAAAACCCGGCATTCTGGCTCCACGCGTCCTTCGTTCCTTCCAGTTCGCAGACGACGCAAAATACTTCGGTACGATGGGATATATTGTTATGGATTACATCAATGGTCAATCTCTCGATAGCTTCTGGAAGGCCTCGGCGATGAGCAGAAGCTGGGATGTCTCACGACAAACCGCCCAATGATACTCGAAATGCAGTCTGTGAAACACCAGAGCCAGGGCCAAATGGCGGTGGACCATGTCGTGGACGAATCTTTACTCATTACAGTGCCGGTCCATTCAAGGACAAGACCGAGTTTGAAGGCTGGTTCAATCATAAGCTGGAGATCTATAACGAATACAATTAGGCTCCGCAAAGTATCCTCGCCTTCTGATTCACCGAGTTCGTTCTTACCCATCAGGACATTAGCCCTCGGAATCTCGTTTTGGACCAAGATGGCCTAGTTTGGCTCATGGACTGGGCGGATGCTGGAATATATCCTCCAGCATTTGAGAGTGCAGCCCTGGCCTCCCAGATGAGTTTTCCAGACTTTAGTACCATGGTGCTGTCATTTCTGCCACGGTACCCTGACGAAGAAACGCAATTGCATTCTATTGGATATGGGTTAACAACAGCCGCGCTGTCTGAATACGGGAATGACCACTGGAAACTGGACGAGGGACGCCTTCTCTTCAAAAACAGAGCAATGTGGTTAATTCAATCGAACCAGATGCAGATAGACAGGCATATATCTGGATCATACACCCTCACTGCTCACAACAGTAGCAATAATGCCCATCCGAACAGCACTGCGGAAACTCCCCATGACAGCAAACAGCATGCGAGCACGGAGGCGAGCAGCGGTAGCAATCTAGCATACATCAGTCACATCGATCATTCGTCGGTTGCTTCAACGTACGGCTGTCGTCGATCCCCAGGACAGTCTGTTCTAGGTTCAAGGCAGGGGTCCTCTGCACGTCTGCGGCAGCCATCTTTACTTCTCCTGTATACTTTAATAAATACCGGTTGATAATCCGGAATGGTAATCTTACGTGCAGATATGCGGTGTTCTGCCTGGACGGCGAAAAAGTACAGGAACATCGCGGAGATGTAGATAGGCTTCATTGTGAGAATAGATGGGTGGCTCATTTCCCTCAAGTCAAGAACGCGAGAGCACTGGATTTATGTAGGTATCGAGCGACGTGCTTTTGTACTCAGATGAGATTGTCATCTGCCACTGTACATTTTTGTGTCATATGGCGGGCTGGATTAACATCAGCTGATCGGTCCCCAACAATTGCGGGTTTGTTAAGAATTGGGAAGAGCAGAGTAATCGTATAGACCAGTATTACGAGACTCCTGCATAATATCAGACATAATAACAGACGAAGGTGTGTTTGTCTTCGTTCTGTTCTTAAGATACAATCCTAACACAATCTAAACGGAAGCGAGAATGACGGTATTCAAAGATGACACAATGCTCCCTCGTCCACGAAAATGTTGCCCGGATGAAGGTCCATGAGACCAAGGAAAAGGGGCCCTTTCCTATGCTCTTTGTGAGTAACTGTGAAATAATAGTTCCCATAGAGGTCAGCACAGCAATCTGTGACTATTCGTCTTCTTCAGAGATGACTGATTGGTAAGTGTTCAATCTAAGCACATGATAGGTAAGCAAGCCCTGTGTCTGTCGTGGAATACATTTTGGGCACGAATCCATGATTGCTGGGCCTCCAATCTCGATTTCGAATATGAAAAAGGAAGTTCTTTCTTCGTTAATTATTCATTAGAAATGCAGCATACTCCATGGAAATGACTGAAACTGACACCTGAGGCAATCAAGTAAACAACACGCGATCTCCACGTTTCCGTCATGTGGGAAGCTTGCTCGACTTGGGCAGGGCGGTGGGAGTTCGTTCGTGTCTCGGCTTCAATCATGTGATTTTCAACGGTTCTGGCCAGGGGACAGGCTGAAGTAGAACGTCTCAGCCACGGGAGCCCAAACAGCATGCCATTTCTGTCCATTAGCACTAGCTTTAGGTCTTATTCAGAAAATCTGCAAGTATTTTCTTGTCTATTTTCATGAACTCATCATGATGAAAATGAATAATTGCCTCCATAGCTGGTCTCAGGATGATGAAATAGCTATAGGATCCTGAACTAACAGCTCGCGTCAAATCAGCTTGTTCCAGGTGGGACACAAACTGGAGTAGTTATTGACGTAGAGGGATCATTTTTTGCCATGTTTGCATGCGTTATCAACTTATCAAATCAGAGAATTGGGCAAGGGAACAAAGCTCCTTAATGATTGGGTATATTATTGGAGAATTACTTATCACTTTGGCTTGATTATAAATGCTTATCCGCCAGCTTCCACTTCTGGCAGAATCGAGTCTTCATCACCTTTGGCAGCAATAATATCCCACTGTCAATATCCATGGGGACGAAAGCTCTACTATCTTTGCCTTCAAAACATCCCGCATTCAGAAAGCATCATGGTAGCTGAACCGCAAAGAGACGCAGTGCCTTCCGAGGCCACGCCGTTGATAGAGCATCAGCTCACGGATCATGATGAAACACCGATATCACCTTCATTTCTCAGAGGAACGGTCATCACCATCACTGTGGGCTTGTTGCTATTTATTCAAAGTAAATAAATTGCCATTCGGGGTCTTTCATGGTAATGACTAAGGAATGCCATTGCAGCCACGAACATATCAATGTTGACCACGGCGCAATCGGATATCGCAGAAGATCTCGACGCCTTTTCGGAAACGACATGGTTCAGCTCAGCATACCTAGTACGTCCATTCAATGTCCTTCAAGGGCGGCCCATCACATGCCAGTGGGCTAATTAGTGCCTCTCATAAAGATCGCAATGTCCAGTGTCTCTCCTCTAGCAGGACGTCTCTGTCAGATCTTCACAGCCCGTAATTATACTCTTTTCTCTGTGACGATCTTGTCCGTCGGACTCTTTGTTACTGCCGCTTCCCGAAGCCTGCCGGTCTTCCTTTTTGGACGTGCGTTATCTGGCTGTGGCAGTGCGGGCGTTATGGTCACCTCCTTCATCCTTATCCTTGACCTGACAAGCAAGAAGAGAAGAGGTCTCTTCATTGGCTTGTTAAATGTTGGAATGACTACAGGAGTAGCTTGCGGTGCGGTACTTGCCGGATTGCTGACGCCAGTCTTCGGATGGGTATGTCATCTTTCGTCCAGATAATTGGAAAGGATATGGAGCTGACTCTTATCACCGTAGCGCCTGATCTTCTGGGTTCAAGCACCTGCTTCGTTGATTCTCGGGCTGATCGAGTATCTCGCTGTTCCCAACACGAAGAATACTTCCATGAGTCTGCAGGCCAGTTCTCCCTGGCAAAGACTAGCCAAAGTCGATTATGCGGGTGCCTTGACTCTGGTAAGACTGCCAAGGGCTCGATGACAGAGGTTGAGGATTAACCATTTCTTCCAGACAAGTTCAGTATTTCTGCTGCTTTTCAGTCTTGCGTCGCCAAACTCAACTGTCACGATCACACCTCTGGTCTTGAGCTTCGTCTCTTTCGCCGTTTTCCTTCTTATCGAGTTGAAGTTCACATCAGAGCCGATAATCCCGATTGAAGTGCTCAAAGCAAGAAGCATACTGGCTACCTGCCTAGCAGCTCTCATCTCGATGATGGCCCGCTGGTCTGTTCTCTTTTTCACGCCAGTGTATGCAATTGCGGTCCGACAATGGTCTCCCGCCTCCGCTGGGTTGATCCTGGTTCCAACGAACGCAGGGTTTGGCCTTGGAGGCCTGTTGGTCGGATGGATCCATATTCGCAAGACGAGCAGTTACTACCTGTGGGTGTTATTGCAATTGATTCGAGAAAGCCCAAAGCTGACCTGTCGTGCAATAGCTCCACGCTGGTAGTTTTCCTGCTCTTTGCAGTGACGAACTTTATACTGGCCATACTATCGACACCTTCTTCACCTACCATCGCCTACGTCGTCTCGACCTTTTTTAATGGCCTTTTCATCGGCGCTTCGATGAACTATGCATTGTCTCATATGCTACACCTTACCGATCCAAACGTGCACTACATTGTGACCTCCCTCCTAGGCATGTTCCGAGGTTCTGCTGGAAGCTTCGGATCCGCCATTGGCGGCGGCTTCTTTCAGCGGGAGCTGAAGAAAGCACTTGAAAAGGGATTTGGTAAGCACGGACTTTCTGCAAAAGATGACCTTGTTCGTAAACTTTTGGGAAGCCCGGCGTTAGTGAGGAAACTGAGTGGACTGGAGAAAGAGGTGGCCATTCAAAGCTACGAGCATGCAGTCAAGCTGTTGATCCTGGGCGGCTGTGTTCTGGCTCTAGTAGCGACAATCATCCAAGCTTGTACAGGCTGGAGAGCACCTCATGAGGTCGAGAAGGATGTCCATGATGATCTGGAGGATAGACTCGATCAGGAATAATAGACTGTCTCAAAAGCTTTTTACATGATTCATTTGCAATATATATGTCCATCAGCAGACTTTGATGCCTTCCACAGTACAGAGTACCTTATCTTCGCCAAAATAACTCTTGGTGACGACGGAAAGGTCACAGTTGTATAACACCCAATCTATATACACCGCTTCGCCAACATTGTGGAACTCATTGTTCTGAATTCAAATTCATCCAAGATCCTTCCCTGCTCCGTCGTTAGATGTTAGACTTGGTGGCCTTTGGGAGGCATAATTGATGTGGCCAAGAGTCTGGTCCAGGACTTATCTCATTAATTTTCGGACCCATTCGCACCCACTCGGTCAATAATAGATATTGATAGAACAATACTATCCCTTGTTAGGTAAGGATAATAAGGATGAGTCTTTAAAATATCTTCCAGTGGTTCCATACTGCCATAGCTTTGGTACATGTATATTTCGATGACATGTTTGCAACCTTCTTCCATCTATACACACGCGTTGTTGAATTTGTTAAGAGGTCTGCCCTAATATGTTATCCATTACCTCACTGGCAAGGTGTGTTAACATTCACTTACCCTGCAGTTAGGCTATTTTACCTTGGAGATCTGTGAGCTAGCACTGTCAGCGGGAGCAGTGTAGAGGTGGAACAGACAATCCAGAAGACTCTGAGACGGCCAAGCCTCACTCAAAGCATAAAAAGCGCTATCACTGCAGGCTTCCTGAGGAGCTAGAAATATGCTGGTGAGAAAAGACGCAAGGCAATGCTTGGGGTATGCTCTCTGTAATCGCCAAGCTGAACCTCAACTCAAGGTTGCGCCAGGTCTTATACTTGCAAACGAGGTCACGTCCTTCAACTCTCACCACAACTACTCAATACAATTCCAGTAACGATTCCTATATCGTAGGATGTAGCCAACATGATCATGTAAAAGCTCTACGTGCAAACGCATTTCTTAAAGAAGAATCTGAGAGCTTCGTGCGCAGGAGCCTTGACATATTTGGTGAGAGCAGGGCTATGAGCCCATGTTGATTGCGGAACGACAAAAAGCACTATACCTAAATAGGAGAGCTAACCCCAATCCAGTAATTCACGATCTTCCAAAAACTGGTGCCTTGGTGCCTTGGTGCCTTGATCTCTGCGAGCCTTGGCGCTCTGGTGTGGACCTCCGCGACAGACTCGCAATTTTGCGAGATCTCAATATTCCTTTGATCCCAGTTTGATACAGACTAGAAACCTATATTTGCTTAACTCAGACCATCATCTCAATAACCGAAACAAATTTTTATCATGCCTCGTGCAATTAAAGGTGCGCCGATCATTGGACCCTTAAGATGGTTGACTGTGAACTGTTCTGACCAATATCGCACCATGACAGGAGTACTCATCGAGTGCGATCCATCCGTCAAAGCTATCATACTGAAGTATGACGAAGAAAGCCATGATTACATTGTGGAGGATCTAGACGATGACCGCCATCTAGTCATCAAGGAAAGCCAGCTACAAAATTTGAAGGAAAGACTAGGAAGGGTATGGATACCGAAACTTCTTCAGTGCCATGGGTGCGCTAATATTCGGATAGGAGCTTGATGAGAAAGTAATGCAGCCCGAAGAATCCGAATCTGAGTAAAGAGGAACGACGTCACCCAAATCGCCGAGGCAACGATACATCTCGTGAAGTTTTGGACGCCCCAGTATGGCCATTGGCCATCGACAGTAGGCCCGTCTTCGACAACGTTTTTCGACGAACTATTACCTGGAAATCCTACGGTCGCGACGAGCATGCTCGTCGACAGGAAGCAGAACTGCGAAAATGGTATCGAAGAATTCCGTCGAAATCTACGCTGTCCACAAGTGATTTCACTGTGAAATCACGCAGCATAATGCTTGCAATAAGACACGTTGCAAGATGCATTTGTGGTGTGACATAGAGCCAATAATCTCTATCATTTCCATGTCATGATGTGATGCAGGTTTGAATTCTGGTCTGGTGGCGAATTCAGATTGTAGCCAGAACCTACGATGGAGGAACACGTTGTGGCGGAGAATCATGCATTGAGCCTAGAGCCTGTATGACAGCTCATTAGACGAATGAACTGTGGTGAAACCAGGACATTCCATGGACAGCATCTGGTCGAAGTGCGGATTGCTTCGAAGCTTCTTCAAGCTATCTGAAGCTCTACGTGAAGCTTATGTGGAGATCCCCTTCTATCACGTGATCATCGAATCTCCGCGAACCATCGAGTGCACTCCAGCTATGTGCAGTCGACAATGCTCGATGATTCGTGATGCATCAAGCAACATCCAGCGCTCTCGAGCAGCACTTCCGAAGTCATCAAGGTAGAATCATGGGACATTCTCGAACCATGGCTCAGGGGTATTTAGGCACCTCCAACACCCCGTCTACTCGGGGTTCAGTTCACCAGATCAGAACACAACAATCACGATAACAATACACTCACATCAACTACAACAACCTTTCTCAGCGATATCAACTCGTTAACAACCTCATCACACACATTCAAAATGTCTCTCTTCCACAGCTTCCACACTCCTGGCGACTTCTCTCCTCTCTTCCGCCTTCTGGACGACTACGATGTCCACCGGTCGACCAGAGGCCAGACTTCCTCTGTGCGCTCCTTTGCACCCCGCTTTGATGTTCGCGAGACCAACGATGCCTACCTTCTGGACGGCGAGCTTCCCGGTATCGCCCAGAAGGACATCGACATTGAGTTCTCCGATAGCGATACTCTCGTGATCAAGGGCCGCAGCGAGCGCGAATACCACTCCGGCACTCCCGAACAGGCCACCCCGGAGCCCTCTGACGACAAGCAGAAGGAGAAGGAGAGTACCGAGATGGTCAAGACCGGTGACAAGCAAGTCAGCAAGAACGACAACAGGAAGCACCGCTACTGGGTGAGCGAGCGCTCTGTCGGCGAGTTCCACCGCACCTTCCAGTTCCCGACTCCTGTCGACCAGGACAGCGTCAAGGCCAGCCTGAAGAACGGCATTCTGTCCATCGTTGTGCCGAAGAGGGTCGTCAACACTGGCTCCAAGAAGATTACCATCGAGTAAATGGTCGACGACTGGAACCATTCTGACACGAGCATGATGTGACAACGAAGTGACGATAATTGCATACCTCCTTGTCTTTCCTTTGCATTCAACTGAGTTAGTTCGAAAGTTTCTCGACTCGACGGCAAGATGTTCTCGGTGGAAGCGCTTTTTTAAGTCAGTCCTTTCCTGCATACTTAGTGTACACTGTCAAGCAATAATTAAATTTAATTATTTTACTTCAACTTTGCTTTCTCATAATCGTAGTCCATATTGAGTAGAGTTGTCGCACAGTATAGTACACAGATGTAACTGAGAGGAGAGTATCGACATAAACATATACAGTGAATACAATAATTGGCCATGCACCTTGCACGCACTATCGCTGAAGAGCGTAGACTTCGTTCAAGAATTGCACCGCTTCCCCGAATATCTGGTCTCTGAGCTTCGTGTCGATGAATATCGATGGAACTAGTAAGTCACAGTTAGTTGCAGTTCAGCAAATCAGGAATACTACGTCATACTTTCCAACCACCCGTGTATCTGACCCTCGTCGAACCTGCTCTCAATGCGGTAGGGTTGCAACCGCGACTCGGACAAGTCCTGCTGATCAGCCAAGCCGCGATTGATGGCCGCAGCCTCCTCTTTCAACCTCTCCACGAACACAGTCTGCTCGTGCAGCAGAATATCCATTTTCGGAACCACGAACATCATATTCCGGGGCAGGCACTCGATATCCGCCAGGATAGGATGAAGTAGTGGATTGGTCAGGTTCTTCTCCCGTCCCGGTCCTGCGTACGCGTCCATCAGGGGCTGCAAGAAGGCCAGGGGGTCTTTCTCTGGAAATCCAGCCGGGCGAGGTTTCTCCCACGGCGGGAGCCGCAGATCAACCTGATAATAACCTCATATTAACCCCGGTCGATGTAGACGTTGGATAAGATATCTACCAACCGGTGCATAGAACGTCACTGACGCCTTGATACTGAACTCCGTATGCGCCAGCCGCTGCGCAACCCCTAATGCCAGATTCCCGCCAGCGGAGAATCCGCTCACACTCATCGATCTCGCATTTGCATCCCAAAGCCGCTCGGCGTTCTCGATCAACCATTCCGCAACGTCCTGGACGTCTTCATGCGCGGTTGGAAAGGTGTAACGCGGTGCATACCGGTGGGAAGTAGATACAACGATCGCTCCCGTTTCGTTGGCGACTTTCTGACAGAATGACGTCTGGCCTTCTGGGAGTCCGCCTAGGAATCCGCCGCCATGGATGTTGAGATGGAGAGCCCTCGATCCAAACTGGTTTTGTGTCCGTGGGTGATAGACGATGGCGCGGACTGAATGGCCTGGCGTTCGCTTCAGAGGAATCCAGATGACAGTCCGGCGGCCTTTGGTGAAAAGTCCGGGGAGATATTGGATTGTGTTGGAGAGTAGTACGATCGGCTGGAAAGCCAGGAGTCGCCAGCGAAAAGTGGGTGGTAATGATGGACAGAAGATAGCGTCGTAGAGAGGGCCAAACCAGCTGTTTAGAAACGACATCTTCGTCTTGGTTGATCAGAGAATGCACTGAAGTGAGAGAAGTGGTTGTGCTCGTATTCTCGCTGCTGCATTTATGCCACGTGAGTCATCATCTCAACCCCTGCGTTCGTTCATCTTTTCATGGCAAAGCCATTTAAAAGCCATTTCACAAATTAATATCATCTGATGACCAAGTGGCAGTGTCTTTAGAGGATTCAAAAGGTACGTCTCTATGCTGAAGGTCGAACCCCGCTAAGAAAGCTGAGGCATATGTGGCATAGTAGCTGTGGTCATTCGTTGTCAATTCGCTTTCATGCCTCCTAAAATCATGCAGCCATTTGGAGAGGAAAATTTATAGATGCAGTTATACTGAGCAATTATAAAGCATCAATAGTATGTCCACTGTGTCCAGTTGTCCGAGGCATTCAATTTTAAGGTTGCCGTGCAAAATATACATTTGCAGAATCCGAACAGCTTCCACCCTACCTCTTCCTATGTTTAAGAAGTCTGCTTGACTATAGCACTTCCCTTTCATTTGTATATCCAGATATATTTTATGCTAGCTGTGATCATATAATCGTAAATGCTGGCCTTGTCAAAATCAGTTGAACTTCAGGATATCTCGTCGCTTATCTGATCGGACCGAGGCACGTGAAGTCACCGACCAGAGTAGCATCTCCAACTCTCGATCCATCTTCTAGGATTCAAATTTGTATAAAATTCCTGTCATTTGTTCCAAACGCCTTGCTGTGCTCTACGAACTCTGAAAGCTACTCATTGTGCAACATTTATCCCAGTGCTCGGCAAGCTATACAGGACGGTCAAAGTTACCGAGGTCCACCGAGCTTCTACCCCAGATATCCACTGAGCACATAACATCAGAACAGAGAAGCTTCACAACATTAGGGGTTGGACCAGCACCAGAATTATATCGCCATGGCAGAAAACGATTACCAGTCACTCAAATACTTCATCGTCCGGTTTCCAGCCGAGCAGCAATATGTCGCCCACGTGGAGATTAACCGCCCCGACAAGATGAATGCCTTCTTCGAGGCGTAAGTATCAGCTCCTCGGGGTTATTCTCCATTTGATAAAAAACAGAACTAACAGAAACCAGAATGTGGATTGAGCTGGGTCAACTCTTCGACCGTCTCTCGCAGGACCCCTCCGTCCGCGCCATCGTCCTCAGCGGCGCAGGCGAGAAAGCCTTCACCACAGGCCTAGACGTCACCGCCGCTTCGCAGGGCCTCCTGTCCGCGGACGGTGACAAGGCAGTCGATCCCGCGCGCAAGGCGGCTCATCTCCGCCGTCACATTGTCTCCTTCCAGGACTGCATTACGGCCGTCGAGCGCTGCGAGAAGCCCGTCGTCGTCGCGATGCACGGCTTCTCGCTCGGCCTGGCGGTTGATCTGTCCACGGCGGCGGATGTGCGCGTCTGCGCGCGCGGCACCAAGTTCGCCGTCAAGGAGGTGGATATCGGCCTTGCGGCGGATATTGGGACATTGAGCCGGTTGCCCAAGGTGGTGGGGAGCTTTGGATGGGTGAAGGAGGTGGCACTGACGGCGAGAATATTTGGAGCGGAGGAGGCGCTGCGCGTTGGGTTTGTGAACCAGGTTTTTGAGAATAAGCAGGCGGCTGTTCAGGGCGCTCTGGAGATGGCTGCCTTAATGGCGACAAAGAGTCCGGTCGCGGTGCAGGGGACGAAGGAGATTTTGAATTATTCGAGGGATCACTCTGTGCAGGATGGTAAGTGCTCTCCCTACTACGCTTTTCTTCTACGCGTGACAAGCAATATCGGCTGACGCACTGCAGGTCTTCGATATACCGCCGTCTGGAATAGTGCAATGCTGCAGACCAAGGATGTTTCGGCCGCGTTGCTATCTGGGCTGAAGAAGCGCACTCCCACGTTTGAAAAACTGTAATTTATTTGCATATTTCTCCGCAATGTTCCCGCGGGGAGTTAGCCAGTCTCTCCGACTTTACTCTATTTATACTCGGAATGATGCTCCGTGACGAAAGTTTGAGTCGGGGTTACGTATACGAGCATATCCCCAAGCCACATAGATTGAAGGATCTAGATCAATCCTCCAATCAGCCACTGTTCCTGATCCTCTGGAATGTATCCGCCACTGGAACTATCCATTCAAATCCCAGTAACAGGTGGAAAATCCACATGAATGTAGTCCATACTCAGGCTTGTTGCGGGAAATTTCATCATCCTGCATAGTCCACTCTACAATCAACCTGCATCTCTGCAGAAACATATTAGAGCCGACCCCCTCTTCTGGTGAGAAATCCGGGGTAATAAAGATTCTGCACACTCGTGCCAAGTTGCGGAGAAGCATCTGGCGCCCCGTGACTCCTTTGATTTCAGCACAATCTCCTGAAACTCCGGTGGGCCGAAGGTGTGTCAGATCCTTCGTCACAAACAGGCTAAAAAAGAGGCCTGAATCGCGGTGGGAGATACACCGAGTTTCATAGACTTTTTCCACGTATGTCTTTGCCTGTAGTTGTAGGTTGCTCGTATGGGCGTAGCAGTGGAGGAACTACTATATAAGAGTGTTGGTTGCTTCGGCCATGAGGGACAGACTTTCATGTACTATTAGATACTCCAGAATCAGTCCTCAAAGTTATAAATTTCGACTCAAAATGAAGTGCTTCGCTCTCCTATCAGCACTTGCCCTCCTTCCCGGCACCTTGAGTGTAACCGTCTACATGGCGGGTGATTCGACGATGGCCAAGAGCGGAGGTGGAGGAGGCACTGATGGTAAGTCCCAAGCAAGGGAGGCCATTTGCAAGATACATATCTAACGCTCTCATCAAAACAGGATGGGGTCAGTACATCTCCTCCTCCGTCTCCGCCACGGTATCGAACCAGGCAGTTGCCGGCCGCAGTGCTCGCTCTTATACCCGCGAAGGCCGTTTCCAAGCCATCGCAAACGTCCTGAAACCAGGCGACTATGTAGTCATCGAGTTCGGGCACAACGACGGCGGCTCCCTCTCCACCTCCGATAATGGCCGTACAGACTGTCCCGGAACAGGGGACGAGACCTGCACTACCACCTACAACGGTGTCAAGGAAACCGTGCTCACCTTCCCCAAGTACTTGGAGAATGCTGCGAAGTTGTTTGTATCCAAGGGCGCCAAGGTGCTGATCTCCAGTCAGACGCCCAACAATCCGTGGGAGACCGGCACCTTCTCCTATTCTCCGTCGCGCTTTGTCGGCTACGCCAAATTGGCTGCACAGACCGCTGGCGTGGATTATGTGGACCATGGCGCCTATGTGGCCGCCATCTACAAATCGCTGGGCAGCACGACTGTCGATTCGTATTTCCCGAATGACCACACCCATACCAGCCCTGCAGGAGCTCAAGTTGTTGCAAACGCTTTCCTTAAGGCTGTAGTGTGCAGCGGCGCTAACCTGAAGAACGTCTTGAAAACAACGAATTTCCCGGGCACATGCCTGTGATTAAGACCCCTGCTAGTTTGCAGACCACGATGTCGTCTTACCGATAGTCCTTTATGTATATGAGAATTGATGCAGACTCCGAATCAGTCAATTATTCAAAGAAGTATTAGTGCCACAGTACATATCGATAAGAATGTTCAGAAAGTCAGCCACCGAACGACATTCAAAGTATGACTGAAAGTGAAAATACACAGTATGGCCGTCGCTAGATGCTAGTCATAAGCTCGTCAGAACTGCACGCTGCGCTGTGGTATCTTTAACTTGGAATAAAAACGAAATGATTATTTTAGTTCCTCCAGGGTCGCTTTGACAATCCCGCGCTTCTCCACACGTCGGTAGTATTGCGCCAAATTGGGATATTCCTCGTTCGAAAACGGTCCGCACGTCTGTACAATATCTCGGAGTACTGGCCAGAGGAAGCAGTCATCGAGCCCAAGTGCTGCTCCCCCAAGATAGTACTGCCCGTCCAGAGCCTTCTCCCATGGATCCAGGGATCCCGGGTTAATCTTTTCACCATTGCTGTGGGATGTTCGCCAGTCCTGTAAAAGTTCATTGATCTCTAGAAGCTGGCTGCCGCCACCCAACACTTCCACGCCCGCTCGTGTTAGCTCTGAAGCATGCTTTGCAAGATACTTCATAATATCTAGCTCCCCAGCAACTTCAGTGCCGTCCGCTGTGATAAAAATCGGCAGCGCTTTTCCCGTTGCGCCGTCTGAAGAAGTTGTCACCTCGTATCGGATACCATTCTCACTGAGCGCGAGGCGAACTCGGAGATTGGACACAGGGTCGGAGTCGTCAACCAACTTAGCTGTCGACGCGGTGACAAAGTTGACCACATCGAACCCTCCGCCATACACAGCATCCCAATCAAACTCAGTGGCCTGATTCTCCTGGCCAAACGCGCGAATCAGCCGCTCTGTCTCTACGGGGTCTCCATGGATTACGGTATTCGCCTGGCTCTGGCCTTTGGAGGCAGCTCCTTGGCCCCATATTGCATCACCGGCCCCGTTCAAGAAAGTGCCAATGTGTCTGAAGGTGAGCGATATACGTTCGCCTCCATAAGCCAGCTCTTCTGCGGATTTCTCGGCCTCTTGCCGCTTGTCGGGCCGTATGCCATGCAGCCAGCGCATGTTCGTCTTCTCTCCCAGGATAAAGAGTGACTCATGTGGCATGGGTATTCGCTGCGTGGGTCTTTGGTCTTCGTCCGCAGCTTTGACTTTGTTTCGGAGTGTCATCACTCGCTGAGCGCCAAGGCTCACATTGCAGATAAAGGACCCTCGGACAATATCAAGCGTCTTGTCCGAATGCTCGGATATGCTGTCCTGTCCGTCGCGGTAGAGTTGAATGAGGACGTGGTTGAGCGGGTGACCAAGGATACGTTCTACAATGATGCGGATCTGGTTCACAGTCGGTGTGAAAGGGCGTAACGGTGGAGATTCATCCGCGGGATGGCGGTATATAGGGACGGATCCGTCATTCAGTGTTTGTCCTTGGACTGCGACAAGACGAGGAACTTGCCCCGACATATGGTACATCTTCTGCCAAGCGACCTCGCTGCGGATACTCGCAAAGGCGTCCTCAGGCAGGTCCAAGTCATAAATGATGCGGGAATCACCTTCTCCAATCTTATCACCCGGCCGGCGTATATCTCGCGACTTTTTGGTCTTACCGCTCCGTCGTTCTTCTGTCCGATTAGACGCCTCCGCCTTTTGATCTTGTCGTCTTGTGCGACGCACACGTACACGTGCCTTCTTGTCTCCCGCACCATGAGCCTGAGACGAGCTTCCTGGTGAGCCGGATGGTCCGTAGCGGGAGCGGGAGCGGGTCAGGCTTGTCAGATCCAACAAATTGTCTCCCTCCTCGTCTGTTTGCTCTGCTAAGAGAGCATCGAGTCTCCGTCGCCGGCTGCTCAACGACTCTGGCGTTCCTTCGTTGGCCGTGGTCCCTCTCATTGTTTTGACATCGAGTTCATCCATTACGCCTTCGATGCCAGCGGGTGTAACGGCTCGCACGGGTCTGTGTGCACTTTGACGAGCAATAGCGTCGGTCTCTTGCCAATCAAGCTCTTCGAAAAGCTCCTGAGTTGTAATTCCACTGGCGCCAAATATATCGGCCATGCGGCGCATAGCTTCCTCATGACGTACAAAATCGCGGAACCCCAGGCAATCCTCAATGAGGGTTACAGAGAAGCCGTGTCGAACAGCGTCGAGAGCGGTAGCATACACCGAGACATTCGAGAGCGAACCGCAAAGATATAGCTCCGTAATAAATCTTGTGCGAAGAGAAAGTATCATTCCATCATCTCGCAGGGCGGAGTAATCCGACTTGTCCATCAACGTGTCATTTTCGGCATCGATAGCAGCCAAAATGGGCGCGGGGAATTGAAAGCCGTTCGACTGTGGCCGGCAACACTGCGAAGACTCGCTCGATAGAAACGCTTCCTCATCGACCGGTGTTTTCGAGTTGGGTCGCTCGGGCCTTTTACTTCGTTCATCCGTGTCACGACCTAGCACTATCCGGTCCTGGAAGTCCGAATCTATGAGGGGTCGGTGCGATTCATAGTGGGAGCGGACCCAGATAACATCCCCGGTGCGACGAAAAGCAGTGACTAATTGCGCAATATTTTCCAAGATGTCAGCTGCATTAGGAACATGCAGTGCACCAGATGGGCGAACAAAATCGTTTTGAAAGTCGAGGAGCAAAAGGGCTTTTCGTGTCTGGATGGTGGGCAGAGAGCTGAATGCGGAGAGAAGGCTCATTGTATTCACATGGTAAGAGGAGCGTAAGTGATGTTCTTAGATGATATCCGAATAGGAAAACATGGGCCGCTTGCTACAGGATAAGACACGATAGTTTATTATGACTCCTCAATGCAAGGTGGAGAGGAGTTGAGACAATCACCGATCGTTGACTTTGTAGCCAGATTGTTGTTGACGGCGGGGATACGAGAGAATGATACCTCAGGCAACAAGGCGCCTCCGAGACCAGAGTACCTACAAAGTACCTCTCCACTCCGCACACCTAAGATACATCAAGTGCTAGCCTGCGAGGCACCTCTGTACGCAGGATGCAAACTGCTCCTCCACTACTATGAAGACATGTGACTCCGCATTAACTTGGACGCAGTCTAGAGCAGAAGGCAATGGTCCTAAATGAGAGGAATAAGTGATAATTAACAGATTGATATGAATCACATTAATGATTGCTATTATCTCAAAACCCCCGACTTCTAAGACTCTGTGACTCAACCTTGGGATTTTCTCCATATTCTGGGTGGATGCTCCCCGTGGACGGAGCACAGATTTCACTATGGGGACTCAAAAGGAGCAGACAGATCGTTCTGCATGGCGATGGTGGTGTTCCTGTTGGCCAATCATACCACGTACTATCCGACATCGGCCGGGGAGCTCATCACCAACTCCGGTCACGTGCCTACCACAGCTGCTGCAGTCGTCCTCGACAACGAGCTTATAAGTCTCTCAACGTCCGTCCCCAGGAAACTTTCCTTCTCTCTTTATTATTTTCTTGCAAACATCAAATCCGTGACCAATCTCCCCTCCTCTTCCTTCCTCTACACGCTTTTCCTCCGTCTTCACATCCTACACATCACAATGGCTTCCCGTGGACTCCCCCGTGCCCTCCGTCTGGCCCGTGTTGCCGCCCCTCGCACAGTCATCTCGGCCGCCCTCCCCCGGCCTGCTCTCGCTAAGGCTGCTACCCGTGTGGCTGCCTCGACCGTCCCCGTCCGTGGTGTCAAGACCATGACCTTCGCTGATTCCAAGGAGACCGTCTACGAGCGTGCGGATTGGCCCCGTGAGAAGCTCCAGGAATACTTCAAGAATGACACTCTCGCTCTGATCGGTTACGGTTCCCAGGGTCACGGTCAGGGTCTCAACCTCCGTGACCAGGGCCTCAATGTTATTATTGGTGTCCGTAAGGATGGTGCCTCGTGGAAGGAGGCCGTTCAGGATGGCTGGGTTCCCGGCAAGAACCTGTTCGACGTCACCGAGGCCGTGCAGAAGGGTACCATTGTCATGAATCTGCTCTCCGACGCTGCCCAGAGCGAGACCTGGCCCACTCTCAAGCCCCTGATCACCAAGGGCAAGACCCTCTACTTCTCCCACGGTTTCTCTCCCGTCTTCAAGGAGCTCACCAAGGTCGACGTCCCCAAGGATGTTGATGTCATCCTTGTCGCTCCCAAGGGTTCCGGCCGTACCGTCCGCACCCTCTTCCGTGAGGGCCGTGGTATCAACTCCTCCATTGCCGTCTACCAGGACGTCACCGGCAAGGCCAAGGAGAAGGCCATTGCCATGGGTGTTGCCGTCGGTTCCGGTTACCTCTACGAGACCACCTTCGAGAAGGAGGTCTACTCCGATCTGTATGGTGAGCGTGGTTGCCTGATGGGTGGTATCCACGGTATGTTCCTCGCTCAGTACGAGGTCCTGCGTGAGCGCGGCCACAGCCCCTCTGAGGCCTTCAACGAGACCGTTGAGGAGGCCACTCAGTCTCTCTACCCATTGATCGGTGCCAACGGCATGGACTGGATGTACGCCGCTTGCTCCACCACTGCCCGTCGTGGTGCCATCGACTGGTCCAGCCGCTTCAAGGACACCTTGAAGCCTCTTTTCAATGACCTCTACGACAGTGTGCGTGACGGCACTGAGACCAAGCGCTCGCTCGAATACAACTCTCAGAAGGACTACCGCGAGAAGTACGAGAAGGAGATGCAGGAGATCCGTGATCTCGAGATCTGGCGCGCTGGAAAGGCCGTTCGGTAAGCTACTTGCTTCAATCGCACAATTCCTCTATGACTATATGCTAATCATCATGCAGTTCCCTCCGCCCTGAGAACCAGAAGTAATTTAATTTTGCATCAATGGGAAGGCTTGGGAAAAGTTACGACTGTACTATGACTTGATTTCTTTTACTTGCATGTGATCATTTGACTTATTAATTGGGAACTGAGAATACCACATTTCATTTATTACTTTTCATATTTCACAATTGCAATGACTGTAGACGCATATTTCACCATTTTCGTCGCCGATGACTCACATCGGCCTCGTGTTCGATGAGGAGCTCCACCGTTCGTATTATCTTTCCTGCCTCCCGAGAATTCAAATACTTCTTTTCGTTATCGAAAGCGAGACATCTAGAACCTCAGATTCAACATGGCCGAACCTTCCATTACAGCGCGATCATTGACCCCGGATGCCGTGCGCTCCGCCTACGCCTTGATCCAGCCGTACGTCCACCGCACCCCTCTCCTCACTTGTCAAACACTCAACACCATCGCCTCGACCCCTCAATCAGCCGAGTCATTGGTCGGAACGCCCTTCGAAGGCCAGACGCCTGCAAATCCCAAGTTCCGATTCTTCTTCAAATGCGAGAATTACCAGCGGATCGGCGCCTTCAAGGCCCGCGGTGCGTTTCACGCTTTGCTGCGACTCCTCGCAGAGCGGGGTGAGGAGGAGGTCAAGAGACGCGGCGTGATTACGCATAGTTCGGGTACAGGATTTACCAAATCATCCTTCGGTTGGAAGTTAACGATGCTGACAACGGAATAGGAAACCATGCTCAAGCCCTCGCCCTCGCAGCCTCCACCCTCCACGTTCCCGCCTACATCGTCATGCCCAGCATCAGCACCCCGTCGAAGATAGCAGGCACACGCTCGCACGGCGCAGAGGTCATATTCAGTGGCTCGACGAGCACCGAGCGCGAAGCTGTCGTGGCGGAAATCCAGGCCAAGACAGATGCAATCCTCATCCCGCCGTACGATCACTTCGATATCATCTGCGGCCAGGGCACGACGGCCTTGGAGATGGAAGAGCAATACCGCGCGCTTGTCTCCGACAAGCCGCATCTGAGTGCTCATGCCAGCGGGGCCGAGGCCGGATCGAGACACATCGATGCGGTGATCACTCCCTTGGGGGGCGGGGGTCTGAACGCTGGTGTTGCGACGTTCTTCTCTGGTAAACCTACGCGTGTGTTTGGCGCGGAGCCAAGCTTCGAAGGCGGAGACGATTGTCGCCGGGGACTGGAGGCGGGTCAGCGCGTGGAGTCCGTCAAGACGCTTACCATTGCCGATGGACTGCGCACGCCGGTGGGGATCTTGAACTGGGAGGTCATCTCGGACCGGAGTAAGGTTGCTGGTGTGTTTGCCGTGACTGAGGACCAGATCAAGGCTGCGATGCGGCTTGTCTTGGAGCGCATGAAGGTGTTTGTTGAGCCTAGTGCGGTCGTGGGGCTCGCAGTGTGCTTGTTCAATGAGGAGTTTAGGCGACTTGTTGAGAAGGAAGCTGGTCCGGAGGGATGGGACGTGGGAATTGTGTTCAGCGGGGGCAACACTACCGTTGAGGCAATTGGGAAGTTATTCGGCTGATGCTAGAATCGTCATCGATGTGAAGCACTGCTATATTATAGCATAGCATCATATAGTTTGTGCACATAATGTACATACATCATTATCGTACGTAATACTCCAATCACACAGAAGGGAGTCAAATATCAGGCAAATTCAACGCCGCCACTGCCTACATGAAACGAGAACACGCCCCCGTTTCTCTCCTTTAATCCGTCCACAAACCTCCGAGGCCATTCCTCGCGTTGCCATTCATTGACCCAGCCCAGGAACCTGCCTTCCAAAACAACATTCTGTCGCATGATTGCATCCCGCTGGGCATCACGGGCAGTCATCATCGGCGGAAACGGACGCACCGCATCGCGCCGAACCACAAGCCGTAGCGTCGCGAAAGTGCCCCATGGAACAGGCAACGGGCAACGAAAAGAAGGCATACTTCTGGCTGCCGTCACATTCGCAGGGTTGTACAGGTCGAAAGGACCAGAGTGTTGTTGCGTTGACTGGGTGTGGCTCTGATAGCCAGTTGCCGATCTGCTGTTTAATGTATTACAAGTGTAGGCGACTATACAGCCGAAATGTCGCTGTAGGTTCTTCAAGTTTTGTACTAGCTCGGCATAGACATCCGATAGAAAGAATATCCGCTTCTGCTTCCGCTCGTGCTCGACCTCGGCGACAGGGCGTCCAATGTTCTCAGTGCGGGCGACATCGTCGTGTAGTTTATCTTGCCAGAAGAAAGCAGTCGCACTGTCGATGAAAATAGCGTGTAGTGGTCTGTGAGAAGAGTAATGGCGCGAAATGTCGAGCAGGTATGCTTGCAGACTGTTCAGCGTCGCGAGTAGAGAACCCGATGATTGTGGACGAAACACATGGACGTGTTGTAAGGAGGTCACGATAATGGATTCCAACTCTTCTGTAGCAAGAAGCGGCGGAGATATCTGCCCCTCTAGTGTATCTCTAGACCCTGTACCAGTATACGCCTTGAGCTTTCTGTCTATGAGCCCACAGGCAACAGTTCGGAGTCGCTCGGCGTCAAAACGGCCATCTGCATCAATAAAGACGACGGCTGAGGCCCGGCCATCGACTCGAATCCCGTTGATTGTCGATGGCAGGACGGCAATCGCAGTGAGATAATACAGCAAGTGAGTCTTGCCGGCTGCTGAAGATACGCTGGAGATTTCTATAACCGCGTCGATTTGCTTTTTGAGAGATGCCGTAGGGAGCCTGCGGTCTTCGGCTGAATCATATTGGTCCTCCTCAACATTCGCTTGCATGTGCTGCATCTCATGTTCACTCTGCAGCTCTTGATATGTATCCCGTCCTGCCTGTTGAATCTGAGTCTGAGCAGCAGAGAGGGACGGCAAGAACACCTCCAAAAGGGCATCCAATCGTTTGACGCCCAACTGCGAGGTGCTCTCCCCAGGACTCCCCGGAAATAGAGTTCTCAAGTCATGTAGAAGCTGCGAAAGTCAGCATGGACACCCCTCGAGTCGAGTCCGGACATGGTGGGCAGCAAGCATGCCGATATAAGCATTATAATGTTAGACATACCTCATCCAGCCGTTCCGTGTGTACTTCCCTCAGCAATTTCTCCCCGAAGCTGGCCGCCATTCCTTACTCGGGCGAGCTGAATAGATGTCATGGATATTTTGGCATCATATTTTGTTATTGATCGTTGTTAGGTTCCTACAGAAGACCATGGTATTGACGATGGCCTGGGAATTTGTTGTCCCGGTATCCATTCGACCTCCGCATCGGTCCCGACTCATTAATCGCATCGCCAAAAGACGAAAGTTTCCGCTTCCATCAACTCTTCTTCCTGCGCTGTCGGATTGAAGCAGAAGATACCATTTATCCATTACGATCTTTTAGCTTGTATTAACTACTCGCCTGGAACAGAAAGCCACACATCTACGAGATCTCCAATGGCGCCCCTCGTTCCTGTCTTCTCCGCTGAATCTCTCCCCGAGCATGTCAATACCGTCAATCGAAATTTCCAGGAAAGACGTCGCAAAGGTGGACCAGTCGACCTGGAGAGTTGCAAGTTACTGGAGATGGTGCAGTACTCGTGTAATCCACCTCAAGACGGCATCCCCAAACCAGGCGTTGGGACGTGCAAACCCATTGTCCGGTTATTCAGACGGTAAGTTCCTCTTGCATTACTTACTGGATTCACTGGTTGACTTTGCCCTTCCCAAAGGTGCGCCGGCGGATTAACGATAGAAACGACGGCGTGGGAGCCCATCAGACTGGCAGAAGAAGAGGCGAAACGAAAACGCGCAGAAGAGGCCACCAAGGCGTGATAAGGAAGAAGTACTTGCATTTGGCCGGAGTCGAGTTCGGAAGTCTACAGCCATCGGATACCAGGGATCTATCAGTGCCATTTCTACCAACTGAATCGCATAATTTGTGTGCATTGTACTCATTGGGTATCTTCTTGAGTTCGCTCAATACAAAATCACAACGCCCTGACGCCACCCGCCGCAATGCGAAATGAACTATGTGCTCACCCAGCTTTCCACTCGCGAGATACTTGTGGGATCCTTCGTTCCAGCTGGTTTCTCCTCCGTTTTCCGATTGTTGGGTGCCGTCATTCGGCGCCAGAGACCTCTTTCGCAATTGATGACTGGTGGAAGCTCCAGGCTGAATGAGAGCTTCGGCCGAGTCGCCTTGAGCTCCGGATCCGCAGCAGCTCCAGAATCAATATCCATCGTTGCAGCTGTGCCCGGCACGGTTACATCTTTGTGCATTTTCTTCGCGATGCCTTTGACTGTTTTCTCAAACATACTGTCCAAGCTCTCCATCCTCCGACCCCACAATCTCTTTTCGCGACCCGCCGAGCCGAGTTGATTATCCTTGAATGATGCCCGTGCCAGCTTGCGCAATGCCTCCTCGCCATGTCTTCCCTCTTCAGTCGCGCGCTCACGAATTTTTCGTGGGTCTTGCTCCCGTTGTGTGAAAACAGGTGTGTGCCGATATGTATGTTTACTGGGAAATTGAGGGAAATGGTTTGGGATATATGCGCTTCGAACACGGTCACTTTCGCCGCTCAATTCAGGGCCGAGGAATGGTAAACTCAACCAAGCATCCTCTTCTGGTGGAGGACTAGGCAGGAGTGAAGGAACAGGTTCGACATTTGGCAGAGGTTTTAAGTGCGGAAGCAAATCGTCCACGCGCAAGTGGTGTCTTTTGAACGCGAGTTCGAAGTCTTGGGGTATAGGTTGATTGCGTCGGCTCGAGAGCATTGATTGGCGCACGAAGGATGCGAGTTTTAAAAGGTCTAACAAGCAGCTTAGTCAAGAACACAGCCGACACATTCCCCTGTGTATCTCTATTCAATTCATTCTGGCAAGAGGTAACATACACTCCTGTGTAGCATAGCGAAAACTGTCCAGCGCGACCGGGTCGGCGAGATCAAATCCGGACTCTCTGAGACATAGCCCGATAGAGCGATTTATCAGGTGATCGACGTGGGCGTCATCAGTGATCGCGGGTTCCGGAAGAGCTGGGATAACTGGATTTCGCAAGCGGTGATGGTGGTGATATGAACGCTTCAATCGCTTCCTATCAGGCTCCTGCTGCTCTGAAGGCGTAGACGAAGAATGCTTGAGAGAGTTTTCTGAGGACACCATGGCGGTGTGGGTGGATGACGATAGGCACGACAGAGAAGGTGATGAGAGGTTCTCTATCTGGACATCGCAAGAGCTTCGCGTCAGGTCACGTGTTTCTGCCTGAGGCATGGATACCAATCACGGACTGAACGACGATGGAGTAGAGTAGGGAAGATGGATAGATTCTACGTCTCGAACATAGATTTTGTCTATATTACTTACTCTTGAAGCATAATTGAGCCAGTAGTGAGCGTTTGGCCCGAATCCCTGTGCTATCCTCCAGTCCGTTCGGAGGACCCAGTCAGGCCACTCACATCGGTCGCTTACGTGCCGGATCGGAAAGCTTCACCTCGACTTTCAAGTTCGCATCATCGTTCGCTTTCCTTTCCTTCCCCCCTCCGCCTGTCCCCCACCACCTCATAACAGGGTTCCCTGTCTGCTGATATCGCATCTACCTGTCTTCCTGAATCGTCTACTCTCATCAATCCGTCGCAATGGCCGCCGCTATTCCTCCCATCACCGGCGTACGTCTACATCCCACCCACGCTACATCCTAGCCTCTACCTTCGGTCACCCGGTAGCGATTTGGTCAAACACGTATTGGCTAACACACTAGATTATAGATGCTCCGCCGTGGTCTCGTTCTCGACCTGAGCACCGCTTTCGGTGAGTCAATCTCATATCGCTCAGCAGCACAGTGAATCGGAAATACAAGGACGAGCATAAATTGTCCCACCAGCTTCCGGGATTCCCAGGATGACCTCTATCTTCCTCTAACGAAGCAGACATGCCTTTCACAATGTATCCGAGCAACTACACCCAGCGCTGAAAGACTAACCATATACCCATTGGCGTACAGGTTTCGGCACCACCTTCGGTTACCTCTGGTGGTACGGTACGTATCATGGCACCATTCCCAAGCAGGGGAAACCCCTCCAGGCTCCTTTTGTATATATTTCTTTCTCACAATTGAGCAGGCTACCACCTCCCCCGCGTTCGCGCCCGTGACTCCTACTACACCCGTCTCGAGAAGGAGCGTGCTGCTCAGCAGGCATAGACTTGATAGTCCGTGGGTTCGATGCATCCTTCAGACAAATTCAGCATAGAGAACGGCATCATTTGCCGTCCCGTTTCAAGATTCCCGTGGTCATTTGTCGTTTGGTGACGACCAAGAGTCACATGGAGGCATAGTAGCTCAGGAGTGATCATATCGGGGGCTAGGTGCTCGACGGGTTTGGTGGTAATGGTGTCATACACGCTGTCTGGTTGATGTGTTGAACGAGTCGATGCGCCGGGCTTTCGAAAGGAAAAGAAAGAATTTGTTCAATTATTTCGCAATTGCTCAGTCATTCCTGTTGGTTGTATATATACGGTGGTTGTAGCTCCAGACATGCCGTTTCCTTTGTCCACCCTCTGTATCTTTTTGGGAAAGACCCCATCAGTCTGTAGAGCTGCTAGACTCTTCCGCCGATCTTGTCCATAGTATAGACGGCGCAAAATTGAGGCTCGGCCGGACAAGAAGTGCCATGCGCTCCTAAACGACTACAAGGAATGAATTCAAGATAGGAAAATGGTCTAAAAGACATTGGCGAAAAGAAGATACGTGGGAACCGTATAAGTGCTCATTTCTTTCATGACAAAATCTATCCAGTCGCTAAAGCAAGTCAAGTTATGTACGTGCATAGACCATTCTACGATTACGTGAACCCCCCTATAGGCCTGCATCGCATGCAGCCCATCTCCGTATCCATATCCGTATCCATCAATGAGGGCATCGCTGCGGTTTTGACCATATCATGTCCGCCGTACGTATGATGTTCGTTGAAGCTGGGCTCGTGTCGTTATTGTATATGGCGCCACTAAATTGGAACACTTTGCAATCGAAACCTAGCGGCCTGCCGCACTCATCGCATCACACGGTCGAACTGCACACCTTTGACCGATCCACCGGCCATCGCGGTGCGAACGTTGCGCTTGAAGCCCTCCCGATTCGTCCGCAGATCCTCCGCAGCTTCTTTGTTCAGAGGATCAGAGGCATTCGGCTCAAGGAAGAGAAACTATCCAGCAGATACAAAGGTCAGTCCGACAAACTATACGGAACGGGTTCACCGTGTCCCAAACCCACCTGCATGCCCACAATAACCGCATTCAAGTTCAGAACAGGCTTCCAGTCCTCCCGCAGAATATTCAGACAGACATTCCCCTCCAGATCAATATTCGGATGGTAAATCTTCTGCGTGCACTTCACTTTGGGCGGATCATGCGGGAAGTTCTGGTTAACGGTGAAGTTGAAATGGAACGCGCCACCCTTGTACATGCCCTCGTCGGGCTCGATCGTAAGCGTAAAGTTGAGGATATCGTCAGGGTTAGGAAAATTCATCTTCATCGTGCTTCCGAGGGTCAACTCCTGCAGATCTAGTCCCATGCTACTGTCAGCGAGCCTTGCTTCTTGCGTTGTGTCTCGTGCGTCGTGCGCCACCCTCATCGTCAGGCCTGCGAACGGTCCATACCTCTCTGCACGCGCAACTGCGCGGCCGTAACCTTCTTCTTCTTCTTTCCTGCTGCTCCTTCGGCATTTTCAGCCTGCTGTTGCTGTTGTTTCTACAAGAAATACCGCTTGTCAGTCATACAAGAGTAGACGAAGGACCGCGCGGGCAAGGGAGCGACTGTACCATAGACCAGATCTTCAACATCTTGGACAAAGCACCGCCACACGTCCCCTAGAAGCTTTCGACAAGAGTACCGGATATCGAACAAAACGAGGAAAAGAAAGAATATTTCCGCAGCAATAACAGCGGATCTGCAGTGGTCGTGACAAAAAACCAGAGAGAAGTATGAGGAGGGTCACTAGAGTTCGGGCCTGCGGGGGTCTTCCATAGGCAATGAATCAACCAGCGGCCTAATCTCCACTCCGCAGAAGCGCAAGATGGAGTGTGAGAGCGTAGATTGCGATCAAAGGTCAATAAAACACCAGAACTGAACAGATTGAATCGGCCACTGTGAGGAGTAAGATAAAATAGAAACTAAAAGATAGAGGTGACACTGAAGCATATTCAAAGAAGGCAATGTGCCCGCGGCCTGACGCCATCGCCACTACCCAAATTCGTAGGACAGGACAGTGTCCAGCGCTCATATGATCAAGCCAGAAGCAATCACACAAAAGAAAGACATTCATTCTTTGGCAGCTCTATCTGAGCTATTGATGCATCGAATTCCTTTTCTAATCGCTAAGAGTTTACGAGACATCACAGTGCATAAGGCCCTGTCGAAGCACATAGATCCAACCGTGACAGAGCCAACTTTAACAGAAAAAGGAGGTAACAAAGCAAGCATCATATGTAAAATACAACATTGTGATGGGAAATGTGCCAAGAGGTTCTTGGCCATCGATAGACCCTTTGGCGAAGAACCACTAATCGCAATCATTACGACAGGAAGCCCTTCTAACGCCGGGCAAAGCAGCACATCAAACCTGTCTTGCCCAGGAACCAGCAGGCTCCGATGAAACGGAACAGGGCAATGACGGCGTTGGACCACAGCAAAGCCTGGAAGAAACGCTGCGTCCGATCGGTAGCAGAATTCTGCAACATGTTAGCTTCGTCTCTTTTAACAAGGATTGCCGCCGTCTACATACCGTGAAGCCAAATTTATCTACACCGTCACTGGTGATGCAAACGGCCAAGAATGCGTTGCTAAAGATCCAAAACGTGACCAGTCTCGTTCGGAAGCTCTTGTACGAGTCTTCCAAAGTCTTCTCCTCCTTCTCAACTGGTGGCACATAGGGTGTCAGAGCACGCTTGACCGTTGCCTCGAACTGACTGTCAATATCAGCCTGGGGCTTGTCAATTTCCTCGATGACAACCTCCTTGCCCTCATCCTTGGTGGTTTTGGCAGAGGGTAAAGCGTCTGCCTTGTCTGAACCCTTGGTACCCCACGAAACGTCGTGCCAATTGCTGAAAGCGTACACGTTCAGAATATTGATGTATGACGATTGGACACACATATAGGCAGGGAAGGAAGTGAACATATGCCAGGGGTCCAGATACATGAAGGATGCCACAAAGTAGAGACCGAATGTAGCAGCGAGGGCGATAATAATGATACCCGCACCGCTGGACGAAAAGAACGACTTGAGGAATTCACCAACACCTTTGTCTGTGGTGAAATCCATAGGAGCACCTCCGGTGAACGCACGAACCACCAGGTACAGCGCATCAACAACCACGTAGACCTGAATGATGCCGAAAACGACGAAAGACGCAAGGTATGAGAACTTCGAACCCTTTGGACGGTTGCCCAGTGCGAGGATGAATTGCAAGAGAAGGAATCCCAAGTAGACATATTTCACGATAGTATTGATGATGGGAGTTGCAGTCTTGCCGAACGGGAAAGCTGTGTCTTTGTTATTGGGGCTCGGGGTGCCGACCAAGTCCATGATTACGGTGGTAGTAAGCCAGTAAGAAGCTATTCGAGCATTTGTCAGAACAAGAACAAAAAGGGGATGGAGTGCGCTTTGGATGAACATTAACTTACCCAAAGAAAACCATGTCAGAACCGTTGAGAAGATATTGTACAACATTTGGATGTGCAGGAAGAACATGCGGATAATGTTGTGTCCACTCTTGTACATCCGACCAAAGTGCATGAGCGAATAAATACCGGCAGCGAACGAACCGTTCAGCCAACGACGACGCTGCGAAATGAATTCCGCAGCGCCTTCTGGCACGTCGGTTTCAGCCTTGGAGGCCTTGACATATGTCAGGTGCCATTTTGAACCAGCTTTAGCAACCAACTCGAAACAGAGAATACGATCTTCGGCCAAGAACATGTTCTTCTTGAAAATGTTCATTCCCTCGATACCCTTCTTGCCCAGTTGCTTTGAAAGAGTGTGGTCACCGTGGAAATACTGTTCAAGAGGACGGCCCATAATTGCGCGGAATCGGTAAGCTGAGAAGGCACCAGGCAAGACGCTGACATAACCAAATGAACTCTCCAAGGGCTTGTCCAGGATGTTACTGATCTTATATTCGAAGTTCTGGGCGGCAACGAGCGGATTGATCAGGTTCTTCCAGCCCTTACCCAACATGGCGTGAATCTCACCACAAGCACCACCCAAATCTTTGTCGTTATAGAAGGCCTCCCAGAGCGACAGAAGTGACTTAGGACCAGGCTTTGTGCCGGCGTCAAGAAGAATGCAGACCTCGGGGTTGAGAATGCGACCAAATGCATTAAAGAGCCATCTGTGGGAGTTGATCTTCTTGCTGTTTTTCTGCTTCAAACAGAACATCATCTGGACCGGAGGAAGGGTACTGGGACCGTCATCGGTGGGGCGGATCAGCTGCTGATTCGGAGTCACAGACAGTTGAGTCGTATATTCAAACTATAACCAGTCAGTACCTCCAGTGGTCCCAATTGATCCGAGTACACATACAATGTGAGCCACAGTCTCTTTGCCATCGACGTCACGCTTCATGACGCCGTCCTGGTAAATACCGATTGTCGCAAGGACATCCAAAGTGTCCTTGTCGCAAGGGTCGATACCATCGAAAACCAGGCAGACCACGATCTTCTGCCAGGCTGGACCACCTTTGTTCCAAAACTCTGACTTCTTCAGATTCACGATGTCGCGAATGTTCTGCATGACACCGTGCAGTGTACGCGAAGTGAGCGTCTTGTCTTCGTTGTAATAGGTGATCGCAATAAGCAGTTCGGTATGTCTGTTGTACATCGCAGGTCGAAGGTTGTAACCATTGTGTAGTGTAAATTCGTTGGGATCGCAGGTGGCCGCGGTGTCTGAGATTTGTGCGAGCGCTTGTCAGCGACGTGGACGGAATAGAAAGGTCAGCTATAGCGTCTGAGATCACTCACATCGCATGTGCGTAAATTCCTCACTTCCACCCTCGAGATCGTTTCTGTACTTGGCCTGAATGGCGTTCTGAATCGCGCTAGGAACAGGATAATCGACGCTCAGGACGGAACCCTGCACCAACTTGACCTTTCTGGTAGCATAACGCCGTAACCCACCGGGGCCGCCTCCGGGAGCTTGTCGCTGGCGCCATGCCTCTGTGGATGAAGTGTCACTTCGAGCATAGGGGGAAGCGACACGTCCAGGGACACCGAAAGCAGCCGCCGGATTCTCCGCAGACTGAGCCGAGTAAACTGAGCCGGGGCCGGGTTGATTATAGGGGTCATGATACGCCGCTTCGGGGGCATAGGTCTCGCTCAAACTGTATCCAGAAACAGGTCTGGTAGTCGACTGACCATGCTGATGAGGGTCATCAAACGGGCCTGTGAAGGGGCCTTGCTGGCTGGATAGCAACCCTCTCGACGCCTCTTCTTCGTACTACGAATCCTTCGTATTAGCCTTGTCCGAACGTAGAGCAGACTAAAGCTTGATCCAAGACTTACCGAACCATGGGGCAGGTCTTGAAGTCGGTGGCCGTTATCCTCGTAGTGAGGCGGTGAATGAGAACCAGAGCCTTGGTAGGCCATGGTGTCGATGCGTTTTCAAGTTGTTGTCAAAATGTTGTAGTATGCGCGAGAAGGACACTGAAAAATCGACAGACGCGAGCTGAAGCGAAACGCAAGGGGAAAAACGGAAAGGGGGTATCAGGAGAAGGAGTAAGGAGACCGCCGGTCCGAATAATGTTCAGACAGGACAAAGAAATCGATCAACACTCCAATGAGTCGAACGAAGCAGATGAACAAGAAGTTAAAGACGAAAGGCCGATCAAGTAAATTATTGAAAGGCTGGTCGAGGGGCGGACACAGTAAGGAAGAAACGTGGATGAAGCCGCCAGGGCTGATGTTTGAAGCCCACAACCACGAAAGTGAGGGAGTTGACAGGGTGACAAGCCTGTGGGGGAACAAACAATTATGTATACAAATGAGGCAGTCGGGATATCAGTCAGTTTCCCCAAACAAAGCTGGGAGAGCGGGAGGTGGTGAAGGTGAAGAGTAAAAGAAAGATATGAACAACAGGCTCCAAGAGGAAAAATTTCAGAAGTATGATCAGCCCTCCTATGAGCCGTTAGACCTAGGAAGTTGAACTAAGAGGAAGTAGGAGTTCGCTTTGGCGCCCTTTTTTTTCGGTCTGCAGCAACAGCTGAGCGATGCGGATGGCCAGTGGGGAGCCCTCGGTGGTGGGTATTTGGTTTTCTTACAACAACTACCAAGGAGCCGGGAGCCTGAGTACCTAGGATGAGGCTAAGTACCTGTCAACCATCACTACCCAGTAGTTATCCAATCATCCCCGGTACTGTTGACGGATAGTCCAATGATCCCGTATCATTTTTCACATCAAAGGATTCTCTAGGCTGGACAATTGTCTGAGACATCACTACAAGAAGCAGGACTTCGAACATATTTTGAGGGTGCTGAGCAGTTCTTCCGTTGCCCCCCTTCATATTTGGAGGTTGGGGGCTCAATTAACGAAACAGATCGCCTCCAAGTGTCAGCACCGTGATACTTCGATGATCTGGTCGGTCAGGTAAAGGTATTACGTAGCCGAGATCCGTATTGTTCACGTCTTTTCATACCAATGTTCCAACCCAGCTACCTAGGTACCTACTTAGTTCCTGAAGGTACTGCATGGCAAACACCCCAGCTGACCTGGCTGCTTCTTTTTTCAAAGCTGACGTGACCGAGTCTCTTTTTGTCATTTTTCTTAAATGGCGCGAGCATCAACTTGCTATCCTAGCATGAGACTCCGGGTTTCCAGAGTCTATCTACTAGGGACGTTCGGGAGAGTCCTGTCAGTTTTACTTGGCCTATGAAAATTCATTCCAGAGCTGAAACACACCCATGGAAGCCAAGCCTGTATATATCTTAAAGCATTTAGATTTATGTATTACAATTACTGGTACTCACTCAGAACATCGAGGTCACACATCCCATGATCCAAACAATATGGCTTCGAACAATATGGCTGGGTATCTGCAGCATCGTGACTTAATGGACCTCGAGAATTGGTAAGATACTTACGTCGTTATCTTGTGGCCAAGTGTAGCTTACTAAAATATCTGGTATCCCAGCATTCTACACCCCTCGCCAGCATGACTGAGAGGGGCAGAGATTACATTCAGAAGAATGTTGATCTACTCAGCAATGGGCTGAATACTGGACTTGATATGCCAAGCGAGGTTCGGCAGATTCTAGTTTCTTTCTAGCTCATACCTACTTCAACAACTGGCTTGCTTCCATATTGTGCTGACGGCACTACTCTCTCTGTACATCACATTTGGAATTTGTCCATGCCTTAGTTATCATGCAAAGAGGCCAAACAACTCCGTAATATATTACAATAAATATACAACTACAACACAGTTTTAATACATATGAAGTTTCAGGGGGCGGGGGTCATCCAGAGATTCTCGAAAAGGCTAACGCCCCAGCCAAATATAACCTTGTGGATACAGTGGAGTGGACTCATTTCCTTTGTGTCCATCAGCCGTTGGTCAAACAAACACAGCAGAGTTTGGGAGTCAGTACTAGCCCAGATCCTTGTCTGCTCTCACTTTAATTGGAGGGTCATCCTCTAGACTACTGATTCGTTCATTTACTACATGTATTATGTTTAGAGGTCAGCCATGGTTTCAAGATTAAAATCCACATCAATCAAAGAGATTGTCTGTCATGACTGGTTTTCTTCACATTTAGGACGATACCGTATTAGGGACAGGAGTCCTTCCCGCTTCATGGTTCTCCCTGCCCTTGACATTTTTATGACTCCGTATTATTTTGCTGTCACAGTGCCACTCCATAAAAAGACTGCTTAGCCCCAGTTAAATTGGCTTGATGATCATCATTGCCACACTTGGCTGGTTAATCTGTCTTAGTCTTTTGAACCGCCACTTCTCATAACTCCTGCATACCTATTTTTAGAACAAAGCAACAAACTCCAGCCACCTTTGTACCTCTCTACATATGCAAGCTTTTAAGTCTGTTAACTTCGTATGCTACAGTCCTTGAAGATATACCTTTGATTGGGGGGGTGCTGAAATAAACCCAAATGCAGAAAGCAGATCAAAGTCTGAAGTCACACTCACAGCCTCGATGGACATATCCATGCAAAGGAGTCTGAAAGCCATCCAGAACAGGGTCTGAACCTCGGAGGATCAACCCAGTTGATCAGCTTGGAGACGGAAATTTCCGAACCAGGACCTCAGAACCACTTCTCCGAGGATCAACCCTGCAGAGAGATTCTAAGGCGCCTGTCACCTACAATGCAAGTATGACTTGGTGCATGCCACGCCTTTGCAATGAATTCGGCGGACTTAAGCTTTTGTCTTGCTTTCGTCTTGCAGCTTTGGCTGTGGTGTGGTGAAAGAAACCCCCTAATGTGATCAAGTCAGCACGCAAGGATATGATTTCTGAGCATCATATCTCATGCTATTGGCTCTGTTATCAGGTCCAGCATTTGAAGGTTATTTTGACTGCCATGTCTGAAGAGAGGAGATTTTCGACTCCCATAGACGGATCATATTCATGGAGTATCGTCTTGTCTAATGTACGTGGCAGTTCAGTACCAGGAACAGCCGGTATTCGGTGTGGATTTTTCATACCTACCACGACTGTACAACCTGTTTTGACACTGCAAACATATCCGTTTCTTCGAAAGTGTCAACTGGTTAATTTTTAAGCAAGCTTAGCTCTCGCCTGAGAGTATCCGCGAGACTAATCAAAATACTGGGTGAAGATTATCAAGCCTTGGCAGAAATTGTATTGTCAATCAGACCGGTAGATCTGTAGACTTCTCTTCATCACTGTTGTGGTTGTTGCTGTTGAAGATGATGATGTAGCTATGATATCTGTAGGGAGGAGTAACAATTACCAACAAAATCACATAAGTTGTGACTCTATTAGTAACCCCCAGGACTATCTTAGACACTCTTAGGAGGTATATACGGGCATACTGTCTCGAGCTTTAAATTAGACTTGGTCATTCTTGTGCGCTGGCTAAGGCTTCTGGTTGCGCCTGTTTCTTACCATTTCTTCCTCAGATTCGAGAGAGACACCTGAACAGTAACGATATCACTGCCGATTTCAATATGTATGTTTTTGACAGCTCGTTAGCCTGCCTTGAATTTTCTCGTTGTCATGGCAAGTACGGTGGAATAGCAATGTTTCGTTGTAAACCCGAGGGTAATTGCAACATTTAGTTTGAAGATATATATATATATACCTAGACACCGCGTTGACCAGCTCACAATTGACCTACTGCGTAACATGAATCATGACATGACACTCACTTGCCCTACCATGGTCAATCTGACAAACCATGCAAGGCATCGCAAGAGAAGAAATGTGTATACTGGAACGATGTCCATTAGTTCCTGGAGCAGATCGAGCTTGCAGGACATAGAATAACATCTCCAGCATTGCGAACGGAGACTGATCAGATAACTATCCTACGGTGTGGATTACTGCTTGACAATATCGCTGACATACATTATTTATTGCATTTCAACTCTGCTGTCTATGGAGAGTCAGAGACAGGCCAGTCTATCAAGACAACATCTACCTAAGAGCGGCCATTGGAGCACCACACTTTCTGGATGGATCAGGATGACGCATGCTTGGCACAACTCAGTAGTACTACCTTGAGAAGTGCCTTTCAAATTTCCGCATATCACAGCAGTCAAGAGAAGCACAGACTGCACAGCCCTACGAGGGCTACGTTTGAACATATGACAGACTCTGGACCTCTCAACCCAGGAAAGGGTTGTGAAACAGTGAGCTGGGCCATGGCAAATAATGGATCAGATTAAAGGCTGGTAGCGACGGAGCTGGTGTACCTGAAATTGACTCCTCTTTGTGCCGTGCCTGAGGACGAACTGGACGCCACAGTGAAATGTGATTGGTCCAGGTCATCAAGTGTAATTTCCCGTCAAAAGAACGTGAGATGGTCCAGACCAGGGGCAGTCGAGCCACGCCCCAACAACATAGGGGGCACAGCCGGCTGAACAAGCAGGCAGTTCTTGAATGGGATGGAATACCTCGATAAGCGTGAGCCATATGTGGTTGTTAAGAGACTGGCATGATAGCCACAAATTCAAGATATGCCAAGTAAGGGCGATGTCGATGGGTCGGTGTATGTACTGTATTTGTTGACTCTAGGTGGCAGTTTTCGAGTGTCATGTTAGGAGGGAAGAAGAGATAAAGAAGTCCTTGCAGAGTGGCTGCAATGTTAATGCTGCTGGCTTGGGTCTTGGCCCTGACCTCTATGCAGATAGAGAGTATCTAGATACCCGCCACTGCCTCTTTATTCTCGTACATGATCATCCAGACTACCCGCATAGAACCTAGAATGTCAACGTAGAAGCATATTCTCTATATATATCGAGGAGAGCTTGCCCTCGATAAGGGGATTCAAACTTGTTGCATCTCTGACTCCATTCTGATACTGATGAGACTAGCAGAGATACATAATCAAGATAAGCCGTGGCGTTAACATTCGGTTGTGGTGGGCATAAGATTCTCCTCCCGAAGCCCTCTTAGTAACAATAGTCCAGTACTACCTCACCACCACGACCTTCTCTCCACCCTTCTCCCTCCAAGTCAATAACCATCCCTCTTCCATTTTCTTGCCGCTCTTTACTACCACTCCCATTACTTTCCATTCTGATCTGATATCCTCGTTCTTCCCTTTACATATTATACTCCTTTTGATTCTATTCTACTCCATATACCCTCGTCTTCTCGATTGTCCATCCATTTGTTTGTTTTTGCAAGCTCCCTACTTCCATCCCCGGTCGCAGCGCGTGTCTTCCGACGTCAACCAACCGGAACAACTTGGTGCTGCTTACCGGTCGATAAATTTAAAGAAAGCGTCTGGCGATCCTGGATCTGGATGAAATCGACGTTGACTCTCTGCTTACTCAAGATTCATGATGCCCGAGAGGCTATGACTGCCGTCAACACTACACCGTCGAGATCAATCCACAGCTGCCGTCACTAAATACTTATGACCCAACCATAACGCTCTCGACTTGACGTCTTCCCTGAGCATCTCACGTTCTTTTGGATTATATCTACACATTCGCTACGCCGTTGACCGGCTTTTCACTCTTTTTCCTTTCGATTCATCGTACCTTTGCTATAGAGCCAGTCGACGGCATCGTCCTTTCGCACCGTCATTTTGCTTGTCACGACAGAAACCTGCACTGTTATCTTTCCATCCGCCATCTTTGACCTCTTCATCATGTCTCAATTCATCGATCATCCCTTCTTCCCGCGCGGTATGAGCCTTTTGCCGTCGATATGCCCTCTATGATAGTTTACTAACCCGGATGATGTTAGCCATATACTCTCGCGACTTCCAACAATGCATCTCATGCGATTCAACAGCACCGTCATGCCCCGTCTGCGATGAGGGTTACACATGTACGATGATCAGTCAATCGTGTAGCCAATGCGCCACTACCAAATGTGTTCAGACGTCCACTTCCGGCAGCAGCTCCGGCAACTCGTCAGACGGAGGCGGTAGCAATGTGGGCGCTATTGCAGGAGGAGTCATTGGTGGGGTCGCTTTCATTGCTATTGTCACATTTCTGATCTGGTTTTTCTTCGTTCGCAAGAAGCGGAGTGAATACGATCAGCAAGGTGGTGACACTGCAGAAAAGAGAAGCGCATTCGGAGACGCTCGTCAGTCTCGGAAATCGACCAACTCGATTGCCTCGACAGTCTTGACTCGCGCATCAAATGTCATTCAGATAGCCTATATCCCCGGTGTCACCAACCGATCACCGCCAGAAACCCCGGGCTCACTGGTGCCGCCGGTCCCGCCTCTTCCTGGCGCCTCCCCGGACCAGCACTTCTTTATGCCAGGCGACTTGCGCGACTCGGCCTGGTCCGATGTCTCGCAGGCTCATCGCAGCTTTTCTCCTAGCTTGCGCAGCAGCGTTGCCACCACCATCTACCGCAACAACGCCATCGTCAGCCCGATGCCTGCCCAGCAGGTCATGCGCACTCGGGCTGCTGTTGTTAGCATCCATAACGGAAACCAGCCTTCATCCGCACCAGAAACGCCAGCTGTTCCCGCCATTACCAAAGCACAGCTTGCGAAGGCGGCATTTACAGAAGCCAACACCAAGAGCTCGATTGTCGCGCGGACAGTCACCGCCAAACCTGTCATGGTGAAGGCCACCGGCGCCAAAAAGACCACAAACACACCGACTGTTCAAGCCATCGAGGAACAGACAGAGTCTAGCTCGTCTAGCACGAGCGACGCACGCTCCAGCAGCACAGCAAAGCCCAAATTCGATGCTACGACCTCCACTTTTGATGCCAGTTCGTCAGACGATGAGAACGACGACAAGACATCTCACCACAAGGACAGCGCGGGGCAGACTCCGCGTGCCAGATCCTCTCACGCCCCAACGGTGATTGAAGATTCACCTGCAGTCGATCAAAGTCCCTTCAAGGACCAACATGCCTCTCAGAACGAGGCGCGGTCGTCGGCCTTTCTGGATACGAATGACGGATCCAGGTCAAACAGAAGCAGCCGAGTACCACCTCCACGAGTCGAGAGTCCTTTCTCAGACGCGAATGAGGTGAAATGAGCATTTCTATAACGATGAATCTGCCGACATGGCGGAGAAGGACATTTGAATCAATTTTAGGGTCTTTTCTTCGGCCGAGTCATATTTCTTACATTCACTTCTCTGTATCTATGAGCCGTTATGCTTTGATATCAGCATGGATCGCATTTCGATCCCTGTCAGATTTTGTTGCGTGATATTACCAATGTCAACCGCTTCAGGTGGAGTTGATAGGAATCTGACCTAGACCATAAATTGGAAGTTTACCTCTCTATAGCACCTAAGAATTCTGTTGCCAGCCCAGTAGATGACCAAGTGATACTTTAGCTCAATCTGAGTGAAGACTGATTGAGACACCGAGGGGGAAAAAAAAATAATAATAATTCAAAGACATAAAACTGTGAAAGTATGGTAGTGGTTACTCTACTTACATGTTCTAAGTGTGGCTGCCATTCAGGGTTAATTCAAGGTAGTGTTCACCCTCCTAAATATTCTGTATCGAATCTACTAAGACCCCCACTGCAACCCTCACCTGTGCCTCTGACTATGCGACATTCGGCAGCATATCATCATTAATATGGCTATGCGTGGAAGTCTCTGGAGTCCTTATAGAAGCATCGTTTCCGCTCGCTTTTCGCTTTATAACTGACGGCTCAACAATTCAACAATGGCTTCTTGTTTAACGCCGGGGCGATGATCAGCGTAGAGTTTATTGTGGGGATTTTCCCAGCTTTGTTTCCCAGTGCCTATTTCAACGGCTGCTGGGTACTTATCGAGAGGTTTGTAATGGCCTGCATCGGACGAAGTGTAGTCCATAGCGGTCACAGGTTACTGAACATTGACTCCCGAGCTTTCTGTGTTGGAGAAACCTACTGTAGACAGTATTTATAAAGACGTCTGTGACATATTGTACTAAGTATACTATTGTCCTAAGTCATATTAAAGCCCATCAATAGACATATATGCCTGGAGAATAACTGAGAATAACCTCTCAAGTTTGGTTTGACATCATGGGTGTCTTATTCATGGTGTCATTTATAGGACATTTGCAGTATTATCATGTAGTAACACACATTAAGGAGAAAGCTTTCAGGTAACCAGTGCATGTCAATGAACTAGATATACTCTGTGTCTTGATTGACAGACAACAAGTATTTGGTTTCAATCGTCACTGACTGTGACTATTGTTTGGTCATGTTAGCCATCAAATCTATTACGCTAGAAAAATGTCTAGTCGACCATTTCTAGCATAGTAGAAACGAAAGTCATATTCTGCTTGACAGGCTGACAACGGAACAAAGTTAATTATCAGCCTATGGGATTGGTTGAATAACATTCTCGATGCCTAGATTGTGTTTGAAAGGCTCCCTCTAATACATTCAATGAGATACAGGATCCGGCCACGAAAATATAAACCACTATTGCAGTACCAGTCCTCTTGCAACAATAGCTCATGTAACCCTAGGCAGAAGTATGCCCAGTCGATTTGTGTCCCTGCCTTAATTATGTCTTGCACCTCGAATACAAGATTAGGGTTGCAGCGCATCTGCCAGTATGAATCAGGTAGTTTCCATTGAAAGGCCTCTAGCACGTTGCGAGTATCTAGGATTCTTTCGTGACAAGGTGGACGGCTCTGGTAGATCGTATCAGTGATCATCATTATGATTTCGACAGGGATATCAGCAACGATAGAATGCAACTTCATGGCGTGGCCAAGGGTTTTCTCGTGCTCTTGAGTAGCCACTGCGATCAATGTTTGGATATCACGGATTATAAGTGGACTCAAGGACATGTGTGTGCGGTCAAAGGTTCCTGCCGCATATGTGGGATAGTTCTGCTTGATCCAGGGTGCTGCATTTTCATAGCATGGATATTCATCAGTCTCATGGATTAGGTCCGGCATCCAAAGTGTTCGGTGAGCTCTCCAATACATCTCGATAGCTTGTGTAAAGGCGCGCAGGTTCTGCTTCACAACGCGGTGCCCCAGGAACCGATCAACCAGTAGCCAGCAGTGTGGATGCATGACATATCCAATACGCGCACCGTTTTCTCTATTTCGGTCAGCCTCAAAGAGATTGGCCATATGAAAATCCACGTTCCATTTCTGACGGGCCATTTTGGGCCCAGGAAAGACTAGCGCTTTATCTGAATCGATCATTATGCGGGGCTTCTGCCCGACGTCCCGCATGAGGTGTGGAGATATTCCAGATATTGATAGGCGGCTTGTCTTTGGATCATCAAGGACTAGAGTACTATTGCGTGAGGCGGGCTCAGCGGAGGATGGAAACTAGTATAGATCACTCACTTGCACGGTAAAAAAAGGACCACATCGGGGGGTCTGTTTCCAGATCCAAGTTTTCAAGCTCGGCTGCTGGCACAATGAGGCTCTTCCTCTTGTTGAATTTTCGTGCCGCCCATGCCCCCCAGCCTTTATGCGCTTTCTTCAATTCTTCTCCTATGTGTAAGGCACACTCTATCCCACACAGTACGCAACAGACATGTGGGTCCCTATCGATGGGCATTTTGGGAGATGTTGTCAGAAAGCAAAGGAAAAGAGGGAAATTTAAGCCTTATATGGTTATGGTTCAAGTAAATGACGCGATATTGATGGAATAACTGAGAAAGTGGGTTATAGTATCATGATGCTCCTATTTGGTAAGCAGACTACTTCCTACTGAGATTTCACTTTGCTTTACTATGTTTGCATCGACTGCATCTGTCTTTCTCTATAATATAAACTCCTGGAACCTCCTGGGCCTCTCTCCCTCTCTCTAAGTGTTAGCATCTGGGGGAACCCAAGTTGTGCGGACGAGGGCAGTGATGTGTCATCCTACAATTTTAGAAGGAGCGTCTCTTCGCACACCAAGTGCTGGTCAACCAAAGCGAAGACATCTTCACATGTTCCTGGATCATTCGGATTTCGTTACTGAGTCTCCATAGCTACTGTCATCGCACCGAAATGTCATTGCCAGGATCGCAGCTTCATGGTCTAGCTTGGGTCCAGGAGACATTCGGTCTCGAGCCCCGATGGGCCGTTGAACCTGGCATTGAAGCTATAACGCAGACGATACAGTCACTTCGGCCATCAGGAACGGTTGAAGTGGCTTTCCTCGCCCAGGGCACCTTCAACAAGGTCTACAACGTCAGAATAGATGGTAAGGTGCTCATCATGCGAATTTCATTGCCCGTCGACCCTAAATTCAACGGAGCATACCAGTAAACAATGCCTTACTGATGGTAAATCTACGAGCAAATTGACTGCCAAGCTTGCATTTGCTTGTTCCTCCGAGTGAAATGGGTATGCATACTATAGGAAATTATTGGGCGATGCATTTGGGTTTCTTATTCTTTCATCTGCAGGCAGTGTGTCATGTTTGCTGGTATCTGGTTTTGATTTAATAAAACCTAGGTATTAGGGCTGGGAATATCTGCCTATGCAGGAGACGGGATTACTAAAAAATAAGTAGTAACTATATCCTTTCATATTAGTTTATGGTTCAATACATACTGACACTTTCCCTGCTGAAGCCTAGCAACCTTGAGCCTAATATCAATGGAGGATTAAAAGTCAGGGTTATAGTGACTTACTGAGGCTTCCTGACACCTTTCTTGCTTTTTAGTTTTTCTATCCATCAATTCAGGTGTACCAGATTCTCAGTCTTCTTAAGTATGCATACACAAAAGAATAGTAAACTTAAACTAATGCTGCCAATTACAATGGAATCTATATGTTATCAATGTGGGTACTCTCAAGGTTATTGTTAATATCAGTCCCTAGAAATATCAAGCGGCATCCGGTATAAATAGCTGCCCAGCGGACATATTGTACTTGGTATTCCAGTTGCTATCATCTGTGGAACTCCATGCACAGCTCTGTATGTACTGTCAATAAAATGTGCCACATAATCGCTGAGCCATTCCTTTACCCGAAAATTCAAATGACTTGGCCAAAAGCTGAGCCTGATCCTCCTCCCCCAATCAATAGATGGATTATGCTGACCCGATTCTTTTGATGATCGAGCTTACTATGGCTCGGACCAGAACACAGCTTCGACGAATATCAATTAGGCAGGGAGAAGCTAGGTACTTCTGGACCAGTTAGTGCCAGCCAATAGAACTATATAGACTTGTACTGGACGTATACCAGACCGTGATCACAGTCGTCAAGGTAGGCAGCTCCTTTGGCGGGAGACGTGGCGAAGCTTTGCAATGAGAGAAGAGAAAGATATAAGGCCCTAGGAGGGCGAGGATCCTGCATTTAATGGATAAGATCATGCTGATACGAGGCTGACCCACGGAGCCTCGTGCATGCTATAGCTGGATCAAAGACAAGCCCAGCTGTGACACGGCTATCTAGCGCCCACCTTTAGCAGCTGTCGATCGACTTCGACAGAGATCATCAGGCGTCCTCATAGGTCATATCAGCCAGGATATGATTGCACCACCCAGAATGAAGCTTCCAGGTCATTAATGCAGAGGCTATTGCTTGACATACCCACAGACATTCGATTATTGGTATAGTGTTTAACAGCTACTCCGTAGAGAGGTCAAATACTGTTTACTAGGTCAAGATTATCTACTCTTCTCTCTGACTTACCAAATTATCCTTTATTTCTGCTGCCACCTGGAAGATTAAAATACGACTTATCCTATATCAGTGGACTAGATCTACAGAGTAGAAATACAGAGTAGTAACCAGCTCTGTGGCTTGTTTAAGCACCCTAGATCAGAAATCGTCTCACACTGACACACAACTAGCCAACAAACTGAAAGAGCGATGCCTCCTCAATATGCTTAACGCGCTTGGTCTCGGCATAACTTGCCTTGAGGACATTCATGCTGTAGTAGAAAGCCCCGTCATACAAGACAAACATGGTAGGCAGACCGCGGGGGATCAGAGCAAGACAATCATCGGGCTCGGGACGGAAGCCAAGGCTGTACCATGTTGAACAATCTGCGCACGAATTGGCCCTGGAATGCTGCCGGCATTCCTCTTTCAGGTACGGGACAAGATCATCTTCCATCAAGACGGTGAGGTACATGCCGTCATTTGTGCGGATCCGCGACCGCCCTTCATGTACTGAGAGCTGAAATGGGATTCCGGCGCTGTACGGATTGCCGCCGAAGATGAGCTTGCCGTTGAAATTATCAGCGTCACCATACCAAAGGCCGTCGCGAGTAACGGGATACAGAGCAAACTGCTTATCGGGATGGTAAAGGTCGATTCCATCTGCGGAAACAGGATGAGCAGGATTGAGAATAGGCTCGGACAGTGAGAGGGTAGGAGCACTGTCAGCGCTGTCGGTCCTGTATGGGTCCTCTGGGTCGATCTGAACATCAAGTGCTTCATCGATATTGTCCGTCCAACGCCCCTCGAGAGAGACGTACTGTGACCCACGGCAGATGTGAAACACGTTGTCCTTGTAGATGGGATGACTGTTAAGCTGGCCAACGTATGTGCGATCTCTGATTATGTGGATGTCATCATCTGAAAGATAAAACAGGCTCCCGTGGCCATGGTAATCCCTGTGTAGGGTGAAGCTATTGTCCTCATAGCGAACAGCAAGGTATCTGCCAGTGACTATGAAACGGAACGGCCTGTTTAGATCCTCGTTATCGGGATTGAGCTGTTCTTCTGCCATGATAATCTGCTTAGAGTCAGTCTCTCTTCTTGTAAGGGACTCTGGGGCAGTGCCATAAGATAGTCAGTAGTTACCTAGGTTGGAACAGCCTGTTTCATATCTCGCTTGAGAAGTAGATGGAGAAAAGGTTTAAGTAATATACACGATGTGGGTCCCAGGCACCCATGGGATTTCATCCTAAGGCTCAGCCATTAAGCTTAGGCTCCACAGCTTATCTAGGCACCGTAGCATACTGAACAGAAAGGATATACATGGGTTTCACCTGCATTTGATAATGCCATCATCATGAGGCAATTCTAATTCTTATAAATATAGTCACCGCACCACTTTAAATATCCCGTCTCTATGTAAGAATCATATACCCGTATGAGCACTCCAAAATGGTTAGTACCGGATCTCGAAGTGATGGCAAGATCAGGAGAAGCGACGACCTGGAGGGTCTCCCTTCAACACTCAATGTTTATCCATGGGAAGGACCGGATCATTTCCAGAACGTCGTCGATTCAGAGCTCTATCAATCCAAAGATCCGGAATGCTCATCCCCCTGCGACGGGATAATCTTCTCTGACGTTTCCGAAACCATTTTCAAACGCGACTTCGAAGAAGGAACCGATCTGAGCAAGCAGTGGAAATCATATAATCAATCCCTTCAACTGCTCTTCGTTGAAATCGCCATGAGCACTCCCGAGCATACTGAGGCTACGCAGAATTTCAATTATATCCTGAAGGAAGCGGTCGATCGGATGGGACTGTCGACTGCCTTGAAAAGTTTCTCAGGCACCAAGATTCGAGGACATGACTGGGCCAAAGTACCTGATAATGGCTGGGTTCCAAGTCGTCCCCCGGCCGGCCGTTCTCGAAAATGGCCAACGGTTGTGCTAGAGGTTGGAGTCTCCCAACGGAATTCAAAGCTGGAGGAGGACGCGCGTTTCTGGCTTGAGCAGTCAGAAGGCGACGTCAAAATCTCCCTAGCAATATCAGTGAATCGACGCATTCCGGAGATCGTGCTAGAAAAGTGGAAGGTCAGCAACGGAAAGCCAGCAATGACACAGAAGGTGATAGTCTGGCGCCACAATGAAGATACCTTGTTCGATAACGAGCCCCTCATTATTGAATTTGAGGATCTGTTCTTGCGAGAAGCAGACATCCCCCGGGAAGGCAATATTGAGTTCGACCAGGGCAATCTGCGGCGTCTTGCTGAGAAAATCTGGCTGGAGCAGGGGTTCATGGAGTAGTTTAGGGATCCAGGCTTCTTCAAGTCCTGGGAAAGCCTCATTATTATCACCGAATGATAGAACACCAGCAAAAGAGTAGTGCGAGCTTAACACCTCCATGTTAAAATTTGCTGGAATACTAGCAGGCTAGAGTGTCAGGATCGAACCACTGAGCTAAAGGGAACCGTGACGGTATGTACGTCCTCAGCTAGTAGTGATATCCAGGATGGTGTGGCTAGCTCTGACAGAGCCATGAGGAAAACGAGGATAAAAGTCAGTGGTCCATTGTGAGGTGAAATTTTCAAGAGAAACGAAATCTGTGGACTGATGAATGACCACCTAGGTGGATATTGAACAGTAGTGTAGTGGTAATGCTGATTCATACATTGCTTTAAAGATCGGCTAAGTTATCGCAGCATGTCGTAATATGGGTATCAACATTGCAATTGTCAAATGCTCCGCTCTATTAATCGGTGCAGGAACATTCTCTGGAAGCAAGCACCGCCCATTTATATAAGGCTACATAGAAAAAAAGGTAAAAGCTTTGATCAAGCCTCTTCAAGCCCCATTCCCTTGCCGATCTTTCGGATCAGAGCCCGCTTCAAGAACGCTTCTCGGGCCAAACTGCGCGTATGTCGTGACCACGTGTCGACACCGATGACTCCTTTGACTAAAGCAGCTTGCAGGGCGTAAATAGCCTGCTGGATTCCTCGTTCTTCGGACACGAGGTCATAAAGCTGCTTACCAACCACGGTAGGGGCGACGAGAACCTCATCAATGGGCGGCAGAGCTGATGGTGCCGCGTCTGAGCCCGAGCTTGAGGCATGGGCTTGGGCAGTGGACGAGGAGATACGGGCTTGCGCGGCCGCGATAACGCCGTCTGCACGGTGGAGGGATTGCTGGAGAATGGAGGTGTTGGACTGCAAAGTCGAGTTGAGCGCATTGAGCGAGGAGATCTCGCCTTGTAAGGTTGCGATGGCGGCCTGAAGGGACTGGGACTGGGAGAGGAGGGACTGAGCGGCGGATTCGGACTGGGAGACGTTGGCTTGAACGGTTTCGGCGAGTGTCTTAGACACAGCGTGCAGGAGGGCGTCTTTCTCAGGGTTTGGCGGGATCGGCGGAGCGGGACCTGTGGGCGTGAATGAGGGGAGTTCAAGCTCGAAAGGTGAAGTCAGGAGATCCGGTGTTTGTGTCTTTGGTTTCGGCGCTGGCTGGTGGGTCTGAATTGTTGGCTGCGCTTGGCCATGAAGTAGAGGCTGCATGGCCGGCTGGGGTGGCGGCTGGTACCGAGTACCATTCTGCTGGTACAATGAGGGATGTGCAGGCGCCTGTTGCACAGGGAACGGCGGCTGCTGAGGTCCTCGGTTGGCAGGCGGGGGGCTTCTGGGCTGGCCACCGCGGCCTGGCTGATATGCCGGCCCGGACGCATATGCTGATATTGCCTGAACTGCATCGTGGTGGTGTGGTAGTTGCGACAACCCAGACGAGCCCCCTGTCCCTCCAGGTGCACCACTTCGCTCAGGAGGGTACTGGAAAGACCTGTTGGGAATTTGACCGCCCAAGATCGCATGGGAGTGCAACGATTGACGTCGTAGATCTTGTTCTTTTGGTGGTAACGGCGGTAGAGGTGCAGGAGAGTTGTACCTCCCGGCTTGTGGTACTTGCGGTTGTTCAGCAGCAACGGCCTGCCCTGGCTTCGGAGGAGGGGGCGGCGGCACCTGCCCAGTCGGCTGCGGCGGAGCGCTTTGAGGGATCGGCGAAGGTTGATGCGTTGACGAACTCAGCTCTGGGGGCAGAGGAGGCAAAGGAGGCGGTGTCTGCGTAGGCCCGGCCTGTTGAGGTCCTTGCGGTACCTGTGGTTGTTTGTACTTGACCGGCGGTTCCTTCGCAAAGACCTCCCGCAGAATCATCAGGAAATCGATTAGGTTTGATCTCTGCATAAGATGGCGTAAGTCAGTCACGGGTCCTCTGGAGAAGAATCCAATGAAATGTATCAGGCAAACGGACATCCCATGCCTCAGCCCAGTGCGCAAGATAGTGATGATACACTTTTCCCTCCAGCGTCACATGCTGCCCTACTCGAACGGCCATGTCTGGCGTCGGAGTTACGTAGACCATTGGGGGTTCGCGTGGATATGTGTTCGGAATCCATAATGCGATTGGAAATTTGTAAACGGTGCCGCGAAATGACACTGGTATTGTGCCTGTCAGGTGGAGGAGTAAGGCAGAGAAACCGGTTTCGTATGCTGCGGGATGAACGACCTTCATTAGCACCAAGAATTCCAAGTTGAATATTGTCAAAGGGGGTGGAGTGGGGGAAAGGCCAATTTCGCAGTAGCACGATAACTTACTGTACACATCCGTCCGGGGGGACAGTGAGGGATATTGTGCGAGGACATTGGCGACATCGTAGTAAGTACGATTGGGATCCTGGTAGGTTTGCTTGGGATCGTAGTGATCCTGGAAAAGTCAGTATTTTCTCTACGCTGGAGAGAATTGAAAGTCGGAACGAACCCGAGTCAGCACACTGTATAGCCAGTTCAATGTCCTCTGCGGCACTGCAGCCATGTCGAAGGGGCGGATACAGGAGCTCGCATGGTGGGAAGTTGTCATGTCAAGAATGCTCGCCCAAGCTAAAAGGCGCTCTCCATCTTCCCCGCATCGCGTCTTGGCTGGAGCCATCACCGCCATCTACATGGGGTACCTGCTTGTGGAAGGCAAAGGGCAGCTTCAATGCATTATTGAGAAAATACAAGTCCTATATAATTGATGGGATCGAAAGTTCTGAAAATAAGTCGTAGATTGAGTATTGACAGAGACGAGAATAGTAGAGGTCAAATAGCCACGCCGCCATCCATCACTGTCGTTAACGGTATCGCTAATGCACAGAAAAGACAACACTACATGTACAATCATAGAGTACCTAACGCCGTAGAATGCAAACTTTTTCGCTCCTCTCCCTTCATGGACCCTCAAGAGAACATCACTGGAATAAAGAGATCAAGCTCGGGTTTTTCTTCTGACCCTTCTCCCCTTCTGAGCATCAGCAGGCTCCTCGTAGACCTCGGTCCAGACGTCTTCAAAAGTGGTCTTCTTCCGGCCAATCTGGCCCTCGAAGAAGTTCAATTTACGCACGACCTCCATGGCGCCGGTACCCAGACTGACGGTCTTGCCCATAATGATGCATTCGGAGACACCTTCGATAAGATCGGTACGACCAGCACCGCCAGCATCAAAGAGATGGTCTGCAGTCTTTTCGAAGGAAGCGAGCTGCAGAACTGAGTCACGCATCTTCGCGAGACCGAATCGGGTGATACCAAGGACCTCGCCCTTGTAGGTCATAACATCAGCGAGAAGTTGCATATGACGAGGGTCAATGCCCATGTCCTTCATGACCTCGCTGATTTCTTGGACGATGGTGACTCTGGCCGCTTCAATACCAAGGACATCACGCATCTCCATGACGTTGTTGGTAGACGTACGGAGACCATTGACTCCAAGCGTGGTCATGCACTCTTTAAGGCCATAACCTTCGACAAGAAGTGTATTGGTGCTTGACGTATCGTCAGTCCGGATGATGGCGCGGCTTGCTTGCGGGTGACCAAGCACCTGTATATCAGGAAGTATACGCTTGAGATGCTTGAGGCGGAGAAAAGGATCAGCACTGGTGGCTGCGATTTCAGTCTTGGACAGAGATGCTTTGCTAGCAGGGTCAATGTCCATGTGGATATGGATATGAGAATTGGTGCTTCGGAATTTCAGATCATCGGCCTTGAAACGCTTGTGGTTCTTGATGGCGTCGACAATGTTCCTGATCTTAAGCTCAAGCGCCAGGTTTTGGATGGTCTCCCAGTTAATCTTAACAGTAAGGTAGGCCTCCTTGCCAGTCCAGGCTTCTCGGACATAGTGAATGATATCCCTCAGATACGTCTTTTCAATACGTCCCTTGACGATACGTGCCGCAATGACGTTATCTTTGGTGACAAGGTCGCAGGAAATCACAGGGGTACTGATCTCCTTCGATGCGTTGATAATTTCCTTAATACGAGGAACACCTTGAGTAATACTCATACCGGCGACACCAGCAAAGTGGAAGGTCTTCAAAGTCATTTGAGTTCCCGGTTCACCGATCGACTGCGCACCAACAGCACCAACGGCGTGGCCAGGCTCGACCTGTGCCTTCTTATACTTCATCAAACATGATGTGATGAAGGTTCTAAGTGTCTTCTCTGTCAGCTTTCCGGTGTGGTTCAGGCCTTTCTGGCTCCTCTCATCTGACGGATCAATATCACCACCACGGGAGATAAGCTTGTCCGCTTTGCTGGAGATGTATTGTTGAATCGACTCAAGGAAGTCACGCGCGCTCTCAAATTGATCAACACCGTGGTCGCTTCTGTCCATGTAAGGAAGTTTATTGCCCAGCAGATCTTCACGAACTAATTTTGCACGCTCCTTGGAAAGCATCTCTTCACATACTTCCATAATTTCATGTGGAAGCAGACTCCGCTCGTCATTATCGTATGTGATGGACTCAGCGTGAATAAAAGTCCGGTCAAAATGGACAGGCTTAGCTTTACCTTCCATATCTACAGGATCCAGCTTGTCGTCACCATACTGGAACTGAACGATAGCATCCGAAGAGTTTCTGACAGTGTCATCATACCGACTTGAAAGGTCCTCGAGAGACTTCATGAGACGACGGGACATGTAACCAGTCTCTGCTGTTTTGACAGCAGTATCGACCAGACCTTCACGACCAGACATTGCGTGGAAAATGAACTCAGTAGGCAGTAGCCCAGAAAAGAAACTGTTTCGCACAAAACCTTTTGACGGAGGCTGTCGAGCGTTCTTCGGAAAATGGGGCAGCGTTCTGTCCTGGAAGCCGTCTTGCACACGTTGACCACCGATAATTTGCTGACCTACGAGGGCAACCATCTGCGACACGTTGATACTGGAACCCTTCGATCCCGAAGTAGCCATGATCAAAGGAGAGTTGTACTTGCTAAGTTGAGCAATACACTCGTCACCTGCCTGTTGACGGACCTTGCTGAGAATACCAGACAGTTGGTTCTCCATAGTCTGCAATTCATCACAACCAGGGTATTTCTCAAGTGTGCCAGCCTTATATTTGGCAATGACTTCGTCACACTGCGCGTAAGCCGCTTCAACGAGCTCATTCTTTGATCGTACAAGACTTTCACTGGGGTAGACATCTGTGATACCGATAGAAAATCCCATGTTTGTGAACCAACGCGCAGACAGCTTAGACAAGCGGTTCATACCCTCGGCGGCGGCAGCGGGACCGAAATCTCTGAGCATAATGTAAAACACATTGTCCTTCTTTCCGGAACCAATTGTCGCCTTGTCCATCACACCGCACATGACTTCGGAGTTACGGATGACAAGCCAGCCATCGTTTGGATCCAGGTCTTTTGGCCGACCATCCTTTGGCGGTTTGAATTCTCTGCAAGCAGCGTCAAGGTTAACCAGGACGGGGTCGTCCTTGCTGGGACGCATGAGGATGTTGAAGACCTGCTTTCCGGTCCACAGCATCTGGGGCTTGAGGACAGCAGGTGGAGGAAGATCAAATCGGGTTTCCGGCCCCAGCATATAGAGACAAATTTGCGTAAAGGACCGACGGTCGAAGAAATTATCCTTACTACTTAGGATATAGGCAGCACTGATGAAATCCTGAATGGCAGAGATGATGGGTTCTCCGTTCTTCGGAGTGGCCAAGTTATTCTTCACACCCATCAGTTCCATGGCTTCGGCTCTCGCCTCTTCCGTCTGGGGCACATGAAGATTCATCTCGTCGCCGTCGAAATCAGCATTGTACGGGTTGCAAACACACTCGTTGAGCCGGAACGTCCGATGCGGGCGAACTTTGGCGAAGTGAGAGAGAATACTGAGCTTGTGAAGCGAGGGTTGTCGATTGAAAAGAACGATATCGCCATCCTCAATGTGACGCTCGATCACGTCTCCTTCTTGGATCTGATCGGCAATCATGTTGAGATTACCATATTTCAAGAAAAGCTTGAAATCCGAACCTTTCTTGATAATATAGTTCGCTCCTGGCCATTTCTTTGTTCCGTTTCGAACCCTTTGCTGTAGTTTCTCCTTGTTGTAGCGGGTGACAACTTCGGGATAGGTCATGTTCTTCGCCACTAATTCTGGGACGGCGACTTCATCAACTCGTAGATTGGGATCAGGCGAAATGACAGTTCTACCGGAGAAATCAACTCGTTTTCCAGAAAGATTACCACGAAAGCGTCCTTGCTTTCCCTTCAAACGCTGTACGAAACCTCGAATAGGCTTGCCTAGATCTGCTTTGTTGAGACCAGGGACATCACTGTTGATGTAAACAGCAATCTGGAGTTGCATGTAGTCCCAGCACTCAACAATAGTTTGAACGGGTGCTCCTTTCATAAGGGCATTCTTCAGGTTGATGTTACTCTGGACAATATCTCCCAGCTTGGCTGTCAAGTCATCCTCGGTGGAAGCAGCGTCTTGGCCAACGGAGGGACGGATACACACTGGGGGTGCAGGAATAAATTGCCAGAGGAACATTTCAGGTCTGGCTTCCTTCGGGTTCAGTCCAAGCAATTCACAGTCGGTATCGGAGACCTTCTTGAACAGATTGAGAACGCGGAGGGCATTCATATCATCCTGAGCCTTCTTGTAGTGCTTCTCTACCTCTGCGTTGGAAGTCCTAGCTTCATCGAAGGAACGGTCGAAGACAATCTTGCTGGGCGGTGGAACCTTTTTCATTGATGTTGACACGTTGAACGCACGAAATTTATCGTGTGTGATCTTGAGGGCACTGTTACCAGCTTTTTTGACCACACCATTGACAGCACCGCATGCCTCGCATGTCCGCGTCTTCCGGCAGCGTTCATTGATGCGTTTCGCAATCTGTAACCGTCGAAGGTTATCCAACCCCGGCCGACGCATCTCGCGGAGAAAAGCACGTCGCTCTGCCTCGGGCAACAGAATGCGCGAACACTCCTTGCAAATCTCCTGCAGAATACTGATAACACGTTTAAAGTATCCGACATGAAAAGCAGGTAGGACGAGTCTCACGTGGCCGAAATGACCGTTGCAGACCTGAAGGGAGCCCCCGCATGTTTGGCAAGTCGCGGTCTTGCTTGAGATACCCATGCGCCCATCGAGAGGACCGTGTGGAACCACCGCTCTGTCATGTTCGAGATCGAAGAATTTCCGATCGGAGACCTCCACTACAGCTTGACTGACTATGTCGTCGTTGGACCTGTTTTAGCGGATCAAAAATTAGTCACAATCATCTAGCACTATGACAGCAAGTCTCTGAAAGCGGAACAAGAGCATTCATACAGTACACCGAATTTTAATTCTTTTATAACTTTGGGAACGCGGTCTATGACCTGGGCCTTGCCCAGGTCGACCTGCACACCTTCTGGAGGCTGCATTGCCGTTGTCAAGAGCTGTTCATGGCAATGAGCCAGAGATGACTAAACTGAGTTGCAGACGGCAACGCTGTGTAAATTCGGTTGGTATAATATGCTCCAGAATAGTAAGAGCTCTGTGATAAAGACGAGCGAAGCCGCTGCGATAGTGAATCTTGTCAAAAAGAAGCTGAAGAGAAAAGGCGACCGTTGGAGGAGAAATTGTTCAGATCATTGCGGCCGCGGGGTCGGCGACGAACTTTTTTTGCGGCCAGGAGCTCCAGCTCCGGCCCCTCAAGATTCCGACCAATCAACACCCAGAACTTCATCCATCATGGAGATATTGATAGTTTGCTGATACTGTAAATGTGCAGTAGATATAGATAGGGGTATATATTTGAACGATAAATATAAATAGATATACAACATAAATAAGACGATACTATTTTACAGATGCGGAAGCATTTCAAGTCGTTTATTTGGCGAGGAAAGCCTGGAACGCCTTATGCTCAATCACCACGTTTCCAACAGCCCGGAGTCTCTTTCGTCCTTCTTTCTGCTTCTCCAGCAGTTTCCGGCGCCGACTGACATCACTAGCATGGAGCTTGGCCAAGACATCTTTTCGATAGGGTTTGACAGTTTCTCGGGCGATGATCTTTTTACCGACAGCGGCCTGGATCACGACCTCGAACAGTTGTCGATCGACATGCTCTTTGAATTTTGTCACCCATTGTCGTCCGAGCCTTTCCACTTGACTCAAGTGGACGACGCGAGCAACAGCATCGACAGGCGCCTTATTAACCAAGAGTTGTAGCTTGACGATGTTCCCCGGCTGCCAAGCGGATTCCTCATAATCCAGGCTTGCGTAGCCTTTAGTGGACCCCTTGAGCTTGCCGAAAAAGTCATCGACCAGTTGAGCAAGAGGCAGTTCATACTTAAGTATAACCTGCGTCGCTGTGAAATACTCTAAACTCTTCTGCTCACCTCGGTTTGCCTCACAAAGTTCAATGACCTTGCCAAGGTACTCCTCGGGGAAGGCCAATGTAGCCAGGACGTAGGGCTCTTGAATCTCAGCCACCTTGGAGCGCAGTTCTTCGTCTTCCGGGAATTTGACAGGGCTGGTAATGATCTCTTCTTTTCCGTCCTTCCAAATGATCTTGACAGGTACTGATGGAGGCGTGATGATGATGCTAGCACCGTGCTCCTGACGTAAGCGATCCTCAAAGACAGAACAGTGCAGTGTGCCTAGAAATCCCAGTCTGAAGCCTGCGCCAAGAGCCTCTGACGACTCCTTCTGGACGGTGATACTCCTGTCGTTGAGCACGAGCTGGTTGATACTGTCTTCCAAGTGCTCAAAGTGGTCTGCATCCACTGGGTAAGCCGCCACAAAAACCATTGACTTGGGCTCTTCAAAGCCCGGAAGCGGCTCAACGGCTTTCTCGAACCCGACCCTTGTAAATGTGTCACCAATCTTTGCTTCTTTGCTTCGTTTCATACCAGGATTGAAATAGATGTATCCGACTTGGCCGGCACGGAGCACGCTCTGTGGTGTTTCGTTTGGATACATGATGCCAACCTCGCCAACGTAGTACTTAAGACCTGTCGCAAACGACACGACCTGCTGACCCGCTCGAATTTCACCGTCGAAAATACGGACCAGACAGATTACGCCTTTGTAGGAATCGTACCAGGAGTCGACGAGTAACATTCGCAGGGGCTTCTTGCAATCGCCGATGGGGCTGTTGAGAGTCAGTAGGGGAAGGAGCTTATGAAGATAGACAGGGAAATAGCCATACGCTGGTATCTTCTCAATAACTGTCGGAAGTAATTTCTCAACATTGAGTCCTGTCTTGGCTGAAACCATCACTGCGTTCTCGGTGTCGAGCTCGAAGGAATTCTTCATCTGCTCAAGAGCCCGCTCTGGTTCAGCGGACGGCAAATCTACCTTGTTGATGACTGGAATCAATTCCAAGCCCTGCGCAAAAGCGAGGTAAAAGTTTGCGACAGTCTGTGCCTGAATTCCTTGACTGGCATCGACCAGGAGCAATGCACCTCCGCAACTAGCATAACTGCGCGATACCTCTGCACGGAAGTCCACATGGCCCGGAGTATCGACTAGGTGCAATAAATAGTCTTCACTATTGTGATTGTATATCATCGAACAAGTTTGCGCCTTCACGGTGATGCCACGTTCCCGCTCCACATCAAGCTTGTCCAACACTTGTTTGTTCGAGCCGGGCTCAATCGTTCCTGTGAGTTCGAGCAGGCGGTCGGAAAGTGTGCTTTTGCCATGGTCAACATGGGCGACGATGCAAAAGTTCCGGTATCGCTCGATTGGAATCGCTGCTATTCTGTTCTCGAGGTCGGATACCGGTTTCGTAGCGGGTGATCTCGAACCACCGCGAGAAGCGGAGCTGGCGAAAAATCGGGGAGTGTTAGCAAGGACAAATGGCGCCCTGACCAGGCTTGCAGCTGTGCCTTTCGGTGCAGCGCTCAGCCATTTGGCTAACTGCAGGCATCCTCGCATCTGGAGTACTGCAATGGCATGGGAATGGAATGCCTTTTTGGATGAGGATTTGAGCTGTCGTCTGCCGATTCCGAGGAAAAAAAATGGCGGCACCGAATCGCTGCGGAGAAAAAGTGCTGAGCCACGGGCGGTGGAACAGCGGATTGCTGCGGTGACTATCGAGGTAAACAAATGCTGCCTCTTTTTTGACCAGTCAAGAGACCCCACGAACGAGCAAACATCCCATCTACAACCCCGAGTTTGATCAAAATACGCTGAAAATGTCAGCAACGAAAGATAAATCCAAGGTGCACAAGCTCTCCATCAAAGGTGAGACTCAGATTTGGCGTCTGTTGATTGATTCTTGAAGCTCATCACACCCATTTATGATAGGGTCAGCGAAGCTCGTGGCGGAATTCGTGAGTCCATTCCATTGATTCATATAGGTTTTAGATGGAGGACGCTGGTTGACACGATATAGTTTGAATACTCGATAAACTCCATCCTGTATGTTGATGTGCTGTAGAGGATTGGGTGCAACGCATACTCATCGCTTTGGCTCCTAGGTTTCAACGAGGGGTATATCCACCAGAAGACTTTACAACGTCAGTTCATGCCAGCCCACGATAGCGGTAGATAATTGACTCTAATACCGATACAGTGTTAAGAAATATGGTCTCAATATGCTCGGTTGGTCCATTACCTCGCTGCCCACAACGCTCGCTGATCGAGTCCAGTTACCGCCGACGACCAGGTCAAGGCCTACATCAAGAAGATTATGTCGCAGTTAAATAAGTGGATGCTTGGAGGCAAGATATCGAAACTTGTTGTGGTGATAACAGATAAGGAGACTGGGGAGCATGTCGAAAGATGGCAGTTTGACGTAAGGCAGCCTCTTCACTGAATGGATTCGCGCAGAGGCTGATTGGAGTTTGATAATTATCAGGTCCAAATATTCGGAAAGCATACCAAGAGCCAAACTTCTCGAAAATCTGCCGATAAGGAGAACGCCACTCCGGGGTATGTCTCCCTCTTCCTCCCATGCCCAACACCAACGATACTAATGAAACCTTCTCTTGTACAACAGAGACACGGAGATGCAAGATTCGACCGCAGTCGAGAAGACAGAGAAAGAAATCCAGGAAGAGATACAGGCTATCTTCCGCCAAATTACGGCCTCTGTCACTTTCCTCCCAGTTCTGGACGGAGACTGCACATTCAACGTCCTCGTGTACGCTGACGCAGACTCGGAGGTGCCCGTAGAATGGGGCGACAGCGATGCCAAAGACATCAAGAATGCCGAGAAAGTGCAGCTGCGAAGCTTCAGTACGAATAACCACCGAGTGGAGACCCTGGTCAGCTATCGCCTGGCCGAATGACCGCTTATTGTCCAAATTTGAGTAAATTGTTCTTACAGGATGGCGTTCAGGAAAGGGAGTAACACAGCTGGATTACCTACATTTTGTGATGGCTTTCAATACCTCTTTAATGCAAAAACGATGTGGAATGTCCTTTGGAAATCTGTAGTGAATGCACATAATATCTACATTTCATGTGAAGTACAGATGACGCTCAATACGCTCAATACCAAGGTAGCTGGTCCAGCTTCGGAAACAGCTCATTATCGTTCACTCCTCCATGCCAACGAATAAGCTCCTCAACGACTTCCTCCAAGTCCATATCAACAAATACTTCGTCTTCCATGCCAGGCTTCCATCCTCGCTTAACCCTCTTCGCTGCCAGCTCCTCGCCGACACCATACAGATCACGTCTCCACAAACCGATTCCACTCTTTTCTTCCCCTGAGATCAGTGACGCCAGGGGCGTTACTTCTTCTGGAGGATTGATCCCAACGACAGTTCCAGAGCACCAAGTTTGTCCCCCACTCTCACTGAAGGACGTCCTCAACCCGAGAGCCGGAAAATGACACTCAATGAACCGCTGGCGCTTGAACTCATGCGTAACAACAGTTATTTTAATGGGATACGTTCCGACGTACGATCTGAATCTGACCAGAGAGAAAAGCACATTCTGATAGGAGTCTGTAGCGTTGGTTTCGGCTATGACTCGATCAGGATCGATCCTGGAAGAGTAAGAGAAGTAATCATTGTCTTTGGCCAAATTCTGTCGGAGGATGTCAATTTATGTCGCTTCGCGCTGGGAAGAATCATATAGTCTCACATGATACGATGTGCCTTCTGGTATGTCCGTTCTGTCTTTCTTTGTTGGACCTCTGGAAAAGAATCAGCTACTACAGATCCACCGGTATGACCTACTAGTACTCTAACAAAAGGGAAGGCTTACCCCGAAAACACCAGCAGTCCATACGGATCGTCCGCCAACGTCCGAAGACCAGCCTGAACATGTGCGGTGAATGTGGGCGTTTCACCCCTTTGGAAAGGTTCAATCAGCCTACCCATAGTGGGCATGGTTAGCACGCGAAGGTAGATTATACTGTGTAGTATAGGTGGACATGAATTATGGGACTCCCAATCGCTTGGAATAGCCACTCGACTCATCTCACCATTCATCCTCGGAGAGTCCTTTTGTAGGTCCACCAATGTATATCGCATGACAGCAAACGACTATTAAGTGATTGCAGGCTGATATTCGAGAGCTTGGTGACCTTTCCATCGCTTTTGGCCAAGATTTTGAAGCGTGGAAACACTGAGAATTGTGGGTGACAAGGCTATCGATAAGCAGATGCTGATTTGGGAGATGTTTTAATGATGCGGCGTACTCATGAGACATCGGACTTTACTCGATTATATGAAAGCTAGACTTCTCATCAGAGAGCTCAGTTGGCACTAAATAATCAAGGTACACCATCGGAAGAAGTACTTCTACTTCTTATTCAGTACGCAAACTTAATATGAGAAGAAGCATGGAAATTGAGCGAAAAATCTATCGTACAGTACACGTTTATGTGTTTATGGGACAATTGAAAAAAACCCGCCCAGAGATATGAGGTGGTGCCCGTAGAAAGTAGTCGCGAAAGGAATCAGAAATGCATCACAAAACTCCATCTCATGACCATATCATGACCCTATGTGCGATGCTCAAATGAGAAACATGACGCTGACCCGACAAATGCGAAGGTGGGGAAAAACCACCGCAGAATGAACACCGTGCTCACATCCATTTTGTCAATGTGCAACCATAGTAAAATAAAAAAGACATCAGAACGATGGGTTAAACTGATGCAAGAATTAAGGCCCTGCGCCGTCAGTGAGATAGATCTTTCCGGAGGGTATCATAAAAAGAGAGTGGCAAAGGAACGGAATCAATTCAGAGGATCATGGCGGAAGGTGCAGTTGTCGCCCTTGAGACACTTTCCTTCGCGCCAGTATCGGCAAGGGACTAATCCAGCCTTTGGCTGTTACAGAGTCAGCGATGTATTTTTGCAAATCAGGTCTCGGTATGATACTTACGTGTTTCTTGTTTGGTGCTCCAAACTTGCTTCGCTTGGCGTAGCCAAATCTATCATCACCGGATTCTTCGGATCCATCCGTCTCACGCATACGCTTGCGCTCCGGGTCTTCGAAGTATTGACCAGAAGGTTGGGATGAGCCAGCCTGCTGGTTTTGGTTGGCGAATTGTGAGATTATGGCAGCGAGATTCGGCGCCATCGCCGGTTGCGATGGCTGGACTTGGGGTACAATAGGCGCCGGCGGCATCTGTTTTTGTGCACTCATGACAGCCAATATTTTTTGGAAATCGAGGCCCTGCGTTGCAGGTGCCTGAGAAACGGTTGGGAACTGGGGAATTTGTGGAACTGAAGGCTGCTGCTGGCGGAACATGCTGATGGTCCGCTCCAGGTCAGACATGGGCGCCTGTGACGCAGGCTGAGGAGGCGGGGGTGGCGGCGGAGTAGACTGTTGCTGCGATGCATTCTGGATGATTTTGAGCAAGTTTGAGATGTCGAATTGGTTGGTTTGAGCAATAGGCGGCGCAGCCGCAACAGGGGCCGGTTTCGGGTTGACCGCTGAGTAATATCGCTCTTGTCGAACCTATAAATATGAGTATCAGAAGCCCGTACAAAAAGGTGCCGACGAGGAAGAATTGGATGTGTTACCTTGATATGATCCGGCAATTCTCCAAAAGAAGTCATTTCAGTCATAGGTTCATCAGCGTCGGTCTGTGGCGGCTCCTTTGGCGAGGGAGGAATATCCGCAGGAGACGTGTAAAAAACCATGAGCGTAGTAGCTTCCCTATGATCCTGAGCCTGCTTCTCGGGACTAGAAGGCTCTTGCGTGCCACCTCGTTTGATGTAGTTTCTGGAGCGATCGTCAGATGTCATATCGCCTTTGTCAATTTCTAGATTCCGTTAGCAAATATCCCATAAGTTGCGTCAATACCGGCTTACCCGAAGGCTCTGTATAGTCCATCAAATTCTCTTCACGAATGACGCCATCATCGTCATCTTCCAAATCTTCAAGTTCTCTGTGCAGTTTAAGGGCACTACCCTCTCCTTTGATGTCGCCAATTTCTCCCTGCGATCGATCACCCGGTCCTAGCTCCTCGTCAGGGTCGTGGGTGAAGAGACGGACTTCCGTCAGAGACTCGTCAGGTTTCCACGTAACGCGCAGTTTTCTCCGAGCCTCCTTGCGAAGTCGCTTCTGACGTTCTTCTTCGGACTCAGGGGGTCGGTCCTCAGCAGGCTCAACTGATTCAGAGTCCTTCTGCTTATTAAGATCTGCCATAATATCGCCAAAGGAGAAAGTAGGTCTAGGAGGTGGCGTCTGAGTTTCTTTCTTCTCGGCCGGAGGGCTGATCATTGTTAGCATCATTTGTGAGGTCCCACACACACGAGCTTCGCGTTCTGCGTACCTTGTTTTCGCTGCAGCGGCGGCGGCAGCGCGCTCCGCATTCGACGTGCCTGGTCGTTTGGAAGCAGAAACCAAGCTGCCAAAGAGGCTTGTAGGCTTGGGAGCAATAATGTTTGCTTTCGGACGCGAGACAGCTGCAGCAGATTTGTTCTCCTGAACTGTCTCTTGTGGGCGTTTGACCAGGCCATTAGCGATAGCATTGCCCGCCTTTGCACCAGGCTTGATATTGGATGTTACAATCATCCGCTTGGAAGCAGCCTGGCCATTGGTTTCTCCCTCCCGAGGCCTCTTCGAACCAGCAATTTCAGGGCGGGAATTATTTGCATGTGCTGGTTCAGAGGCAGAGCTCTTGGTCGCCGACCCTTCTTTAGCTGCGGGCTTGGTCGCCTCCTGTTTTCTTTTCGTGGAAGCAGCAGCATTATCTAGGATCTTCTGAGAGAGTTCCTTGACAGTGGGACCTCCCTTCTTCACGAAACGGGGTAGAAGTTTGGCAATATTGGTTTTCTGGAGTACCTCCTCGTCCACGGTGCCAAAGCGTGCGAGTAACTATGTTTCAAACGCTCTTAGTCCCCATGCCGAACCGGATGCCTAAATAAAGATGGGAGATGTACCTTAAGTATATTGACCGTGAATGCCCCATCCACGTCGGACGCCTGATGTCGATCTAGAAGAAAGGAATACATGGCAGCGAGCGCCATCGGATGTTCTCCCAACCTGAACCCCCATGTTAGCCATTCAGAACCCGGAAATGCGTAATTGATAATGCCAGAAACTTGGAAAGAAACCGAAGTACATGCGACAGATCCAACCAACTTTGACGGGTCAAGGTTAGTTCGTTGGCATTTCAGCGCTTCCTCAAGATTGATATTAAGGGCCCAGTTGAAAACCACAAAAGGGATTTCACCTTCTGGTCCTCGGGCACAGAGCGATTAATCGCTCGTACTAAAGATCATCTTCTAAGAAGGCTCCCTGACCATCGACGCTAATAGATTACGGGGGAGATATTTCTCGATTCGTTTCTGACTTCTAAGGCCATAACGACGAAATGCCAGAAGAGCAAGAGAAGGAAAAGATAAAGGACATACTTCTCAACGATAGCCGGGTGGCCTTTTTCAAGAGTGGTACTGACAACCACATCCATCAGACGACGTTGCAGGACAACATCCTTCTTGAGCTGGGCTGCTTTGTCGTTCTCATCTTTGTTCTCTGCCATCTTCATCGCTTGACTGCTTTCTTTCCACGCATCCCTCACACGTTTGACAACGTCTTTAAATGCAACTAAAGCATTTTTGACCTTATCAGCATTGGGTCTGCGATTGCGCGGCGACCAGACGGCTTGAAGAGTATCGTATTCCACAGCAGCCTCAGGTTCACTGGGTCGCACCGGTGGTATGGGGGACGGCTCTTCGGGAAATTGAATTTCAAGGTCGGAGTCATCAGAAGTCTCGCTTTCCGACGCCGAAGACTTCCTCGCAAGAGTCGTTGATTTCTTTGACACTGTCTTCGTGCGAGCTTTCTTCTTCGGCGGTTCAGTTGGTTTTACCTGCAGAGTCGAGTCTACAGAATTTTGACCTGAATATTATCAATATTGCTATTTAGTACAACAAGGCTACCATGAAGGCAGATGGAGAGAAAAACCCGCGGACCACTTACCGTTGACTTGAAAAGTTCTTTCAAAAGCATTTTGACCGGGAATAGGTCGATTATTACTTGTACTCTGACTCATAACAGAAGGCACTTGCAAGTCATTCTCGAAGAAGTTAAACAGCCTAGCACCGACTGTAAGTTGGTATCTTTACTTGAATAATTTATGAGGGTTTAAAACTTACTTCCCATCATCGGGCCGGCCATAGTCAGCTGAATTCACGTACAGAAAAGGGTTTTGGAGAGAAGAATTTTGATTAGAAGACTGCTGTGCGGGATTAAGAATCTGAGGATTGATGGTGGGGTCATCAGTAACGTTCGTAGCTGGCTCAGCATAATTGGTTATGAAATTCATCTACTGCATGTCAGTGAGACGTCCTTAGGAAGATGAGTCTTTTGTATTCGTACCGAGTTCCCTTCGGAGTATCCGGCAGGAAGTGAGTATGATGCAAGAGGCGTTTGGTGTGCGACGGACTGGTAATGGGTTTGCTGGGAAGTCTGCGATCGAGGGGCCTGCGCTGAATTTGATTGAGGAAAGGCATCCGGAAGCGACATGTGCTGAGAAGAATAAAAGTTCTGAGGGAATGAGTAAGATTGATATGGAGGGTTGTCCGTAGCAGGGAGAGGCCGTGAATCGAACGTCACCTGGCCTGGAGGATATCGATGGACCTGATGGTACTGACTGGGGACCCCAAGACCTTGTGGAGCTGGCGAAAGTATTTGCTGTTGTTGTTGATGATGGTGGTGTTGCTGTAGTGAATTCTGTTGCCAAGACTGGGGAGTTGACGAGGAATAGATGCCATGATCATGCTCTTCATGTGACGGTACTTGTGTCCTTTGCTGATGCTGTTGACTGAAGATTGGATGGTCCCAGCTAATCCCCATTGACTGAGTTTGCTGCTGCGGCTGTTGTTGTTGCCGATGTTGTTGTTGCTGGTGCGACTGATGCAGCTGCTGTTGGGTTGGGAGTGGATGTTGGTGTGGAGGATCGGGACCGGGGTATAACGAATCCAGATTGTTCCAATATTCAGGCTGGACTGAGCCAGGAGTTACTGAGCTGCGATGCAAGCTGGGCATCATGCCCTGTTGCGAGGGACGATCCATTTTGGGCTTAATTTGCCCGTTATAGCAGACGTTGACTTCGATCGCAGGTTGTAGTTGTTATTGTACTAAAAGGGTAATCTTATAAAGTCACATGTACCCACGTGTCTGGGATACCCAATATAGTAAAGTTCAGTTGCCGCTTTCTCGGGTCGGAGTTGGCAGCAGCCGGTGGAGAACTTGAAGTAGCAGCGAGGGATTTAATTGGGTGGCTGCTCAAGCCAACGGCAGTGCAGCTGATTGAAGTGTGAAAGAACGGTTTGTAGAACTTGATACGTCCAGATTGAAGGCGGTCAAGCCAGGAGAAAAATCAAGAGATTCCCGCCTTGCAGAGAGCGGCCGCAGGAGCGAACCTTGGGGGGGAACCGAAGGAGTTGTCAAGCAAGTTTCTTTGGTGCACTCCGTACAGTAAGGCCGACCAGTGTGGCAGTGATTATCCACCCGCCTTGGAGAGCCTACCTTAGGTACCTTAAAATGACCTGGACTTGCTGGTAAGGATACTGTAGCGGCCACAGGCTGGAAAAGGTTTGTGTCTGCAGTCCCTAAGGCGTGTCCTGCAACTCACGTTCCGATCTTGCGACCGTCTTGCGCCTTTTAGAAGCACCTTAGGTACCACACAAATTGGTCAACTCTTGTTTCGAATACACCGACCAGAATTAAGGTAGAGGTTGTGGTCTGTTCCTTTTGTTCCTGGAATTCACTGCTCCCACTTCCTTTGTTCCTTAATCCCCAGCCTTGTGTTTTGTTCCCTTATTATGCGCCCTTTTGTCACCTTGACCTGCCTTGCCCACCTTTTTCTGTCAGGCAGACGCGACCAGTCAGCTCGAACTGCTAGTCCTTGTGGACCTTTCTTTCCTCTAAACTTGTCTTAAAGATAAAAGAAAAAGGTTCTCATACAAAGAACCGCCCTGGATAGCAGTTCAGTAGCATAGTAATTCGCTTTACGGGGATGGTTGAGAGGATAGGGATGGATTGTTGTTGGTCGTGGTGATGAGGTAGAACTGAAAAGCTGGGCGGCTCATGGGGCGGTCCTGGTAATATTAAGGTGATTTCGCTGCTACTCCTGTTCAAGCCTAGCTGTAATCACGTGATTGTCCCAGCCACGGTTCTCCCCAATTCGACCAAATAGTTTGCTCTGTTTGTATTGAACTAAGGGAGAAACAGCCTAGCCCAGGATTATGTCAGCTCCAACAATTGGGAGCATCTCAGGATGCCAGGTGGAGAGATACCGCGATAACATCATAGTACGGTCGGTAGTTATTCTTGGATTCCCCTGAGAGGCCAGGGTGAATGCAATAAGAAATTCATTTTTATCATCTCTGCGACTTGATCTTCTTCATTCCTCACAATACAGGTGGGCGTGTCATGGTTCGAGTATAATTGCTTGATTGGTTTGGAACAGCGCATGTGCAAGTGAACATACCATGGGGTCTCACGCAATGTCTCTGCGAGACCGTCAGGTCGGTAGGTTTCCCGATGCGTTGAAAATCATTCAATGAATTTAGCAAGTCGCTAACTGGTTTCATAGCGTCTATTCAGAAGATCCTCAATTTGAACCACGAGCCCCACGCGACGGATGATGCCCCTCACGATATATCAGCTCAAGGTCTCATCTCCACGCCTATTCTCAATGAAGATGGCGATCCCATTTGGAAGGTCTTAGTGTTCGACAACATGGGCCGGGATGTCATCAGCAGCGTACTTCGCGTAAACGACCTTCGAGCTTGGGGTGTCACTATTCATCTGTACGGTCCTTGCCGTGGAAGGAGCATAGAATCGCAGCTAATTGTTATCTTAAAGGAATCTCAACTCTACCAGATATCCCATCCCCGATGTCCCCGTCGTATACCTCGTTGAACCGACTCCTGCAAACATCCAAGCAATTGCCAATGATCTCTCCCGTGGACTTTATTCTCCTGCCTATGTGAACTTTCTCTCATCCATACCTCGGCCACTTCTTGAAGACTTCGCGTCTCAAATAGCTTCCACCGGTACCGCGGAGCATGTTGCTCAAGTTTATGACCAGTACTTGAATTTTATCGTAAACGAGCCGGACCTCTTCAGCTTGGGGCTGGGCAACGACGCATATTGGAAGATCAACAGCGCCAAAACGAGTGATGAAGAGTTGGACGACATTGTTGACAAGATTGTTAGCGGGCTGTTCAGTGTTAGTGTCACTATGGGTATGTTTCAAACTTTTCCGCGCTTGAGAGTCAGCCGTTGATCATTCCTGGGATAAACAGGTGCAATTCCAATCATCCGTTGTCCGAAAGGCGGAGCGGCAGAGCTGATCGCCACCAAGCTCGACCGTAAACTACGTGATCATATTCTGAATTCGAAAGACAACCTGTTCTCCAGCAACAAGAAAACAGCCGCAGGAGTCCCTTCTTCACGACCGGTCTTGATTATCGTCGACCGTAATGTGGATTTGGTACCCATGCTGTCGCATTCATGGACCTACCAATCATTAGTACAAGACGTGCTTCAAATGCGGCTCAACCGGATAACCGTTGAAACTCCGATTGACGAGACGAACCCTGCCAAGGGCGTGACAAAGAAAGTATACGATTTAAACAGCAATGATTTCTTCTGGAAGCGTAACGCTGGAACACCTTTTCCTCAGGTGGCGGAAGATATCGATGCTGAATTGACGCGCTATAAAGAAGACGCAAATGAAATCACGAAGAAGACTGGGGCTTCTTCTATTGAGGACTTGCAGAATGACACCAGCGCTTCTGCGCAGCACCTCAAAGCTGCGATTACCCTGCTTCCTGAGCTGCGGGAACGCAAAGCCATACTGGACATGCACATGAATATAGCAACTGCACTGCTCAAGGGGATCAAAGACCGTCAGCTGGATAATTTCTTCGAGCTCGAGGAAAACATTACGAAACAATCAAAATCGCAGATCATGGAATTGATTAATGACCCTGCGAAAGGCAGCAACCCGACCGACAAGCTCCGGCTGTTCCTTATTTGGTTCCTAAGCACAGAAACAGACCTATCCCGCGCAGACCTGAGCCAATTTGAAGAGGCTCTCACGCGCGCGGGAGTTGAGGATATCAGCCCACTGACCTACGTGCGCCAGGTTCGAGAGCTCACCCGGATGACCATGATGACGACTGCCGCACCGCAGCAGCAGTCCTCGGATTTGTTCCGTGGATTCTCATCGCTTTCCAACCGCCTCACTGACCGCATCACATCCGGAGCACTGGGTGCTAATTTCGATTCACTCATTTCCGGCGTTAAGAATTTCCTCCCTGCAAACAAAGACCTCACCCTGACCAAGATCACCGAGTCCATCATGGATCCGTCCTCAGCCTCCAGTTCAGCAATTGCAAAAACAGAGAACTATCTCTATTTCGACCCGAGGAGCGCAAACGCACGTGGAGCTATACCCCCGGCGTCTGCGGCTCGCAATCCACAAGCCCCAGGAGCTCTTGGGGGGGTGGAACGAGGGACAAGCGCGACTTTTGGCCAGCGTCGCCAGGCATTCAACGAAGCAATCGTATTCACCGTTGGTGGAGGTAGTATGGACGAATACGGCAATTTGCAGGACTGGGTGCGCCAAACCAGCGGACAGCCGGGCGATGGTGCAGGGGCCGGCATTCGTGCTGGAGCAGGGACTATGGGTGGAGCTAGGCGGAGAGTCGTCTATGGCAGTACGGATTTGATGAATGCTAAAGACTTCCTGACGGAGTCGTTGTCCAAACTTGGCCGGGAAAGTTGATCCAGCTTCATGGAGGCAACCAGTTTGTAAAGAAAATAGATTCATCTATTACATACCTTAATAAATATCTTATGCTATCATGATTGCATTGCCTCTACATAATCCAATACAAGCGACAGAATGGCTAGCTATTTGGTATGAATTGTTCTTTGAGTTATCGAATTAAAGTCATTTTACGAGGTTTGGCAAAAACCACCAAAATATATCTTAAAACTCTACGGATTTGCCGGCGTCACAGCATGCCCGAAAATAGTAGGATTTACTAGTAAAACTCGACAGTAAATGACAAATTAAATATATTCGAAATCCAGATCATTCTTGATTTCTTCCAGGGGGTTCCACTTCTGGCACTTCGCTGCGTGTGAAGGGTCCCTTGCAAGGCCTCTTCTACTAAATACTTCTCCAAAACTAATTCATTACCTAGTAGATATATAAAGCTATCCTTAACCATTTCAGGCCTAGCTGACCGCTGTGGTGTTAGAATAAGGTATGGAGTTCAATCTAGATCTTGCATATCTTGCGTATCAGTGTAGGGAACCCTTGCAGGCCACTGAGTTAGAAGTACATAGATCTCTCTAGATCTTAAGTATCTTTGAGAGCATCTATGAGCCCCTTCAAGGCGCTATCTATTCCATCCTGCGAGCGTAATCATCTCCATTTCCCATTAGGTTAAGTTCTCATGACGATAGTGGAAAGGCTAATCTTCCGTAATGTGTGTTCAGAGTGTTACCGCAGTCGTCGCCTCTGCGGGTTGAAGATGCAAACAACAGGCAACTCATCACGAAGAAACGATATTGAACTCAAAAGTGCTTGGGACGCTGAGACATCGTGAATGCAGTGTTGAATCTCCTGTTCTTGAACTGTCTTGATGAAACGACCCAGTGTACATCCGCCCCTATCTCAAACTTCTCGACAAGACTCACATCGTACCGGGATCGTCATCAGCACCGAGGGATCTGGCCTAGTCAGGCTGTCGAATCCAGTGTCGATAGTGCCGTGATGAAATGCCTTGCAAATTGACTGTGATGGCTGCCTGTCAGCGGTGAATCCCGATGGGGCCGTGATTGACGTTTTCTGTTGGCGATGTTCTTTGTCTGTCCGTCTTGATATTGTTCTTGCCTCCCGCCTTGACATTGTTCATCTCGACCTCATCACAATCAGGTCTCGGCAATTCTGGTCATTCTCTTTCAGCTTCTCAATAGGGACAAGCAAAGTCATGATGAACGCTTTTGTGGACAGGGGCCCACCGTGCTGTCATCTAAATATTGTTACACCTCTCCATGGCCATTCAATATATTGTTTGTTTCGGGTGTTGCACTCCATATAGCATTCCCCCGGCTACCAACAAGTGTTCAGACGGACCGCCACAGTCGGTTAGATAGGCAGCTGCTATACTTCGGCCTCGCATCTTCTACAATGCTCAATCTCCATATCTAGACACCCTTGGACGTGGTGTTCGTCTTTTTGTGAGCGCGTCCGCATCTTCAAGCACCTCTATCGGCTGACTGATACGTAAACAAGTTTTTGGCACTTCCTTGATCGCTGGATCGATCACAGTAAAACATGAACTCGACATTCGATCCTTGGACGCAGAATATCACTCTGACTCGTTCCGACGGGACAACGGTCATCTCATCTCTGGCACTAGCGGATGAGTTCCTGCGCTACATGATCCGCCTCAGCATCAACTATGGCGCCCAGCTCGGCGCAAGCGTCGTGCTCCTCCTAGTCCTCATGCTGCTGACAAGACCAGAGAAGCGCGTCTCATCCGTTTTCATGCTGAACGTTGCTGCGCTACTCGCCAACATTATACGTCTGGGCTGCCAGCTCAGCTATTTCTCCACCGGATTTGCTAAGATGTATGCGTTGCTGGCTGGCGACTTTTCCAGAGTGTCACGCGGCGCTTATGCCGGCCAAGTCATGGCGTCTGTGTTCTTCACCCTTGTCCTTATCTGCGTGGAGGTCTCCTTGGTGCTTCAGGTGCAGGTTGTCTGCTCCAACCTCCGTCGTCAGTATCGGATCTTGCTACTTACTGCCTCGACATTTGCTGCCCTTGTTCCGATCGCGGTTCGCTTGACTTACTCGGTGCAGAACTGCATGGTGATCATGCACGCAGGAACCATGGACCACCTGGATTGGCTGGAAAGTGCCACTAACATCGTGACAACCGTCAGCATCTGTTTTTTCTGCGCCGTCTTCGTCGTCAAGCTTGGCCTTGCCATCAAAATGCGAAAGAGGTTGGGTGTGAAGCAATTCGGACCGATGAGGGTCATCTTCATCATGGGTTGCCAAACCATGACCATCCCAGGTAAGGCCCGGAGAGGATCGCATCATTCAATGAAAAGAGATCATACTGATCAAGACTTTATCAAGCCATTTTCGCCATTTGCCAGTACTTCAGCAAAATCCCGGAATTCTCGCATAATGTCCTAACCCTCGTCATCATCTCGCTGCCTCTTTCCTCCATTTGGGCTGGATTCGCCCTCGAGCAGGCAAACCCCACCGCACGCTCTACAGAGTCCCGTCACAATCTGTGGAACGTACTCTCCTCTGACGGCGCAGCGAGAGACAAACCCAGCCAATGTATCAGCTCCTCTCTGACCTCACCGAACGCCACATGTTACTCAGAGCAGTCGACCAGTAAATCCGAGCAGGACCCGGCGAACAGGTTCGGCATTTCGGTGGCTCATGACATCTCCATCCGTAGCTACCAAAAGGATGCCCACGGGGATGTGTGAGCAGTCGTCACATTTGAGGAATGCATAAGCGGTTGATTTGGAGATTTCTTGCGAGGTACCTTTCTCTCTTTCAGTTGATACAAGCCATATGCTACAACGCCAGTTGTGTCATCATAATACCTTCGTTTTTAACTGTTTTCCTTCCTTGTTGTACTTTCATTTCGACGCCGCGTGCGCTATCACTTTATCGTCCTGCGGGGGACTCGCTTTAGTAGATTCAAGTCAAATAATCTTCAAGGACATTAGGCCAGATTGAAAGGTATTTGCGCTACTATAGTGGACAGCAATATTCAGATGGACCAGGAATGCTCAACTGAACTGCAAACCCACGTCACAATTCTAAGCTGTACGTAGACGCTGGTCTTACATTTGACAGACCGGGAATAGCGAGGAGGTCAATCAGAATGATTAAGGCGAGCTTCGGAATCGCTCCAAGAAGGCAAGACAGACGAATTGGGGAATTTCTCCCTTTGGAGCTTTCTCATGACACGATCGTAGTACGGACGGATGATGCCGTACCTCGATTGATCCACGCACCTGCCCCACCAAGAACCGATACTTTTTCTCGGATTCATCACGACCACATCCACAACCATCATTGGACCATCTGCAGCACCTGGAAAATACCCTAGATCGCGGCCTTACTATTTTGGAGCACTTAGAACCATTAATAAAGACCGGCATCTATCTCGAACGATGGCGTCAGCGAACCCATATACACCACCTCCCCTCCCTTCTCCCTTCACGAACACAACCCCTCCACCGCAATTGCTCACCCAAGGCGCCGAAGCGCATCTCTACAAGACAGTCTTCCTCTCAAACTCCACTCCAGCTGCTCTGAAGATCCGCCCGTCAAAGCCCTACCGCCACCCGATTCTCGACCGACGGCTCACGCGCCAGCGCATACTGCAGGAAGCTCGGTGTCTGGTAAAACTCGTCCGGGAAGGTGTCAATGTTCCCGCCGTGCTGGCGCTGGATTGGGAGGGCCAAACTGGCGAAACGGAATTCGGAGGGGCCTGGCTGATGATGGAGTGGATTGAGGGATTGGTGGTGCGAGTCGTACTGGAGCGGTGGGAGAAATACATGAAGCGGAACCAGGCTAGTCACGGCGCGGAGGAACTGAAAAAGGAAGAAGCGCGGGTTCGAGGCCTGCTGAGGAGAATTGGTCACGCTGTTGGGGCACTGCACAAGGCCGGCGTTATCCATGGGGATCTGACGACGAGCAATCTCATACTGCGACCGCCTAGTCATGCGGAGGAGCAACTCGCTGTTGATGAGCCAAATCCGTCCATGGAGGGTGATGTTGTTCTGATCGATTTTGGCTTGGCCAGTCAGAGTCTGCAAGACGAAGACCGCGCGGTCGATCTATATGTGCTTGAGAGGGCGTTTGGTAGTACGCATCCACGTACCGAGCCGTTCTTCGAAGAGGTCCTCAATGGGTATAAGGAGAGCTACAAGGGCGCTAGCTCGGCGTTGAAACGGTTAGAGGAAGTGCGGATGAGAGGTCGTAAGAGAAGTATGATTGGATGAGCATCTTGCTCGAAGCATTTATGACTTATACCCGCGACTCTCGTCCATTTGGGATATGAGAAGAGCAACGACATACACTTGCAATCATTCATCATTATTGAAGAACAAAGATATTGCGCCACGCTTTATCGCACAATGCAACGAAGAAAATGTGTACTTTGCGAATAGAAACAGACCTCATTGAATAGCATTGCATATCCTCATGAACTCGTCTTGACACAAGTGCCTACGTCCGCCAGCGCAAAATATCCCTTGTTCTCCACCACTCCGCGGTCTTTGACAACCGCCGTGTACTTGACCACCCATTGTGGCTCAACATCACCTTTGATCCCGTCGTCGGCATCTGGAGCGGACGCAAGGATTCCAGCGCCCTTCTCCCGTGGACCCAATAGCTCCCGTGTCGTGCCTACCGGCAGGATATCATTGCAGTCGTTATGCGTAAGTAGTTGGATATTCTCTTGCTTTGCATAGAGAATCAGCGACTTGGGAACGACACAGCAGTCCTTGAGGTTGATCTGATCAACAGACGGCTTGACCTTGGTATGTGGTAGGAACCGAGCGAGCCTGTCGCTTCCAAACTCCGCCACACCCAGTTGAGCAATCATGCCTTTCTCGTGCAGCCCCTCAAGCGTCCTCCACGACTGAATGATGCTGTCAAAGTCATCAGGCTCCTCGCTTCCGTCATACGACGACACCTCTTCCTCGCTGTCGTCCTCCGCGTCGAACAGAATGCCAGGGAAGGAAACAATAAGCAGGTCGATAGAATCCACATGTAGCTCTTTCAATACTAGATCAACCGCCTGCCGCGTATGCGCGCACCGTCTCGACACCGGGATCCCGGGTAGAAAGAACAGTTTCACCGTAATATCGTACTGCGACCTCTCCTCTGCCAGCCCGCCCTGCGAGAAATCGATTGCCGGAATATAAAGTGTATCATCCTGCATCGATGTCCATGCCTTGTATCTCTCCGTGGGTTCTGTCTGGAGCTCATCGGCGGCCGCAAGCTGTTGCGCAGCCTGGAAGTTGGCTCGTAGCGAGTTGATCAGCTCAACGTTCGATTTCGTTGTATCTGAATGTCTGATGACGGACGAACCGCCACTCGTCATGAGATTTCTGCGGAATGAAACACATCTCAATCAGTCTCGTCCGTTTGTGGAGGGGTAGTCAACTAGTCACAGCAGCTTGCCCACTTACGAGGTGGATAGTATCAACTTCATGGCTATTTCCTTGATTATAGACAGAATACAAGGAATAAAAGCCGGATATATTGATTGATATTCAGTTGTGTTGCGCTTGGAAATGGTGACAAATTGCGCTTGATAAGGCGGATTGATTGCATCGGGATCGAATTGCTAAGCAGCCCCGCGCCCGCTGTGATTTCCGCTCCGGAATATAACCATATCGGTGACCGACGCGCCCACAGAATATTATGATTTCCTTAACTGCTGGTTATCAGATCAGGATGCATGTGCGGTAAAGGGCTTTAGAAAATCATTTTCGCAATAACTACAGAAGGCTCATTCTACGAGAGCATATCACTGATTGTTGCGGTATTTTACATGTCGTTAACTAAACATACTACTTCGCATTGGCGTCATAGCATCAAATTCTTACACGACAATATCAATCATACTCGACAGTAGGATCCCAATCCGTCGGCGAATACTCTCCCGTATTGAGCGCCTGCATATCCTCCTCCGAGAGCTCAAAATCAAAGACATCCGCGTTCTCCTGAATGCGCGCCGGCGTAACAGACTTGGGAAGCGCAACAAACCCCTAGATTTTTCTGTCAGTCATAACCTGCTTGTCAATATCAACAAGCAGACGGAACACCCACTTTCTGCAAGCTCCACCGGATCATAATCTGCGCAGGGGACTTGTTGTGTTTCTTCCCCAAGGTCTTCAAAACAGGCTCGTTGAGCCGATACCCGTGCGCCAGCGGCGAGTACGCCTCAACCACGATATTGCGTTTCTTAAGCCACTCGACGATATCCGATCTATCTAGCCATGGATGCAGCTCGTACTGTCCAACGTCTATCTGGCCCCGGCCCTCGCCGCCCTTGATATACTCCTCCAATTCGTCGAGGTGATGGATGCCGTAGTTCGATACGCCGATCGACCGTGTCTTCCCAGCCGCCTGCGCCTCGACTAGGGCGCGCCAGGAACCAAGGCGGGCGTCCTTGCCACCGTAGGGAGCATGGATAAGGATTCTGGTCGTATCACTCAGCTACATCCTTCGGGACCATTTGGCAGGGTCCATTGTTACACCTACAGATCGAAGTAATCCACCTCCGCTGCTCGCAGACTAGAGTCGACGGCGCGCTTGGTGCTCTCGTACCCCATCGAGCCCGGCGGGATCTTCGTCGTGAAGAAGACGTCGGATCGATCGAGGCCGGAGTTCTGGATTGCCCGGCCGCAGGCTTTTTCATTCCGGTACATGATAGCAGAGTCTACCTACATCAACATCAGCTAGTATTCATACTCAGCAGTGCCGTAGCTTGTATACATGGCGGTAACCCGTTTTGAGAGCTTCTAAGGTGGACTTCTCTGTTTGAGATGCGGGACTGCGCCGGTGGTTTGGTGTCAGTGAGTCGGATATGTATTTTGTATATGTTGTACGCACATCATGTAGACCTACTCCGGTAAGAGATTGATTAGCATTGTAGAGAGTGAAGGAAGGCTCCAGGTATTCAACACACCCCATATCCAAGGACGGGAATCTCATGACCCGAGTTCATTCGATATGTCGAACGCAGAGTTAATGACTTTGCCATGTTGCGCAACATAAACTGTTGAAGTTAATGTATTTCAGTATGATATATCAGAAGTGTGATGTGGAATGGAGCTGGGGTTGTTGTGGGACATTGGCGCAATGAGATCATAATGAGAGAGAGGCACGGTGGACCTGGGTTCATGAGGGGCACAACCAAGCTCGCTCTATGTCCGAGGATTGATAATTTACGTGCCGAGTATGGAATTATGCTATGACCAGCTGCTATTGATGGAAATAATTTCCAGGCAATTCTTGGCGGCTTCTGTCTTCTATTTACCTGCTGGATACTCGAAGATTGATAACGATGAAAGGCCGTTCTACCTCACGCAAATCTCGATTTACGAGGTACAAGCTCAAACAAGCTGAAACGAGAGGAAGCTGGACACGGACACAAATCATTGAATCAAATAGGATATCATATCATAACTCATAAGGTATCATCAAAGAATCAAAGCCGCCAGATCAAAAGAGGGCACGCAGCCTAGTCAACTTAGTCGTATCTCTTGTCCATATCCACCTCTGCGCCTCTCTGTCTGACCTTCCCCTCATCATGCACATCCCTCCACTTCTCCTCCTCAGTACGGTCACCCTTGACCGCAGCACCGACCGATCCCAGAGCCCCCTTAGCCCGGTCCGCGGCGCCCTCACCCCAATCCTGCAACTGACCCTTCGCCTCCTGCGCCTTGCCGCTAGCATTCTGCTCCTGGCCCTCGCGGCGCAGATTCTCGTTCCCGATCAAGTTGCCGATCGACTCCTTCGCCGACCCAACGGTCTGGTCCCAGGTGCCCTGGGTGCGCTTGGAGTTGTCCTTGGCCGCGGCGCCGGTCTGAGGGTCTGCGGCGACGGGTCCCAACTTGGCGGTTTCGTGGCTGGCGGCGTGCCCGGCTTTGCCTTGAGTGTGGGTGGCTTCGCCTTCGGCCTGGGGTGCTGTTAGTGGACTGGACGTGGTACATCATTGAGAGGCGGGGATGGGGTCGGTGCATACCTGAGTGGATGGGTTGCCGGTGATTGAGCCCACGGCGCGCTGGGCGAGGCCAGTGGCCTGGTTGACGTAGCTGTTGAGGGTGGAAGCGTTGTTATTGTTGTTGTCAGACATGGTGACTGATTGTGTTTGTAGGATGTAGATGTTTGTAGACTTCTGTTCAAAATTGATCTTGTTCGAAATAGGTCTTGGATGATTTGTTTCGTTCTGCTATGTTTGCTCGACGATTCAGAGATGTTCGTGGCTTTATATAGACAAATGATATACCTCTCTATTTGTGGCTTGAGATAGATGACATCATGTAATGACATCATAGCACGTGGTCACAAATTTGGGCCCATATCGCAGGCATCAGACAGCCAGAAAAAAAATGCACAACATTCTGGATGGCATCATGGATGCGTCATGCATCATAGAATAGAAGTGAAGTCTCAAGAATGTATTCGTTTGGCCGAGGAAATGCCAAGCTGTCATTTTGGATGATCGGTGTCTATACAGCCCGATAATGAAGCACCGCTAAATGCAAAGTGACAAAGTCTATCGCAGAGCTCGCCATCGTAACATAGGAAAAAGAAATGAATAATCGTTTTTCTCATGCCGTAAACCCCCCATATCTTGATTCGGTTACCAATGGCATATACCTCCCTCACTGTCATCTGCCGTCCAGGTCCCTGATAACCCGACCACTTCCAGGTGGCCGTCTGCATGCTCCCCCAATTTGCTCAGGGCTGCGAAGCTCGGCTCCGCCGGACCGTTGCTTAGCAGTCGCCGCGCCCAAGCGTCAATAGCGGGTTCTCCAGTTTCATCGCGCGCCTGCTTCAAGAACGGGATCAGCGCTGTCCCGCCCGTGCCGCGCAACTTCTTGCTGCCAGGCCGAACATTGGCAAGATTCATTGCTAATGATGACCTCCTGGCACTGGTCGTCTCGGGTGCACGATTTCGTGCATCCCGAGCGGGGATGATGATGTATCGGGACACCATCTGAATGTGTTTGTCTCGCATGGCCCGCAGCATAGCGAGACAGGCATCGTAGGCGAGGCAGAGCGCTTTGTCCGAGCGTCGCGCTTCAACGTACTCCCGGATATTGGCCACAGCGCTCACGTGTTCCAGGAAACGCCGATGAGGACCGGGCATGTAGGTTCGCATTTCCTGAATGAATCCGTGCCGCGGTGCTCCCGCAACGCCATCCTTCTCATTCTCGGACGGAGTGCTGGCGGGACGAGTCTCGCCGGTGGGCCGGTGTTCGATGCCAAGGGCGATGTCGAAGAATTGGATAAGTGAACTCTGAGCGTTGCTACCACCTCCATATTGGCGATACTCGGGTTCCTCGCTTCCATCGTCGTACAACAGGCCGTTGGGCAAACCAGCATCAGCCATGTTCTTGCTTCCGGCGAGATATGGCCGGATTCGGTGATAGAACACGTAGGGATCACAATACTCGTACATCCGCTCGAGAAGCACACCGATCTGGTCCAGACTCTCGGCAATACTCTGCAGGCACTCTGTGACTACTCTGCTATTTCCAGTCCGCGCTGCGGAGATAGCTTGTAAAACCAAGGGAATGGCAGGTCCTCCACGGGCCTCAATAGCCACCGATATCAGATAGAACCATCGCTCATCTAGTGATCCCGTGAGGGAATTGATGCAAGCGAGGTTATCCAGATCGTGCGCGGGTTCATCTGGGAAGATAGGCTTGTAGTTCCACAAACACACTGCGGCATATGTGGCCACCGGAGGAAGCTCTAGATGGTCGCAGACCTCGAGAAGGGGAATAGTAAGCTGAGGTGGGATTCTCTGGGTATCACATCAGTATCAGCATGTGCACTGCAGAACTCGTTTGTTAGAAAGCCTACCTCTTCTGGTGTCTTGCCACCCCAGACGTAACCGTGGAGCATGAAGGTCAAGACAACATAAGCCCTTCGCCACTCATCTTCGGAATGTAGGTATTTGGTCTGAAGAATAGGCAGACAGTTGACGACGTCACGAACCCTTCCACTGTGTAGAAGAGACTGTAAATTGGATGCTATCCATTCCCACTTGGCATAGTAAGGATCCGGAAGGGCCTCGAGTGGCGGTTCAGGTGGAAGGAAGCCATGATCTGGTGAGATGCCGTAGTCCGCGAGAGCGGGGATAGGAGGAAGCATTGTGTAGGCAGGATTCAATGCACACAAGCTGGAGTAGCAGTTCGAATACAGAACAGGATAATTTAAGCAATTGAGAATTAACGCCGAGCCCGTTGTTTATCTAGCGGATGCTGGGGTCCGCGTTTCTCCTGGAGGCAAATCCGACTTGAGGTTCCAAAGTTTGTTAAACTCTGCTCCGGACCTGACACCCGAGTGGCTCAAATCGGACGATACCCCGGATCCTTTGATCGAACTGGAGCGTACGATGAAGTTGATCGTGCGCCTATATTCCAAGGCTTGAGAAACAACTGGTCGTGAGGTAAAACACCGATCAGCGGAAGAGACGAGATCGGGACAGAGACTGGACCGAGGCAAAGCAGCCAGGCAGTCCTTCAGTCAAATTTCACTGTTACAAGAGAAAGTAGGATGGACCACACACAGAAGCATGAAATCACGGCAATAAAAGACAACGCTTCCTCGATTCACGCGGAGGACAGCGGAAGAAAAAGGCTACAAGTATAGGAGGAGAAAGATGATCAGTGGCCCTTCTAATTCGGAACCTTGGTAGAAAAAGTTGCTTCTCCGGTGGGGGATGGCATGAGGATTAATAATGCTCATAGAAGATAGAAGGGAGCTGGCGTTGTGAGTTTTAAATTGGTCGTGTGCTCTAAGTGCTGAAAGAGATTGACCGAATTGACCATGACTGGGTGAGAAATATTGACGGCTCTTCCAGAACAACCGACGTCTCCCGGCAAGGACGGATCATTAATCAGTATGTCAGGAGACAAGAAATACTGGCCAATGAATAGAGAACATTCAGACCGGAGAACAAGGGGGCGAGTGTCCGTGGAAAAAGTGAAGCCGATATAGGCAGAAGACTTAAGCTAACTTTTCGCAGAGTGAGTGGTGATTATTGAGCTTTGGGTGGGCCAGAGACAGGGTGATGAGACACGCAAGGGAAGGTGACATGAGGAGGAGATGACGGTAAACACGCCAGGATGGTAGGAAAAGTCAGTATGCAGGTTATAGAATGATATTATTGCAGCCCTTTTGTACTTCTATATCAAAACATCAAAAGATATACTCCAGATACTCCAGATGTATCTATGAAGCCATGCGCCAGCACCAGCGGCAGACTGGGTGGAAGCGAAAGGGGGTCATTATTTGACAAGTGCTAGCCTGAGTGCTAGAGAATGAACCGGAACCCTCTCTGACTGGCGGCCGCCGCCTCCTAGCCCACAAGTGTGCGAAGTCGGGTGCGGTTTCCCCTCCATAAGCGAGTCCGCCGGCGCTTTCGCCTACACCCACGCCACCCCGTTCGGGTCTGCGGTGAAAGCAGGGACTCCAAAGTTTATTCTTGGGTCACATGATTGGTGATCTGAAGTACACCTTTTCGGGAACACCACCCATTGCGGAAATCAAAGTACCATATTATCTGCTGTGCTACTCTTAACAGAACCCAAGCCATACTCGTATGGATTATGGTATTATTGGATATAAGCATATCTCCTGCTTAGACAAACAGAACAGTGTTGGTGGAAGATATGAGCCCTACATTGAGTCTAATAAAGTCTGGCGCGTGAGGCTGGAGACGCTCATAGCTCAATTCTTTAGACTATATAAAATAGATCAAAGTTCAGTCATCAATTTCATATTATTACATGCCAACCCAACGCCGTCCCGAGTGCGATATTTGCAAATGATGAACTGAATGGACAGAAGACTTCGCCCGGTCATTCTGGAAAGGAGGAAGGTACACCAATAAGAGAGTGTTTAATGCTGACTCCATTGGATGGTGTTCAGATCAATGCCCTCCTGAACCAACTCCCACAGAGGACTCAGCTCTCGAAGGAAATGGACGCGGTCCTGAACCGCCTTGAGGACGTAGTCGATCTCACTATCTGTTGTGAACCGTCCAATACCAAAACGAATACTGCTGTGAGCGCTCTCATCACTGCTGCCCAACGCACGAAGGACGTAGCTGGGCTCCAGCGAGGCAGATGTACAGGCACTACCGGACGACAGCGCAATGTCCTTCAGAGCCATCAGAAGGGACTCGCCCTCAATGTAAGCGAACGAGACGTTGACGCATCCAGGGTAATGGCGCTCAGCATCTCCATTGAGCGTGGTGTGTTCCATAGCCAGAAGTCCATCCAGTAGGCGCTTCGACAGCCGTTCAACGTGTTTCCTATCATACTGCTCGATACATTAGTATAAACGATTCATAACATCGATGAAGTCATAGCGAGATTTTCAGTAACGGCCGACTCATCACCCCTGCGATGTACGTCATGCAGCCATGACAACATACCAAAGGTATGAAGCTACCGTCATGGTGTCCGAAAACTCATGCAGTATATAATCCCCGTCGACAAACATCCGAAGAACATTGGACTATGAAAGAAAATAACTTACCTCCATATCCTGACCGGCGATGCGGCAAGCCTCGCCGAAACCAACAACCAAGTGAGGAGCGAGCGTACCACTGCGCAATCCTCGTTCCTGTCCACCACCGGAGATGATGGGCTCAAGGCGAACCCTAGGTCTGCGTCGAACATAGCAAGCACCAATGCCCTTGGGACCATAAATCTTGTGGCTGGAGATAGACATCAAATCGATGTTCAGCTTGTTGACATCCAAGGGGATCTTGCCAACTGCCTGAGCAGCATCAGTGTGGAAGAAAACCTTCTTCGAACGGCAGAGTTTTCCGATCTCTTCCATAGGTTGAATCACACCAATCTCATTGTTGACGGCCATAATGCTGACCAGAGCCGTGTCGGGTCGAATTGCGGCTTCGAGATCCTCCATCCGGACCAGTCCGTTACTTTGAACGGGCAGGTATGTGACTTCGAACCCCTCATCTTGAAGATGCCGGCAGCTGTCCAATACACACTTGTGCTCAGTCTGCGTTGTGATAATGTGCTTCTTCTTGCCGGAACGACCAAAGAATCTGGCCACACCCTTGATGCTCATGTTGTTACTTTCGGTGGCACCGCTCGTAAAAATGATCTCCTTTGAATCCGCCCCAATCAATTTCGCAATATGCTCTCTGGCTTGTTCGACAGCCTTCTCCGACTCCCAACCATACGCGTGAGTCCTGGAATGAGGGTTTCCGTAGATACCGGTGAGATAGGGAAGCATAGCGTCGAGAACACGAGGGTCAAGCGGCGTAGTGGCCTGCATGTCCAAATAGATGGGTCGCGTTCCTTGGTCCATGACCGTTGCTTGTTTCAGAATACCCGCGGAGGGACTCATCGAAGCATCTCCGGAGATGCTAGAGGCAGGAAGTTCGACCTTTCCAGGCTGAAGACCTGTCTGCTTGATGAAGTTCTTCTGCTCCTGTTTGATGGCCGTGTCGATCGAAACCTGAGCACTTCCCGCTTTGGTCTCGGTAACATATGTTCGTCTCGAAGCTGCACCACCGGAGGTGGCGAGCACCCGTCTGGGGAAGGACGCGGTCGGCAGGGAGCCATGCTGAGTCGACGGGAGTCGACGAGCATAGGCACGAGATGCCTGTCTCAAGGCAGATGGTGTAACGCTAGACATAATTTAGATGTTGCGCGACTGTACCATTAAACGCTTGATGGTCAGTTGATAGCAGAGTGGATGACAGCAAAGGAGAAAGGCGCGAAATCGTAAGAGCGAGAAAAAGGTTGGGTCCGGTAATATCATTGCCGCTAAGCCCGATCGGAGCAATCAGATAGCTCGGTGAATTCGCTCGGTCTTTTCCACCGGAGTCTCAACCATCTTCTGCGGACATATATATTGTCCGATGAATCATTTGTACAGGGTATCTATTTATCAAAAATGGGTAGAATATCCATATTATGTCATCAAGTGAACAGAGTTGGGAGGAAGATCTCCTGTAGCTTCTGTGGGGAAGAAACAGCAGGGTACGGCGAAACGCGATTACCCCACGGTTGGTTACTCTCAGTTTAATACTTGAAGAATAGCAGTTTGTCAGAGATATTCTCGGCTGTACTCCGTACTTGCGGTTTATTAGGCCATTATTATGTACCGTCGAGTCATTGGGGTACATATCACTATGGTGGTGCCTAATGTTGTCCCACAAGTTAGATCCAAGCCAAATGAACACCAAGCCTGAATAACCGGTGCCTAAACCAGCTCCTAGAGGGAGATTCCGGCATTCGGTGTGGTTCTCCGTCGCGACGCCACACCACGATCGATCGGTATGCTCAGTCACAAGGAACATGTATGACTTCATCATATCATGGTGCACAAATGAGCAAAGGAAAATGAATCTCAGATTTAGTCTCAATGGCCATATTTATTTAAACTTATTGCTATACTTCATCGATCATTTTATTGTACCCAATACTAAGAGTATAATACGTACCTGGTATGTCTCAGCCACACTTACCTCGACAGTGTCCTATGTCATAGCTCAGCCACAGCGCCGAGCGGACGAACCACTAGTATATTGGGCTGGGCTGAAGGCTGCAAATCCACCCCAAGGAACAAGAAGGTCGCTTTCCCCCACTCCTCACCACAGAGCCATTTCTCGCTCTAATATCATTCTTTCTTTGCTACTCCTTGAGACCCTCCTCCTTTATCCCCCTAGCATCATCTCAAACACACCTAGATCCCACCGTTGTCTATACCGAGCACTTCCGCCGAGCACCTACACAAGAGATAGCACCAGCAGGAGCACCGAGATGAGTTTGAAGGGTTTCCAGAAGAGCATAGTTCGCGCACCGCAGCAATTCAAGGCGCGGTTCAATATTGGCGAAAACACCAAGGATCCGATCTATCAAGATGCCGAGCGACGATTTCAAGAACTTGAGAAGGAGACGAAGAAGCTTCATGATGAGTCCAGGAAGTATTTTGAAGCTATTAATGGTACTGAGTTGCTCGGGGTCGATTTTGTTGAGCAAGATCCGGGTAGCAAGATGGACTAATGAACACACAGGCATGTTGAATCACCAGATCGAATTCTCCAAAGCCATGACAGAATTATATAAACCCATCTCCGGTCGCGCCTCGGACCCGAGCACATACACCATTGAGGGCAACCCGGAGGGAATTCGAGCTTGCGAGGAATACGAAGCGATTGTCCGCGACCTACAGGAGTCACTTGCGCCCGAGCTAGAGTTGATCGAGACTCGCATTGTGAGTCCGGCAAATCAATTGCTGGAAGTAATCAAGGTGATTCGGAAGGTAGCGGTGAAGCGAGATCACAAGAAGCTGGACTATGATCGACACCGCAACGCTTTGAAAAAACTGCAGGAGAAGAAGGACAAGTCGCTGAAGGATGAGAAGGCCCTTTACAAGGCGGAGAATGACGTGGAGCAAGCCACGCAGGAATTCAACTACTATAATGATCTGCTCAAAGATGAGCTACCCAAACTCTTTGCCCTCGAAGCCGAGTTCATCCGCCCGCTGTTTCAGTCGTTCTACTACATGCAGCTGAATGTCTTCTACACACTGCATGAGAAAATGCAGGGCATGAACATCTCCTATTTCGATTTGACTCTGGATGTTGAGGAGGCATTCGAGAAGAAGCGAGGAGACGTCAAAGAGCGGGCAGAAGCACTTACCATCGTCCATTTCAAGACGAAGGGTCTGGGCCGACAACCCTCCAAGTTCACACCTCCCGGCAAGGACAAGATGGCGTACGAGAGCAAGAGCACATTCGCCCGCACGAATCGCGCTGAGGAGACTGACAACCCTCCTCCACCCTATTCGGCCTCTGCAAGTACTGTTGCGGCTGCCAAGGCCAAGCCGGCGCCTCCGCCACCCAAGCCCAAGCCCGCCCGATTGGGTGCGGCAGTCGAGACGGTTACAGCCTTATATGACTACGAAGCACAGGCGCATGGTGATCTCAGCTTCTCTGCGGGCGACGTGATTGAGATCATCCAGCGGACGGACAACCAGAATGAATGGTGGACCGGTAGAGTTGACGGACGAGAGGGCCAGTTCCCAGGTCAGTTCCATTCCCTGTTCTTCTTTCTCCTTGAAAGACTAACGTTCCTTTCACTACAGCAAACTATGTCCAGCTGCGTTAGCATGGATATTTTCACCACTTAGCGGTCATGTCACAATATTCATATTTTTATTGCCTTTTGATACTGCTGTCTGTTATCGACAGCCATTTTCCAGGAGTTGTGGGGTTCCTTCGCACAATCTCTTTGGCTTTCAGCTCCAGCAGCGTCGTCACGCTTTACTTCGTGTTCTCTAGTTCATCTCCCTACTTGCCTGTCATAGAGCATCGCGTGCATGAAGATACTCTCTTTGCTTGTAAATAGTCTCTAGGCTATTCTTACGCCCCAATCACGCCCAAAGGCATTCGATCAACGACGTTGGACTCCTATGAAACGGCAAAACTGGCTCTAGCTCCTGTATTTGGAGTATGCGGCAAGTTGTGGATCATTGCGGTGTTCAAAGGGGAGTCCAGTCAATGTACAGCGCAATTGCGGACACTGTAGGTTTCACAGAAGCCATTTCCGCATCGCTAACAGAGTGAACACCTATAGCTAGGTAGTTCCTCCTCTCGCCCCCGCTGATACTGCTTAAAATGCCGTGATTCCATTCGATATCGAACTTGAGTCGTCGTTCTTCTTGACATCTTTGTAGCCACAGAACTAGAAGACCGTGCGAACAAATCTGGCCATTTGACGTTTATCCACCTAAGTATTATTTTCAATGCAGCTACTACGGAAATGACGTCTCCCTATGATATCGACATGTAGCCCATTGCACTTCTCAGTGTCCGGGTCATTTCATGGAATGTAGGTATGAACTTCGACGTGAAGTCGGAATTTCCATCGATAGCAACAGACCTGGTCTATTTACAACGCGGCTATTGTGTTGCAAGTATCCATTGTAGTACGAAGGGTACTGCTGGCAATCCCAACGGAATTCAGTTGCCTTAAGGAATTCCTTGACTGCTGCTGCTGATGCCCTTGAATATATGCAGGTATCTTTTAAAGCCGCTTTTCTGTTCGGGTCAGGTCTGCTGGTTCCAGTAACGCTCCTCGACGCTGAGCGCAATCCGTGCAACCTTGTGTATCCATTCCTTTCTTCTTTTGGGGTAGTTTGTGGTCGATGTCATGTATTCTGAGAAGAAGAACGGCAGAAGCCTGACGACTGTCGTACTCATGTTCTGAGCTCGGGAGCGCTCTCAGTCCTGATCACGGCTTCGCCGACACTGACGAGTACCCTGGACACAAGATATAGGTCTCAACATTGTCTCCATAACTGTTGCTCCCAAGGCAGAGGCCTAAGTGTCAGTGCTCGCAAGTCGCGAGCGATATTGGGATTCCTCTGCATGGACATTTCATTTCTTAGTAAAGCCTTATCTAGTTATCACTCTTTGTCTTCCATGACTTCATCCTCTTGAGTACAAGTAATGGTGGACTCATCCGCAGTGACTGTGTCAGAGGAAGCCAAAGGGGGAGGAGGTGCTGCTGCTTCAGGAGGAGGTGCTGCTGCCGCAGCCAGAGCCGCGGCAAGCGTACATCAGGTTTCCTTCATTTCAGTGTCCTTATTGTCCTTCGCAGTATCATTCTACTGTAGTTAGTATAAAGCAACCGTAGACTCTTGGTATGAGTCACTTACCTCTTGAGCGGGAGCAGGAGCCTCCTCGGGAGGGGGTTGGGTGGCATCGGGCACAGCAACTGTGTCGTTCGCAGGGGCAGCAACGGTACCGTCTAGAGGATTGACTCTTCTCAGAGGTCTCCATCATGATCTTTAGATCCCCGTAAGCAATTACTTCAGGCAATAGTAAACAATACCAGATGGGCCCTGGCCGCCGCAGGTACTTGGTGGCGGCCTCTATTTGAATATGAATTGCCCATAACTGCCGATATACTGAAAGGTGTAGAAGTCCGAAACCCCTTCTTGTCCACTGTAGGCTGTATGCATCTCCTGGGGGCGCGTGATGTACCCTTTCATAGGGTCAAACACCCAGTTCAAATCGGCGTTCCAAATACCATTTATATAACCCTTGGTAGTCGTGCTGCTCTTTTGGGAGCTCGTCAGGGGGCGTCACCATGGTAAGGGTCAGTCCCCAGAACTACAATTTGTCCGCAAGTATAGCCCAGAAGATCGTCAGGGTAATGTCCCGGATTTTGCCGAGCGAAGCGGAAATCAGCAGCAGCAGTATTCACAGGAGGGCTTGTAGCAACAGGACCAGCAACAGGACCAGCATCTGCCTCAGGGACAGGGTCAGGAACAGGATCGGCCGCAGCCGGAGCCGCGGCGGCTGGGGCATGGGGCTAACATTTGGTCAGTCTTCACATCATCATTCATTCAAACGGTACCACTTACGTTGCTCAAGCCCCCATGCCCACCACCGCGACCGCCGCGGCCCCTGCGACCACCGCCACGAGCTCGGGGGGAACGTCTTCCGAAGTCTCTCTGAATACGCCTTCGTAAGCGACAAATGAAATGCTCTAGTTCAGTCATACATACATTTGACATGGCCTGGTAGATAAGGCGGACGTTGACGACTTCAGGACAGTTGCGTGCTATATGACCACGTTCGCGGCAAGTGTGACAAACCAACGTGCATCCCTGAATCCTCCAACCAAGAGGACCAAGGTCAGGAAGCCGGCAAGCGCACAAGCGTTGTCCCGCCAAAAAGGCGTGGTCTGGTCCTCAAGCCGCCTTCGCAATCGTCGGTCACAGTCCCCCTTTCCTTCAGATATCATTGCTGCCGTTGAGACTTGGAAAATGACACACAGCTTTGCTCGCCGTGAGGGCGCTATCATCACTGCGAGGAGTCGTATGTGTCGCTCTGCTTTTCCTTTCCAGTGGTTGCTAATAGTCAATGATGCTGACGACGAGGACAAGTCCATAGGATCAGGTACATTGATCCCACCCAGAGGACGGATACCAGCCTCGAAATGGTACGAAAGCAGCTTTGCACAAGACACACCAATGCTGAGTCGTCCTTCCACGAAGGCCAGCCCACGGAAAACCGACAAGGGCGCGAACATTGCCATGCAAGAAAGGGTATTAATGTCCTCAGTATCGTCCGAGGATGTAGAACACTATTTGGTGCCACTTACTGATCTGATCTCTTGTCCAGCAAGAGAAGAAGTTCCTTGGTCAATGGGACCAGGAGTAACGTGATTAACCCAAGTGGAGACACCACTGGGCACTGCATTTTGCAAACTATTGTCTCGAATGAGTGAGACGGAGCTATCGTCCTGTAAGACATAGCCTGAACCTCGACACGAGTGGGCTCTTGGGTCCAGGTTGACTGGCAGAGGTACAACGTGTGCAGTAATGCCATAATCACCTCGCGCCCAGGTGTCGGAGCGAAGCGTTGCGTTTCAGCACCCCGCAAGCCGCAATGATGAGTAGGTGCCATTCCTACACTGCAGGTTAGCACATTTAGGATAGGCTGAGTAAAGCAAGGTGCGTGTTAAGGACATACAGGGATCTCACAAAGACACAGTGAGCAAGTTGAGCATTAGCCATCTGTTCGGGCCACCGCGGCCCCTGTGACCACCACGACCACCACGAGTTCTGGGACGACCACGATTCACGCCGGCACCGCGCTAAAGTTGGTCTTTGTAAGCAACAGTCAATACTCTACTTGAGTCATACATACAGTGGCCATTGCTGAGAGTAAGATCGCCGCACTTCGGACGTGAGGACATGTTCGTTTACATGTCCCCGCTCCCCACATGTCCACATGTAAGGGTTGTTCTATCTCACAAAGACACAGTGAGCATACCAAGCACAGAGTGGATTGGAGTCGCCGTGAGGAACCAAACGTTATCCGCTTCCAGCCTGGCAACCGCCTGATGGACTCTGATCCGGATGGTTTTGGCTGCGTGGGCTGTGACGTAGCAGGGCGCATGGTTTAAAGGAAATGTCAAACGAAATGCTCACCTTCCTGGCATTGCCTCTGCCTCTCTCTTCCTTTCCAGGTTCCTCGGATTGACTGGTATAAGATGGTGGAAGACACCGGCAATTCAATTGCGGTAGCAGTAATCAGCAAGTAAGAACAGGGAAATCAGCAAGATGTGGCAGAAATGGAGTCATGAGCAAGTAGGCCATCGCGAAGAAATGAAGGAAGGGAGTTGGAATGAAGAGATGAAACATGATTGACAAGTGGGTGCAGGCATGTAATAGTGAATGAGATACTTGGAAAATAACTGAATACAGTGAATAGACCCCCCAGTGGCAAGTGAATTGGTGAGTTGAGAATTAGCCATCTGTTCGAGCCTCCGTGCTGGCTCGGCTGATCGAGGTCTCTCATCGTTGATTTATAAATCGTAGAACAACCTGTCGGATGTTATCTATAAACATAAAAAGTTAGATGAAGGACTTTTGCACTGTGTTAGGGAGGAAAAGAAGGTCCGATGGCCATACCTTGTCTCAAAGAATAGCCTCTATTCCCTTGATTGGCCTTTCGGCTGCGGGATTGCAACCTTTCAATTTAGCAATCGGTCTAGTGATTTTCTCACTCGTAGTGTTTAATGCCGGAACTCTTTTCTTAGCCCTTCCGGAAGGGAAGAGCTCCTAGGCTTGTTCCATTGTGGGTATACCGGTCCGCTGTATGGGCTCAGCTTCGCCAGTTGGCGCTATGTATAGAAGGCCGAAGTCATCGCAGAGACAAATTAAAGAAGTATAGTGGTCCTCTGTAAGTTGAAGAGATATTGAGCGCCGGGAATTAGCAGGGTTGAGAAGGAAGCAGAGCAGTTAATATACTATCCTGGGAGGGACAATGATCATTCACTACATTCAATGGAAAGATCATTCTTTATTAACTGGCTTTACATGCAAGCAACAGCTTCACAACAATGATCAAAGACAGAAGTAGTGAATAAGGTACCAAATGATTGGTTAGCCTGTCATAGCCTTTTAGCAACACGATGAAATTATTGATCATCGTCACAAGCCTTGACAAGCACTACAGCAGTTGTCTTGTCTCCACCAGTCGGATCTCGTATCAAGAGGCCAGCTCCATTCTAGCTAGAATGAGAACCTTTTATATATATCGACCTCTATCTAGTTTTCATTTTCATTCTACAATCCATTCTCGCCAATCTCTTACTCCCTCAAACTCGAATCTACATATTCTCAAAATGAGAGTCACAACCTTGTTCTCCCTCCTCCTCACCACAGCCCTCGCCGCTCCCCAGAGTGACTCCCAAGCTCTCTCCAGCGACTTAGCCAACTGGTCCTCCCTCGGAAATGCCTTGTGAGTCTAGCCCATCTCGCTGTCTGAAGCGTCTACAAAACTAACAGCCCGCCAGACAATCCCTAAACTTCAACTTCACCATGCCCACCAAAACTGCCAACCTCGACAACATCTCCCCACCACCTCGCTCGCTCATCCCAGAGGTCATCACCGCTCTGCCCCCGTCCGTACTAATGGAACTCATCATCCCGTCTCAGCGCAGCGCCCTCGCTAGCCAGTTCAAGGCCGGGAGCACACCCGCCTGGTACGCGAGTCTCCCCAGCAATGTGCAGAATTACCTGTCCGTGGTGAAGAGCCAGATCTCCGAGGGCGCGTTGACGGCTACCACGGGCCTGGCGTATCAGACTGCAGCTACTGCGTCAGCTACGGGCACGGCGACGGAGACGGGTAAGTCTGCGGGGGGAGCAACGTCTACGTCAAAGGGAATGGGTGCTGCGGCGAGACCGACGGGGGTGCTGATGGCGGGGGGAGTGGGTATGGGGGTTTTGGGGCTGGCGTTGGTTCTGTGAGGGACGACCGAATGAATGTGAATGTGATCAGCGATCCACATCGATGGACGTCTGAAAATCAAGGAACGAGCGGCAATGACACGAAAGTACGGAATATGGATGATGTGATGACTATGAACTAGTATAGGCGGCTTGAATGAACTAGATGTCTGTCTATCTATTGGGTAATGATATCGACGGGTATAGCTCTTCGGTTAAGCTTTAGTGGAGATGCGGAGAAATCAAGGCGCTCCTGACAAGATATTACTGGCTTGTGTTACGACTTACAACAGGGTAGACACTTAAATCATGCATGATGATAGATAGATATGGAGCAATAACTGAGACTAGTTTCTTATCCTGCGCTAGATAAAATACGATGGCAATTGTGATTATGCCAATTCTTGGAAAGAATAGCGAGGTACTCCGTAGGCCGATTTCACATGAGTCTCCGATCCCGAGGTCCCTAAATGGGTCTACACTCAAATTGTCAACGATCAACGGTCACAGTGCTCTAGCCTGAGTAGCTTCACCATGATCGAATCCACTTGAAAAGCCTAGCAGACCACGAATTCAACAATATGGAGTAGACCCGACCAGACGCCGAGACGAATAAAGATTGACATATCTACGTATGTGGCTCAAAGACCCTGAAACATTAATCTATCTGAGGGGTATATCTCAAAAAAAAAACCGCGTATATTCGAGACAATGCTTTGGGATTAACTCCACATCATCCAGGGACCAGCAACAAGTTACCCAAAAGGGAATGCATTGCGGCAAGGGGGCCACTGTGGGGGGCGGAGTTGGAGGCTGGAGAAGTGGAGGATGAACGCTGCGCATCACATGAATGTCGAAAGATTGAGACTTCTTTAGCTGTGGATCAAGTCAATTGCCCTATGTCGGCTTGATAAGACGAAGAAAGGGCCTGATCGCTTGAGTGAAAATCTACAGCCTCGGAGGTAATTGTCCAGATCCACGGCTGCAGGGCTAGACTCTGGTTTGGGACCAAGACATGTCAAATCGGGGATTTACTCCAGGACTCCATAGACGAGATAGACCCAGCACATGTTTGATGAAGCTGATGGCGATGGAGCTGGATTTCAAGTAGATAGCGGGGTAATCATGATGCTTGTTTCTTGCAAGTTGCAACTGAGGCCTCGTATCCTAAATTAACAGTGCCTTGGATAGCAAATACATATACTTACCTCTGGTCGAGAGTATTATCTACTTCCCCAACCCATCAGACACATCTTCCTTACGTCAACAAGCAACAAGAACAACACCACAAATATGCGTCTCTCAAGCTTCCTCCTCCCTCTCCTTCCCCTCGCCCTCGCCAACCCAAACCCAGTGGCCGCACCAGCCCCCCAATCCACAGGCGGCGGCCTCCTCTCTGAGCTCCCAACCATCCTCAACGGCGTCAAAGAGCTCCTAAGCGAGGACACCCTCAACGACCTCCAAACCATCGTCAAAGGCGGCGCCGTGCTCCTGGGCGGCGACAACCCGTCCAACATCGCCAAGCTGCTCTCGGGCGATAATGTCAACAAGCTCCAGGATGTGATTAATAATGCGCACTCGCTGTTGACGCCGACGTTTGTGAACGAGACGTCGACGTTGATCGGGGATGCCACGCCGGTGAGTTTACTTTTTTTTCGTTTCTTGGTGAGGTTGGTTGCTGACGTTTGTAGCTGGTTTCGGCTGTGGAGAAGTTGCTGGGTGGGTTGTTGGCTTCGTTGACGTAGAGTTGTTATGGAGTCATGGGTATATATGAGTGATGAATTCTCATGGGTAAATATGCATATACGGATGATTCTTGATTGATTATTATAAAATGGGATGATTCACAGGCATCAATGTATTGTTTCTCCTACTCGAGCGGAAGCCTTGCAGAGGATATGATTCTTGAAGTAGGTTCATTGCAAATTCATTAGAGCACAGAGAGTATACAGAAATGACCGATTAAACGACATTCAAATGTTTCCTCAGCTCATTCAGATAGTACCGCAACGGATAAGACCGCGTCGACACCGGCAGAGCAGGATAGACCGCATTCGAAAACCCCATCGTGCTCCGGTACAACCCCCGCGTCCCCATCGTGGACTTGAGCCCATACTCCTCTCGAATCCTCGGCGGCAGCATCTCGATCGTCACCACCCGCAGAAACGGCTTCAGCATCTGCACCCACCGCGGCACAGCCTTGTCATGGAGTAGATCTTTGGCGAACTTGTTCGCGTCTGGCGTGACCGTCAACCGCTCGATGTGGTCGTCCCAGTACTTCCAAAACTTCTGGCGCGTCTCGGGCCAAACACCTGCAGGCAGGCCCAAAGTGTGGATTAGAAGACCAAACTCCGCGTATGCCTTTTCGGCCGTCCGGTAGTCTACTCGGCCGTAGATGCGCTGGTAGAAATCTGTTGCCGTGGCGTAGAGCGTCGCCGCGATCCAGAGCTGGACGTCGGGCGCGGCGGCGTAGTAATGTTCGCTGCCGCGGAGAGGAGGCTGTCCGCGACTAAGCATCTCGAGCAGTGTCTTCTTCTCCTGCTGTGTGCCAAAGACTAGACAGGAGAAGTAGCTCAGCATTGCTTGCAAGGCATCGCCTAGCTCGGTGGCTAGATTGGGGCCGTTGCTGGCTTTGTCGTGATCGTTGCGAATCTCAGGCAGGGCTGCTTGTAGAAGGAGCGCTGTCCCTGATCCTGCAAAGAGGATGCCCTCCTGGAGGATTTGAGGGAGGATTTCGAGGTTATCCAGCGCATCTAGAGAATAAGTTTCTGACTTGATGCTGTTGGTGGTTGGTGTTTGAGACTTTTCTTCGGGGAGCGTTTTATCGAGGGACATTTTGACGCGATGTTGTATTCCTTATCCAGAATAATTATGCCAGGTTTTTGCCGTCTTCCCAGTGTTGAGTGATGGACTTGCTGCAAGGATTGGAAGATGCCACTGTGGAAATAGGAGACACTCTGATGCCCCATGCGATCTTCAAAGCCTTCCACGCACTTTTCACCACTTTCATCTCACCACTGATGAATGATCTCAAAGCACATGCAGACCTCTGGAGTTGCCCATCCTTCGCATCCGACAGTTTTCGTCATTTTCCAAACCCCCGCATATTCACCCCGTAACCGGGGAGAGAGTTCCGTTTCCCCAAGTTTCGGGCTTGTCCAGCGTCTGTGGCACTTGTGGGCAGAGCTCGAGTCGAAACAACCCGACAATGAAGCCACTTTCGTACTACTCCCCACCATCCATCTGACTAGTCTTTCCCAGCAAATGAGCTAACAACCGCGGTTCTTTAATAGTTTGCGATGATCGTTATCCCAATGGCCGCATGTGAACTGTTAATCAATCGCCGGGATTGGCTGCAGGGGATGATCGCCGAAATCGCAGTGTCGATCATGCGGAGGGAACCCCCTAAAGGGGCTTAACTCTCTACAGAAATGGCCAAAACTCGATACAACAAAGCAAGAATTGCGAACACTTGGGCCCAGAGCTAAGCGAAACGTCGCGGAAAATAGCTAAACAATTTGGATTTGGCTCGGAGCTAGGAAATGAAGAAAATGAAGAAAATGAAATTATCGTGTGACAGTGGCCCGCAATGCTATGACTCTCGTACGGATCGAGGTTGACAGGCGAAGATCTCGGATTCACCCCATCACGTCTTCTTCATTTATATCCATTGCTACCAGCTACCCCGGATTTCGAGGTCTGGTCTATCTTTAGACTCTTGCTATCCGGATCACTGTCACCATGGCCGAGATGGAAGAAAAGCCCTCCTATCTCAGTGCCAAAGGGGCCAAGTATGCCCTCGGTATCCATCGAGGGCCTTTACCCCCGGCCAATGGGGACGGTGGGGAGATTGAACATGTCGAGACAGCATTATCGCTGGAGAAGAAAGAGAGAACGAAGAAAGAGGCCATGCGTCGCCATTGGGCCCGGTTCTGGTGCTGCTATATTTTCTTCTCGATCATCTTCCTCGCCATCATCCTCCCGGTCTTGTTCGTCTTTCCGCCCCTGTTCACGACGTCTGTGACCTTGCTGACATTAGAATAGCTTCGTGGTGATTCTTCCCGCTGTCTCTCAGCGAGTTGTCGACAACTCCGACCTTGTTCTCGTCGATGCAAGTGTCATGCAACCTCGTCCAGACTCGGTAATCCTCACTATGCAGTCCGCCCTCAAATTGCCCATTGGACTTCCCGTTCGTATCGATCCCATCACTTTGGACCTCTTCAACCGGGAGGAGCCTGGGAACAGCACCTGGACCAAATTGTACCTCAACGGGACAACTATCTCGGGCAACACCACTTTGGGAGTCACTAATCAGTTCAGTCCACTCAATACGGAGCAGTGGGCCAAATATGTGCACAATGTGGTGTTTGAGGAACATGCACCCTTGTCGTTGAAGGGCACTACCATGTCGTACCTAGGCAAACTTAAATCGCGCGTGACGATGGACAAGACGATCAAGCAAAACAGTAAGTGGACACCTTTATTGGTAACGAATTCACTGGCTGACCTTCTCAGCCCTAAACGGCTTCGCCGGATTTTCCATCGAGGGATCGCAATTGCTTCTGCCTGCTGAACCAGACGGCACCAACCTGATCGCCAACGCCACTTTGCCCAATCCCTCAGTCATGACATTGGAAATCGTGAGTCAGCAGCATAATCCGCCGTTGAGTATCACTAACAATCGATAGGGCACAACCGTGTTGGACCTCAAGAGCGGAGATCTCGTCATCGGCAACGCAACGATCGATAATCTCGTTCTTAGACCGGGCAACCATTCAAACCCCGTCCGCGGCAGACTCGATCTTAAAACCGTGCTGAAGAACCTTGGACCGGTCCTACAGAGCCAGAAAGACTCCCTCCGCAACGGATATCTGACTCTCAACACCGTTGCCAAATCGGTCGTTTATGACGGCGTGGAGGTGCCATATTATACGAATGTGATGAAGGACCTGACCCTTAGCGCGAAGATTCCTATCGGCGGGCTGCTGGTCAACACCCTCCGGGGGATGTTCAACAAGAACGGGACAAATATCCTCGACCAGATGAATATCACCGACTCATCGTCGTCGGGAAGCACGAGCGGTCTGCTGTCCGAACTGCAGCATCTGAACTTGAGCAGTCTGGGCGGAGGGCTGAGCAGTAAATTGACTAGTCGATCGCTGGCCGAATTCCTCGATCGTCCCGACGATAAGGCATTATTGGCTGATGTGCTGAAGGGATTCTTGTAAACGAATCACGACATGCTTGATGAACTGTGGATATTGACATGAGCGGCGTTTGGAGTCTCTTTTTTTGATTTCTATTTTGTCTCTTCTATTTTCTTGTGTATAGATGAAGAGCAATTCCCTTGTATATACATGAACAAACCCAATATTAAGGCTTGAAATTATTCAATATTCAATCCAGGAACCCCCCCCTTCACCGCATTGAAATATGAAACGTGGGGAGCTAAGCACGCTGGCGGGAAGCAAAAGCCATGTGAAGATGAGACCGTGACATCGGACTTCCACCTATCACACACCATCCTCCAGGGTTGCACTCTTTGTCTCTCGTCGGCCAATGACCCAAGAGTCTATCAGATATCTTGGCTTGCAAGGGTAATTGGTCAGTACCAAGGCAGTCCGTGGTGGTTGAGTTCCTTTATACACTTAGTGAGGCATTTTGGTGCCAACTGCCAAGAATAGATAGATTGTGAGGATTAAGACGCCTGTCACTTCTCGGTGTCCATTTTCCCGCACCGGCCAGAGCGTCCTTCTCCTATCCCTTGAGCTAATGGAAGGGTCCATACTCCATAGCCTGGACTTAATTGCCGATAAAGTAGTGGAATATGTGACCTGTGGAGATAAAGAAGACGCTGCCCTATCTACCTACCTTATGGCCTCTTTTGTGTCTGGGGTAACAGCAGGGTTGCAAAGACAGCTCACCACGTGGATAGGTCATATTATTTGTAACATCGATGCCGATATCTCCGTCAAGTGTCCTAAGCTCTCGTTCGGGCCAGTCAAGCCTTAATCTGACGCGTAAACTTTGATGGATTGCGGGGGAGGCGCTTGAGGGGACGGCCCCCATGATCCAGTATCAGCCTATCCACACGGCATAACCCTGTAATATCGCGCTCCAGTCCACATGATGTTGGTGGCGTTTGCCCAGAGTTGTACTAGTCCAGAACCTTGCGCTCTTGGTCTGACCCTAAATACATCGTTTTGGTGGTAGGTAGTACTGGGATGTTGCCGTGCGTCTTGGATGTGGTCCAATCGTTGCTGGCATTCGCCCCGGGGTCAATGAATCAGACGACTCGGCACTGCGGTATTCACTACTAGACTGGTCCATCAGAAACAACGGGACATGCCGCTAAATGGCCCGTTTGTTTCTCTCGCATTATGTCCTGGAGCTATGTCCGGGTTTGGTTTGCTCGCGCTTGCGGGGTGCGGAGAGTATTTAACTGCTGTGGGATACTCGCATATTGGATAACTTCTTCTCTCCTTGGTCTCTTTTTGTCTTCCCAAGTTTCTTCTTTTCCCTTACAGTGGCTGGCCTGTCCTACAAAGTTTCTTTTGACAGCTGGCTGCAAAAATGAAGAAGTTCTACAATGTCTACTTTCTGTGTAGCTTCATCACCTTGGGTAAGGACATCTCCGAATAGAACCACTTATGAATCGCCTCACTGACTCTCTCAAACAAAAGGAGGAGGGCTTTTTGGGTTCGATATCTCAAGTATGTCGGGGGTCCTGGGAACTCAAGCCTATGTGAATTACTTTCGTGTGGGCAGTGGCCAGTATAAGCAGGCAAGTTTCCATCTAGCCCTCTATCTCGACTCTCGAGTCCCCTCCGCTAAACTAGGGCACCAGGGTGGTATCACATGTGCGATGCCCTTTGGCTCGCTGATTGGTGCTCTGTGCTCGAGTTTCATTGCGGACCGCTACTCTCGTGTCACTGCAATCCAGTTGTCGACTATCCTGTGGACTATTGGCTCCATGTACGTCTGTCTGTCGCACATCTGCATCTGCCATGCCAACCAATTCTTCTAGCTTCATGACTGCCTCCAATGGTATTGCTCTCCTCGTCGTCGGTCGTGTCGTCGCTGGTCTTTGCATCGGTATCGCCTCAGCCATGGTTCCTGTCTACCAGGCAGAGATCGCTCCAAAGGAAATTCGTGGTCGAGTTATCTCCCTCCAACAGTGGGCCATCACCTGGGGTATCTTGATTCAGTACTTTATTGTGCGTATCCAGCTCCTTTATCCAAACGGAGACAATTTCACTGACAATTGACCAGCAATATGGCGCAAGCAACGTCGACGGCGGTCCCGATAACCCGACTCAAAGTACTGCTGCCTTCCGCATTCCCTGGGGTATCCAGATGGTGCCTGGCTTTATCCTCTTCGTCGGCCTGTTCTTCTTCCCCAAGTCGCCCCGTTGGCTTGCAAGCAAAGACCGCTGGGAGGAAGCGTTGGAAGTGCTTGCCAACCTCCACGGAAACGGAGACCGCAACCATCCCAAAGTTCTGGCTCAGTATCAGGAAATCGAGGAGGCTTTGGCTCTGGAGCGTGAGCAGGCGTCTACTAGCTACCAGGAACTGATCAAGCCTCGCATTGCCAAGCGTGTGATCCTTGGTATGAGTTTGCAGATGTGGTCTCAGTTATGCGGTGAGTTGGTCGTAACATCCAACCTGGGGCACACAAACTAATGGCTGGCTCGGACAGGTATGAACGTCATGATGTACTACATTGTGTATATCATGCAGAGTACTGGAACTGGCAGCCCTCTCCTGACCGCTTCCATTCAGTACATCTTGAACACTGCTTTGACCCTGCCCGCCATCATCTACCTCGACAAATTCGGTCGTCGTCCTGCCATCCTGATCGGTTTTGGCCTGCAGGCTATCTTCTTGTACATTGAAGGAGGTCTACAGGCTGGATTTGGCAAGCCTAACCCGCACACAGACCCCAAGCTCAGTGCCATTTCTTGGGTTGTGTCCGACCATCCCAACGTTGGTAAAGCGATCATCGCGCTCTCCTATCTCTTCGTCTGCTCCTTCGCGACAACAATCGGTCCTACCTCGTGGACCTACCCTGCGGAAATCTACCCGGCCAAGGTCCGCGCCAAGGCTGTCTCTCTTGCTACCGCGTCGAACTGGATCTGGAACTGTCTTCTAGCTCTGTTCGTCCCACCTCTGCTGTGGTCGATCAACTGGAAGATGTACATGATCGTACGTGACCTTGCATGGAGAACTTATAACCGTAGAAAAGCCAACTAACAGTTCTTACAGTTTGCCGCCTTCAATACCGCCGCCTTCATCCACATGTTCCTCACGGCCCCCGAGACCAAGGGTTACACTCTCGAGGAAATGGACGAAGTCTTCGACAGTGGCATTCCCGCCTGGCGTAAGCTCAACAAGCGCAGCAGACTGGAGGAGCTCGAACAGGAGATTGCCCAGGGCAAGCTCAAAGTCGCTGTTCACGGCGAGAAGGATGGACCTGTTGCTGCTACTACCGAGACCGCGGAGAAGCAGGCCGAGACGGTCTAGACGGGTTCCCTTGTTACTGGATCTTGGTGGAAGACTTTCTTTTTTATATGAACAATGGTGCACGGTAATAATTTGGAACATGAGCTGACTACATCCGGGCTTGGGCTACTCCAGTTCCGTGTTTGGTTAACTTGGTTAGTCTCAGGTAGTCCTCATGAGCGTCTAATGCGAGTGCTGTCGACAGTAATATCAATTAATACGAATCTAAAGTTGTTGCCAGCGGTTCCCACGTTCTTAAAGCCCGTTGGGAGTTTACGCTAGTGGAGTTGAATATGCCCAATGCGATATACAAGCACTGTTCAACTCTCAAGCTGAGTAAGACCAGAGCTGGCTCGAGTAATTTACCTGATCGTCCTCCGTAAGGTCCAAACTAACAGCAGCCTTATTTCAAAATAAAACATAGTATCTGGTTACAGACATAGTCACGGCACATGGCTCTCATCTTAATAAACACTGACAACAAACAAAGTCAGTTACAGCAGGTTCCGCAACAGAGCAGCCATGTAAAGCCTGGTGCTCGTAGAACTACATTCACTACCCCTTGTCACATTCACCCTCAGTAAACAATGCAAGCTTCATTGTATCTTTTCCCATCTCCTACCCCTCTCACTCCCCATCTACGTCACCCATCATCATCTAACATCACCATTACACATCACGTGCCTGCAGCAACCCTCAAGAGATGGCTACTACTACCTCCTCCGTCAACATCAACGTAAGCTCTCATCCCAAATATCGAGAGAGAGATACTAAGAGCAACCCCAAAACCACAGTTCTACGGCGAGCTCCGTCAGCTGTGGGTTGAGATAAACTCTCACTGCGAGAGACTCCATCTCCTCGATTCCACAACCCGCGTCTTATCCGCCTGTATCGAATGCAAGATTACACCTTACGGGATGGTTCCGCTTGATATTGACGGGCTCGAGAATGCCGACGAGTACGTTATGCAGTTGGTAGTAAGTATCTCATATCCGCTGCTCAATGCATCACTTCACTTATAGCTCGCTCACCCGGAGAAGATCTGCGGCCCAGAGTTCCCCGTCGGCCCGATCATCTCGTTCGTTGACTCGGTGCGCATGATGTGTGAGCCTGTGAGTGGATCCGCGCAGGTGCATATTACCGCTATTGCGGTTCCGTATGCGGTTCGTTTTGTTGCCTTTGATGGATGGTATGCTTTGCTGATGATGAGGGTAGACGCAGCAGCCTGATGTTGCAGCTCCTGGCGGATACTAGGTTCTGAGTCGCGGTGTTCCTACGTATGAAGCTCCCATGTGCCATGTGCAGAATGGCTTGAACTCAGTGAAGAGCTTAGTGATAAGTACGGTTTGAGTATTGGTTGCGAGGTATAGTAGGCTGACTGGGTTCTACCGCAGGAAGACGCACGGTTACACGTGCCAGATTGAACATCGATTGATGTCGTTGGAGGACGGCTTTTGGTTGTTGATGACAGATGGAGGAAGCCAGAGAATAGTCTTGGACTAGAACCAGGCATCATCTTGACTTAATCGGACGTGATTGTTTTGGTTGGTTACTCTTATCGAATAGTTGAAATGAGCTCCAACGATTCTTGAACTTCGATTTCGTCGGATAATCCAGCGCAGCAAGTAGATCCTTCTGAAAAGCGAAATGGCTTGCTGGCATGATCTTTCTCTAGGCCATGATAGTGATGATGAAATTTGTTATGCCTGAGGCACCTTACAATTCTCGTTTTGCAGCAATGATCCCTGTTGATCTTCCCACTCCATTTCTCTCCTTGGACACTTAGTCCACAATAACTTGGTGACTGCCGGACTTCTAGTCAGGAGAATCATTCTGGCTACGGTGATCTGACCTGTCAAGATCTGCGGTCCTGTGTGACTTGCTATTTTCAGGGCGGACCACTTGTGTTTACTGGACTGCGACCTCCAGAGTTACGCCATCTCAAGTACCGGCAGTTCCCAACCCAACCTTGATCTCTGACTCAGAAGCACAATTGTGCCTCTTACTGCTTCTTAATGATGCGAATTTGTCACCAGCCTCGCAGACCTACCAGCTGTGCAGTGTGCGCAGACTGTGGACCGGTTTTGAGCAATTGGGGCCATTCCTTTGCCCCAATTGACCGACAAAGTGATTGTAAAGCGCCTCAGTCAATGCCGAACTGCCGATCGAACCTGAGTTGCAGGATCTGCTTGGGCTCCAAAGGACAAAGAGCGAAGTTCCAACAGCGGAGCTGATTGTGGTTGGCTCCTTTTATTCCGTATTGTGAAACCTCAGCCTCCTTTGCCCATTTTACTCGTAAGCCCAGGCGGCGCACTGTTCGCCTTCGTTCGCCTTCTCTTGTGGATAATCTTCTGCATCGAAACAGGCAGGATGCCGCTGAAGAATGTGGTCGTCACAATCTGGCTTACTCTGAGATACTTCCTGTCAGCCGAATCTGTCTGCCAGAAGAATTTTTCGCAAGCCTGCATTAAGGCAATACCTGGAAGCCAGACTTGTCTATGGCTATTTTTGCGTCGTGTTTCGTAATTGAAATCCGAGACAACCTCACCGCCGTTTGACTTCTGACTCAAGCGATTCGAGGCCGACATGATGAAACTCTCACTCACGGGTACATCACCTCTTTAGCTAGCGCTTCTCTGCGCAGAAGTCAACCCAGCCAGCGCGACATGCCTTAATCTCGACAGAAGCGAAGCACCGGATGATGTGACTTGTCGAACAAGTGGAACCTCAAACCTCAAACGCTGCAACAAGCAAGATATCTGCCTATCAAACGGCTTGTGCTATTTGTAGGGTTGGCATCCAAATGACCTCTCGCGTGGACGCTGTACGAACATAAACCGGAACCAGCGTTTTATGCTCTATGCTGTACGTTTGATTCCCCCTTCCAAACCACTCGCCCGTGCCGCAATACTAGACATGCCATCTAGCGGACATCAATCGAAAAAGCGGCTATCCGACCGTCAACATGGGCTACGACACAACAGATGCCAAATACTGCTGCGGATCCGTGGTGGACAATAAACGCGGAGATGGTGATCCCTTTACGATCGAAAACGGGGCAGTGATACCAGGAGTAGCAGCTCTGGCTGGTTACTCGAATGCTTCGTCAATTACCAATACCACCTGATCGAATCCTTCATCGATTACCAATACCACCTGTCCTACAGGGAATAGTTCATCACCATCTTCCCACGACGTGGCTATCGGAGCAGGGGTCGGCCTGCCTTTGGCTGTCCTTGCTTTGGCATCAATCGCCTGGGCGCTGTGGGCGCGTCGGCATTGTAAATATATGCTCGCCTGGAGAGTATGCCGGCGACCGGAGCTCAGGCGACAGGTCAATACCGATATCAATATCCCTCGCACGGTGTATATCAATCGCATCCGGCGGAGCTCGCGCAAGCCGGGTGGTATCGGAGTTGGACAGCAACGGGGACGCAAAATAGCCTTCCGCCCCTATCTCTGATATTGGTCAGCAAGTCTTCAGGTTATGTATAATGTAATAATCAGGATACGTATGTAGATATCCCATTCATACTGGTAAAACAAGGCCAGACACAGAGGGGAATGAAATACTGAGGACCCCAAGCACAACCAGACACATCATGCGTCGTGCGAGCCTCTCCCTAGCTGCATATCAGGCCACCTACTATGAGAAGTGCAGTGTCCAGATTGGCTTAGCTCTTGCTCAATAAGCAGACGAATGAGTATGACTCAGGCCACTCTCGATGCTAATAGAACTGCATCTTGGGTGTCCATAGGTGCTTTTTGGGCATACGAGACAAAGAAGGGTAAGTGGGTACGTCTCGTATTCCTTCAATTACAGGTATTGGTTACAATGTGACGAGTGCGAATACGGGTGGTTGACGATTTGCGGTCAATAGCCGGAAAGCATACATACTGATGAGATATAGCTTGATTTATTTGATTGATTACTCACGACTGTGACTAGAGAGGATGGATCAGTCACCGAAGCCAATATCCATGATTAATGTTTAGATACATAGCGGGCTCCTCCCGGACAGATGGCACCGCCTGGTTCGTCCTCGTTGCGCTGACGGGAGTCTGTAGATGCACTGTCCGCTCCTGCTGGCGTGGAGGCCCGATACCGGTTGCGTGATTGCCATTGGGCTCCCAAGACTGGACGCCCGAGGCGCCCAGTGTAAGACGTTTCAGGCCTGGGTGCTTGATGACAGGATCAAAGTTGATGAGGATGATGGCTTGGTTACCGCCGCACAGTCCTTCCTGGTCGATTGAGTAGATGACTGAGCGCTCGTCTGCGACCGCTTGGATTTTGCCGATGCGGTGGGACGGGCAGAGCAGCTGGGTCAGCTCTGCGGGGGCGTTGTCAGGCGGCCACATGTGGATCCCGCGGGAGGTGAACCGCTCCTCGCTGTGTTCGATGGGGTTGCTGTCATTGTCGGTGAATTCTGGTTTGTGGAGGGAGTTGCTTGTCTCGTCGATGGGACTCTTGCGTTTTCGGGAGACGGTCCGCAGGCGGAGGCGATCGTGTGGGATGTGGCTGCCTCCTGGTGATGATGGGTGGGGGTCGTTGACGAGGTCGACGAATGTCGAGGCCGAGAGGTTGTAAGTGCGGAACTTAGTTTTGGCCAGGATGAAGTCACGTCGCTGGTAAGGGGTGTCGTGGCTGTGGTTGACATTGTCCTCCAATGGATATTCCGAGTGGTAGTGTCTGCGCAACCGTTTCTGGGGTCTCTCGTAGATTGCCTTGTTCGACGAATCTAGTGTCTTGGTTAAGGGCTCGTCTGGCAATTCAGCAGCTATCGAACTGCATGGTGGGTGGTTGGCCGGTCGCTTACTCCGAGAGATCTCTGCAGGCGACGGAAGGGGCTGCATGTAGTAAGTCCGGCAATTATCGCTGCCTCCGTTGCGCCATTCGCGGCGACATTCTAGGATCAGGAGTTGGTTGGTCGCTTCGTCCTCTCGAAGCGAAAGGTCAGACCATGTGTCATTGATTGGGCCTTCGCGATGCTGTCGGCGCCACTCGGTCCTGGGCGTCACCGAACCCGTATTCCCGCGAGGAGGCAGACAGATCCACATGTACAATGAGGTCCAGTCAACTTCTTCTTCTTCAAAGTCTACCAGGGTCGAAACGGCATACAGATGGTCCTGATGCACCTCGAAGCAGACGGTCTGCCCAATCTCATTGCCCACGAAATTATGCAGTTCGACAGGTTTCTCTGTTGTGTGTTGTCCAGTAGCTAGATCCACGCAATGGACGGCCCACTGCGGATAGCCATAATGACTCAGTGCAGACTGAGTTCCGTAGTAAAGGTAGGACCTGTTATGTCGGACAAAAAGTCGTCGTATGGACTGAAGCGGCGTGCGGAGACGTAATCGGCCGGTCTTGCAGTCTGTTTTCCTGCGCATATCTACTGCAAGAAGCCAAGCATCCCGCGCCTCCCCAATCTCGACCAGAAAGGCCAGAATCCCGTCACGGTAGTGCAGTAGCGATATCTGGATCGTATGTCGCGCCGGATTGCAGCCTGGGATCGCACGAGAGAGGACATTGTGAACGTTCAGAACCTGCTCTACTTGACCGACCCCATGCACATCCAAGGCACGAATCTTGTTGTTATAGATGTAGCAGAGGGAGCCTTGGTTGTACAGAAAGGCCGACCCGTAGGCGAGAACCAAGGCCGAATACGGCTGAGCTGTGGCGAAAGCCTCCTTGATATCAAACAGACGGCCAACTGCTCTACGATATCCAGTTCTAGTTCTATTCGCTTCCCGTCCCTCATTGGAATGTAGCAGGTGTTTCTAAATAAAGTTAGAATGCTGCCCTCGCTCTAATCTAAACTATCCGGGAAAGTACACACCTCAATTGTCTTTCTCGCAATGGACTCATTTCGCATCAAGGTGTTGAGAGCCTGGTTGACTCGACTGAGATGGATAAAGTCGTGGCAGTCCAAGCCCGAGGCGATCTGGTAGAACACATCATATGGGATGGAGTCCAGCTTTTTGGTCATGTCTGTCATGTCCAAAGCAGGATAAAGAGACGATAGCTCCAACCGAGCATGGGATGATATATAGAATACAGAGCGATGGATGGTAGTAATGTTGTAGTCAAAATGCGCGCTGTTGATGATGTGATGAAATTAATGGTGGTGCGAATAGTAATTGATAATGAGTATCTCCCACGGTGGAAATACACACATCCATCTTGCATGTCACACGCGGAGAAAGAGTTGTAGAATATATGACGAAACTCATTTGAGCCTCCTGCTTGAGCCTCCGGTATAAGCTTTGGGAGAGCTTTGTTCATTTGGGCAGAATTGGCCCACTGGATGACGCGTGGGATTATTGGATATGGATTCCATCCTGATTCCCACGGATCGAACTAGCTTCTAAAAGGAGCTCGGAAATGAGGGCAGTCTAACTGTTTTGGAAAAGAAAAAGAAAGGCTGTCTTTGCCTCACAAAGCAAAATAAATTAGAAAAATAAATAATAAATAAAATAAAAAAAGATTACAACTTGCCAGTCAGCCACAACATCACGAGAGAGTCTGGGCGGTACGAATGCTGATCAACGCCACGCTCAATTATCTTCAGATGGGTCATCATGGGTGAGCATAAAGCATCCAATGATCCAACAGTGGCCACTGCAGAGCCGCAAGTCACAGGAGATCCGGTCCAAGACTCCCAATTCTTCCAATTCTTGTGGCATTTTTCAACTACTACTAGAGTTATTGACGAGGCTTTCCAATCGCTTGGTGTGTCCTTGCATCCCCCCAAATGGGGCTCCATTGAAACAAGTTCCCAGCCATATTGCTGTTTTCCACCGAGTTCATGCTACAATTTGTGTCACCTCAGCAGCACATTTATCGAAGCTAAAAATATTTGCGAATGATAGCTCTCTAATGGTCCATTCCTGATCTCCAATAGTGAGACTTATCCAAGACCGCCTCGGTCCTTCACCGATTCCGGAGTGCCACCAAAAAATTACTCCTTTGTGGATTCTGATGAGGCTCAAAGTGGCAATTTGCAGACCTGCTGGGTGTTAGTGTTCCCGAACTGACCTACGGACTTCTGGAGCTCCTAGTCTAGTGCAAATTCCAAGATTCCATCATCATCGTATCCATGATCAAGATTCGCCCAGTTCGGAAACGAAACGAGCAAAATTCACTCAACTTCCCATTGTCAAGTGACCAACTAAAAAGAGCCACAACTTGCCGAGCCTCAATACTCCGTTTGTTTTGTAGACGCTGGAGTTATTGGTTGCCTGAAGAGGGGAAGTTTTGGTCTCAAAACTTTCTAGCCACCTTCGAGTGTCTGGACGACAAAACCAACTCTGAATCGGGCTTCTATTTGATTATTGATCCGTGATGATTATTGTTACCAGAACCTGGTTAATCATCAAAGGATGCAACTCTTGGTCGTACCTTTTGGTGGCTGGCCCCCATTGAAAAGCTCGCCGCCTGCGCCCCAAAACCCAACCATGGCCTCGTTTTTAAGGCAGCCGACCCGCCCAACTAGACAATATGCACAATCAACCAAATGCTGTACTATCAAACACATTTGATATGTCAAGTTCTCCATAATTTGTCAACCATCAAAGCGAGCACTTTGTGTGCGACTTTCGAGTCCTCGAATCCATGGCCTTGTCATCCCGTCCGTGAGTTCCTGAGAGTCTGGCCCCCGCTTTTGCACTGCCTCGCGCTTCCAAATGTCCGAAACGATGATCAAACAGGCACGCCAAACAAGGCTGGCACGAGGCTGGAGAATCTGAGTCTCGAGGTTGGAAAAGCTGAGGCACAGGCTAATTGCATCCAATCGGAATGCTCTCCCCATATGTTCCTTGTCGATATCATGGTACGGACGGGACCAAGCATGATACATGATTGCTGATGGCCGGCTGGGCCTGTTACGCTCCCACGTCCCACCAGTAGAAGGCTCTCCAACGAAGTCATGCTCAAAGCCTGTGTTTGTGTGCTCTCAATCGATCACGATGCGGGGTATCTGAGCATGGGGATCAGGCACAACTCCTCGAAGTCCGGCCGTGGGATTTGGCGTGCCACGGAGTTTACTGGTCAGCAGTGCAGTAAGCAGTGCGCCCGGTGTCAGCGCTAAGAGATAAGATGACCACTTTGCAGCAGATAGCGTTGCCTGGGTTCGATGCTCTGATTATCGTCCCGGGGCAACCCACGGCCAGTCAACTATTAGCCACTTTGTCCGCTGTCATCAGCGTCTATAATTAAATTACTTATGCAGGCATCCCAGCGACAGCTCCACCTGGGGCCCAACGGCCTGTCGCTGATAGCGACCTCCATGACTCTCGCCTGCGAGGTCATGAGGGGGTCGAATCGATGGTTTCCTCGTACTTGACAACTTGATGGAATCCGACTCCACGGGCTGTGTGACATGGTCCACATCCTCATAAATTCGACGGCCCTTGTCAAGCTTCCAAATATTGCCGCAGTGGAAAGACGTCTTGCATGTCTGTCCTGCGCATGAAAGCTGGCAACGTTTGTGACGAGCACAAAATACCAAAGAAGACCACCTCCGAACAATAGACCTTCAATAAAGCAATCCTTCCGAGTTTCGCAAAACTTGAGCTCAAACGGAAGCCTCAAGCCCAAACAGCTCATGATAACGCCGACCCTTCGTTGATTCGGAATTACAAGCTACAGAGCAATCTACCTAACTGAGTTCCTTTAATGCAATCGAAAAGAAGTCGGTCTATGTTTGGCTCACTGCACGAGCAGAGCATGAGACTATTACATGTCAGGTTTCCTGGCAGAAGAGGTCATCGAGGCCCAATGTCTGGAACAATGTGCAAATTCGTTTCAAGTCGCTCATCGATCGTGGCCAAAAAACGGCTGTAAAAACAGCACAACAAGGATCCGCAGGCAAGTTCTGTCTCCCCATCGGAAAAATCCATTTATCCTCAAAGTTCCAGGGAGTGTTCAGGCGCCATCCATAATACCACCGGGACCATTTGACAGTTTCTTAACTGGATACAGTGCCAAAGGATGGTACAGCCTCTATAAGCTGGTTTATCGTTTCTTTCATATCAGGTGCATGCTCAAGCTCTGGAAGGTGCTTATCCACAGTAGATGATAGCCTTCATCATCGCCCATAGATTTTCACTTGGGTTCAGATATCTGGGAAGATCCGATATCCCGATCCCTTGCCGACCTTCTTTCAGCCCTATGGTCAATCAACCCCCTCTGTGGGAAACCAAGAATCATTGTCAAGCCTGACATCAGATTCCAGCAAATCAGCATTCACTGTGTAAAACTGGATCATCATCTGTCGCGATCGACTGTATTATTAGAACCGTCTAGAAGCCAAGGGCTGGAGAAATGTAGATGCCTAAACGAACCGAGTTTTCCGGAACATTGCCCGGAAGGAATGGTGGCGGTCAGACGGTCTCTCCTAGTCAGAGGAGATCATTCTTTCAGCGTGAGCAGAAGTGTCTGAGTAATGGAGGCCATGAGTAAGTTGAAAATATAAATGTGAAGGCGAGGAGTAAAGGATTCCGGGGTAGCATTGAACAGGACTAGATATCAACTGAGCACTTTGATGACTTCAGACTTCAGTCCATGATCGATCTGCACCAATGTCTGTATCAAGTATGGCGAAGTGGACCAAGTTACGCCCGAGTTAAAAGAGACCTAGGCTAGTTTCAGACTCTCAGTGGTCCACTCCGGCCTTGATGTTTCGAGTATAACTTTGTAGAGAAGAGTGGTGAAGCGGTTGTTCATAATGCTGATGAACACTGATTTTGAAGATAACACAACTGCACGACATTCCTGGTGCAGTATATAAGAAAGAACTAACGATATCTTAGAAGCCCATCTTTTTGAGAGACCAAAACGATAGACGTGCATACCGCTTCTCTGCCCTATGTGTAATGCCTCGTCCCATGTCCCACTCTGTCAAGCTCTACCAGCAAATGACAGCGATTGACTGTGCATGGTCTTCCCCACTGTCAGTCAGCCCTGACGGCCTTAGTGCCTGGAGTCATTGTTCAATAATCGCACAGGTTTAAGTATCATGATTTGTCCAAGCTGCTACATAGTTGTTTCTTATCTAAACTTCAACTTTTCCTCCCTCTTGGAATCTGTTTCAGGATCTGACTTGGTGCACTCTGGTTTTGTTGTTGTTGATTCAGATCCTCAGCTCGCCCACATGAGTATTCTAGTTCAGTAATCAATTGTCCTCGAATCAGTCGACTGCTGGCCTCCACCATTTCGTTGTATCGGTTGCGGTCGGAGTTCAGCGAGTTTCCTCAACAGTCCTCAACAGTAGATTAATCAATTGATGTACCACCGTCACTCGGCTCCTCCACCCCAGGGTCGGTCTGGTGGCTACCCCCCTCCGCAACACCAGTGGCCTCCTCACCAGCCTTACCAGTAGGTTTCCTTTCGCGACACCATATGCACCGGTGCATTCGTGATTGACGAATTTCCAGATATCCGCCGTATCCGCCTCAAGGCCCTCCTCCCGCGCAAACATTTCCTCCTGTCCATCGCAGTTACCCATCGCCCTACCCCACGCCGCCTCCCCACTCGCCATCTCCATACCAGCATCCTCAGCATAGTAGGTCTCATTCTACTTGCCAAACCAGAGTGAAAAAGCGCACGCGACTAACCCAACGCAGGACACTCGCAGTCATGGAATGCGCCGAGTCTCCCTCCACGCCCGCCCCTCGAGGCGCAGCAATTCGGTAACGGAGCGCCTTCACACTACCGCTTCCAGTACTCGGCATGCACAGGGCGGCGCAGAGCCCTACTGATCGGAATCAACTATATCGGACAGCCGAATCAGCTCCGCGGATGCATCAACGACGTCACTAACATGTCGACTTTCCTCCATGAGCGATACGGGTATCGGCGGGAGGACATGGTTATTCTCACCGATGACCAGAAGCATCCCCTGAGCATTCCTACCAAGGCGAACATACTGCGTGCAATGCACTGGCTGGTCAAAGATGCACAGCCGAACGACTCGCTTTTCCTTCATTTCTCAGGTGGGTGGCTGTGTGTGTTTGTGATCTGTGAGACAATAGCTGAGGAGCCTAGGACATGGCGGGCGAACTCCTGATCTTGATGGAGACGAAGAGGACGGTTAGTCCACTCCTGTCTAGGTTTAGGCGAGAAGCTGACAGAATCAAGGCTATGACGATGTCATCTACCCTGTCGACTATCGTGTTGCGGGCCACATTGTGGATGATGATATGCACAGTATAATGTTAGTTTGTTTCTTCTGCTTAATAGCTTTAATACTCACCAATACAGGGTTCGGCCGTTGCGCCCGGGAGTTCGGCTGACGGTGATATTCGACTCCTGTCATTCGGGGACAGCTCTGGATTTGCCATACGTCTATTCAACTCAGGTTAGACCTGGATTCAGTGGAAGATCAACGAACACCATGCTAACCCCTGCAGGGCATCTTGAAAGAGCCAAACCTTGCAAAAGAAGCAGCGCAGGACCTGTTCAGCGCCATTAGCTCATACGGAAAAGGAGATTTGGGCGGAGTCGCCATGACAGCGATTGGGTTTCTCAAAAAGGCGGCAAAAGGCGACTCAGCCCGTCAGCGGACAGTGATGACGAAGACATCTCCAGCAGATGTGGTCATGTTTTCTGGCTCCAAGGACACACAGACATCGTGAGTGCTCTTGATGCGCTTTATTTACTGACGTCGTGTCTTTGCCGAGCTGACGGTCTTTTTCTAGAGCGGACACATTCCAGGACGGAGAAGCCCGTGGTGCTTTGAGCTGGGCTTTCATCAAGTCCTTGAGACAGTGGCCGAATCAAAGCTATCTGCAGCTGCTGAACTCGATTCGAGCACAGCTCGACGGGAAATACACACAGAAGCCGCAGCTGAGCTGTAGCCATCCACTGGGTGGGTCAACTTGTACAACGCCGATTCGCGAGCTAACATAGTAACAGATGTGAATCTGCTTTTCGTGATGTGAATGTACTCGGGTTATACGAAATTATGATTGATGGATGATATGACTGTGCCTTTCGATAGCAGACCAGGTCGTCCACTTTATTGTATATGTCCAGCGTTCAGCTACATCAAGGAGCATGGGTCATGCGTGCGATAGAAGAGCCGGCGACAGTTTGTTTATATACCCAGCATATGGAGCATAACGAAGTGACGACAAAGATGTAATAAATGGTAAGGTTGGACTCGAAATTCTAGTATCACTTTCTTTAAGTGTAGACGAAAGTGGCTAGCTGCCCCTGTCCAAAAGTAAAGAATGATCATGCCCCATGTCCCCATTTCCGACCTCTGACCCCTTCCCTGCGAGGTCTCGAGCAGATTTTGGACTTTACAAATCGTACCTAACGAAGTAGCGCGAAACCACTGACTCTGGGATGTCTCAGTAGCTCTGACTGCCTACGTACCTATTCCGACTGGTCTGTCATTTGAAGGTTGGAAGCTCAAATGTACTGAAGCCAAAACAGGAGTTGAAAATGGCTCGGAGACGCTGGCCAGCTGCTTAATTGGCCTTGGACGGTTGAAAGAAGAATTCCACCGCAGCCATAATATTATATGCCCACTGGCCACCCAGAGGTGTAGCATCCAACCTCCCGAGGATATTTATTGCAGTCTAAATCAATACTGGCAGAAAAGTGATGTTGTGGACTAGCAGCGATGGCGGAGTGGCTGACACCATGTTTCACCTGCAAGGTGGCTGATGTCTATTTTTATGGTCGGACTTGGCATTGATGCATATGCAGAGTTTCAACTAGGTACTCTGCTCACATATGGTTAGTAGTAGTAGTGGTAGTAGTGATAGTAGTAGCCATGATCCGTCCTCCATTCAGTGTGTACTTGCTTCCGCATGGATATTGTGGCGGAGCAGCACTGTCATCGTGTTATGATTCCATCCCTTGATTGCACGAAGTGGACATAAGAGTCTCCACCGGTACGGAGTACCTGTGGAACAGCCCGTAGCCATGGCTGCGGACCATGGATGCAGGAGTGCACATACGTACATGTACCTAAGACATGGGTTGAGATTTGAGAGTCAAAGATCACGAACATGAAGAATTTCGATCTTTCAGTTAGCTGATGCAAGACCAATAGCTACTTGAGATATTTCTGGCAGCGTCAACTGCCGCGTCATCTGGCGCGCGAACGTCTCCGAGTAGGCACTCCGATGGGGTTTGTTATCGGGAATCGGCTCGGCGGGTGGCTCAGGTCGTTTAGTTCAGAGTGTTTAAGCCCAGTATGCGGGGTTTTCGTAGCCCATGGCTGTTTCGAGTCTACGTACGCTGTGAGGGGAAGAATTGGAAATAAGCCTGGAGGCAGGAAGGGATGGCTGGAGTACAGTACTCTGTCGTGCGACTGCGCAATCTCGAGCAATGCTGCTGGAGCAGACTCGTGAAAGTTAAACATGTACGACTTCGGACGTAGACGGACCGTAAAGACTGGCGACTCCATAGTTCCACTCTTTTTCCACTTAGCTTCTCTTCTTTCTGAGACCGATGGCCAGTTATTACTGCTCGTTCATCCACGTCCTTCCCACCGGGACAGATCCCAGGCAACCGACAAGTGAAAGGTGCAACTGGCAATGAAAGACTGTGTGGTGTCTCTTGAGTAGTCCTCTCCATCCACAACCTTCCGTCCTACTCTCAAGGGCATTAATAATAAGCGTCATCGTCGCCGTCAACATCATCAACAACACGGCCATATCTCATAAAGGAAAATGTCAACATCCTCCGCAACAGATTCTTCGCGGGAATCGGACCCCGACAGCCCCGTCTCCCTCTCCAGCCGCACCATCAACAACCCCGTCTTCCCCTTCCCCGTCCCCCAATGTCGTCGAACGCGCAGAGACATCCCCAAAGTCGACCGCTACTATTCCACCCCGTTGCGAGCAGACTCGCCCGACTCCACCCCTCTGCAGCTGTACGGCCTCGAACAGCGCGAGCCGTCCATCTACGAGAAACCGCGCCGCCTCCGCCGCTTCTCGCACGTCCTGGACGACATCAAGGAGGACTTCTCTCTGCAACTGGACCCAAACAACATGGCCGACAAGATCCGGAGCCGACGCCAGTCGATGCTGATGTTCGATGTGGCCGCGTGCCCATCAGGGGCAGGCGCAGACGCAGCACTCCATCACGATCAGCGTCCCATCACGGCGTCTGGCCCGCCGCGCTCGAGACCCCGCTCCATCCTCTCCTTCGATAATTGGACCCCGCCCACGAGAGGGCTGAGTCGCCGACTGTCGACTTTCCGGTTCGGGTCAAGGAGGAAGAGGGCTTCTCCCGCACAGCTCGCGAGCATCTCGCAGCCGAACTTGATCGGGTCCTCCACGGATATGTAGCATCAGCCCACGGCTTTCAGGCCATTCCATCGGACTTATCCTGGTCCAAATGTTTCGTGCAATGCGACCGTATCCTCAATAGCGACAGCTATTCTAGCCTACATTCTCGCAACTTTCAGCCAAGCCCTTTCAGTCTTGGGTAAAAGTCTTTCTTCGGTCGACGCATATATTCATCGTTATTCACATTAGCTTGGCGTTTGGTACTGGTATTCAACAATGATAGACTGTCTTTGGCGCTGCATCTCTTTCCTTCTGTCATCAAAATCAAATATATGTACATAGCTTAGTAGTAAGAGGATAGTTATAGCTATAGCTATACCCTCGCTTAATCAATCACATTGATTTCCCCCTTCCCAAAATTTATGGCTTAATGCATGTGATAATTCAGCCACTCAATAACCGCACCAATCACCAAACGAAAGGCAGCGTTATCGCTCACACTATCTACTCCAAAGCGATTAGTCGATAGGACAAGCGCTTCTCGGCTGCTCTAGTCAAGCCTCAAGTATGCTAGAGAATGAAATCTCACCAATCGCCCGCGGCTTCTTTATCGATTCGACTCTGGTAAGGAGCGCGGCCTAGCAGATTGGTTCGCCGCAGGGTTTTTTTTTCTTTTCTTTCGTTGGTGGAAAATTGAGTATCTATGCTGTAATAATTATCATGTTAAGGTATCATTAAGTATGCAATTCTTGAGGGAAACACCCTGCTGGGTTACATTGGCATTCAGCCGTGAATTTAGCCGAAGGCCTCGGTCTCTTTACACAGTATGGGGTACTCCAACTGATCCTCCGCTGATCGGTCGCTGGCTCGAAGCAGAATTGGGGATGAAATGACCTTTCGTTCTTGTAAAAAGAATGAGTCTCTTTATTAAAGTAGTATCAAAGTGAATGGTATATCCGTGTACTGTGCAAGTCTAACGCCAATCCAACCCAACCCAACCGCCGTCCTGATGTAAACTGTAAACTGTAAACTCCAATAAATCCCAGCCCAACTTTGAAATCCCTGTCCTGCACGCCCGATGTCCTAGACCACCATCTGCCTGACGCACTGCATCCATAGCTGCGGAAGGAAAGCGATGTCCGCTCTGACCCCTCTATAGAGTGACGCTCTCCAGATCCCGCAGCACGACAGACATCTGGGCCCGTTTTGCTGCTTCAGCGACGAGACTAAAGTCTCGTAGGAAAGGAGCTGTCGCTAACGGACCCCCCGAGCCAGTGACCTGGTGGGGGTAGATGTCAGCTGCCGGGGGCGGGGGCGCCGTGTTCGCAGACTCGGTGGAAGAAATGGTCTGGTTGCGGTTTTGTTGCTGCTGCTGTTGTTGTTGCCCGCTCACTCCGAACTGTGTCTGGTTTGTACTTGACGGTAGGATGTTCTGCGGTTGGGCTGTCATCGCTGAGGGTGTGTAGCCTAGCGTGACTGACGAGGATGGTATGGAGTTGGAGCCTTGGATGTTGCTGTGGGTTATGGAGTGCAAAGTGCGGGCAGACTTGTCCATGACGGTGGTCAGATTGGGATGACTTTAGGATCAAGTCGTCAAAATATCGCTGGCGAAGGATGGATAAGGTCGGAGGAGCGGGGTGCAGCGTTGGACTTGACGATATGGGCTGATTGTGGTAGGCTGGCTAGTGCGGCAGTGGTGTATTGGTTAGCACTGGTAAATGGCGTGATGGTGGAGGTGATGGTGGAAGTGATGTGAAGGGAGAGAGGAAGAAAATAATCATCGCCTGGTCAATGTCGCAACACGTGGGGGCTTACCCAGATATACCGCGGGATGACGTCCGATAGGAAACTGGAGGGAAAAGTATGTGAACCGGTGATGACGCTGGTATGAAAGTGGCCCAGAGATGCCAGCCAAGACTAAGAGAAGAGAAAGAGCGTCTACTGATGAACTCTAACAGAGGCACCGACTTGGTAGATGCAGCCTATACTTGATCAAGAGGATTTAACTACGCACAGGATCCACAGCGACTATTGTCGCCCATTTAATGATCATCCGGGTCGATGAGGAGGATGATTTCTTTCCAGAATCTCTTAGAGAAAAAGCGAGGTTTACCCGATTTATATCCGGTATGTATCTCCGCGTATCACTATGCGGGGTTTCCAGCGTCGCATGCAGGTACCCCTGCGAAGTTACTGTATGGTATTGTATGCGGGAGAAGCCTCGGCGGCTTTGTGGATTTATATTCACGTGATCTCATGTGATAAAGACTTGCACTAGCCCAATTATGGACATTACCCCACCATCACCGATAGAGAATTTATCACTGATAGGCGAAATTGTTGCGATCGGACTGCGCCATGTGATGTCCTCTTGCAATTGCTTCTTTTATCCATCCGTCGAAACTTCATTGTACAATGTCAGACGAAGAAGACTTCGTCGGATTCGGGGACACCTTCAAGGATCCCGAAGGGTTCTACCCTCCTGAGAAGGAACCCACCTTCGCAGAGCATGAGATGCTCACCGGCCAGACGGTGCGCGTGCGCCTTGTCGGCAGCCATCCTCTCTACGTACGAACACGCTGAACCTCCCAATACTCTCCCTTGCAATTGTTGATACCTCAATCCTCTGCTTTCGCCGACTGACCGTCTTTGGAGGGTGATCTGCTGTGGAACGCCGGCCGGACGAGCGCCACATACATAGAAGAGAAAGCTAGTGCTCTTGTCGAGGGGAAAGATGTCTTGGAGATTGGAGCTGCGGCAGGTGTCCCGAGCATCGTCAGCGCAATCAAAGGAGCTCGTACCGTCGTCATGACCGATTACCCTGATCCGGACCTGGTCGAGAACATGCGATACAATGCCTCGCTCTCAGCGCCTATCATCCCGAGCTCGTCGTCCCTTTACGTTGATGGATACAAATGGGGTGATCCGGTTGAGCCATTGACCGCGTATCTTCCCGAAGGCTCAAATAGTTTCGACCTTCTGATCATGGCCGACGTGGTGTACAGTTATCGCGAGCACCCCAATCTGATCAAGGTCATGCAGCGAACCCTGAAGAAATCCAGGGACTCCGTCGCGTTGGTGGTCTTCACACCTTACCAGCCCTGGCTCCTTCCCAGGAATCAGACTTTCTTTCCATTGGCAGAGCAGAGCGGGTTTCAGGTCACCAAGATTTTCGAAAAGGTCATGGATAAGGTCTTGTTTGAGAACGACCCTGGTGTAGGTTTTGAGCTTCTCTCTCATAAGGCTTTTGCTGATAAGGTTGCAGGACGAATTACTTCGGAGGACGGTATTTGGGTATGAGATTCGATGGGCTCCGGATCAATTGAATTGACAGTGGTTGTGAAGACTAAAAGTGTATACCTTGGCGATTAATGACCTTGACGAACCCATACCCGTAGAATTGATTGGCCTAGAGGCATTCAAGCAATTTTATTTGCATTTAAAATGATCAATAGAGTCCGGAATGCTCTCGTGCTGTCAAGTAATCGTATCCACATTTTCTTCTGTAAGAATCGTTCAGGTCTGCCATTGATCCAGCCATAGTTGAGACATCAGACTCCCAAGTCACATGCCGCGCGCAGCAACCCCGCAAAGAAAAAGTCTCCGCCAAACGAAGCGTCACATCCCTCATCCACTGTTGTTATAATGCCGGTATGTCTTACTGCTCTAGTTTTCCAATATCCTTATCAATGGAACTAATACTAAAGTAATGACAGCTCATCGTTCTCTCAGGCTATCCCTGCTCCGGTCTCTCGCACCGCGCCCAACAGCTCGCCTCGCTTCTCGAGGCGACGCAAGATGAACTCTTCAAATCCGGCGCTATCCCCGCCTCGAGACCTCGATACAAGATACACATCGTCCCAACGCATGATCCCTCACATCCAAGGACCGTGTATGACAATGCGAGGACGGAAAAGGAGGCGCGCGGGGTCGCATATGCGCGGGCCAAGCGTGCATTAGGCCGAGATAGTTTCGTGATTCTTGATGGGATGAATTACATCAAGGGGTATAGATACCAGCTTTGGTGCGAGGCAAAGGCGTTGGGGACGACCTCTTGCGTCGTAAGTTTACAATTTAACTCCGGTCTTTGGGCGGAAGCTGACCTGGAATGTTGAAGGTGCACGTCGGGACCCCTGTCGATCAATGCATCGCGAACAACGAAGCCAGGATACGTCGTCGGAATGCGCAACAGGAGAAGTCTGAATCGCACGACAACGAGGAAAAGGAATCATCGACAACAGAGGCAGACCCACAAGTCGAAGCGCAACCCAACAGCCCTTCTCCCACCGCCGAAGACACCGAAGAACCATACCCCCCCGACCTCCTGAAGAACCTCATCTTCCGCTACGAAGAACCCAGCACCCACAGCCGCTGGGACAAACCCCTCTTCACTGTCCCCTGGAGCGACCCTGAACCCCCCATCGCCGAGATCTGGACCGCCCTAACCGGCATCCCGCACCCATCCACCTCCGCCGACGCTGAGACCCCCGTCACAACTCTCACAAATGCCCTTGCATCCAACGCCCTCCTCTCCGACACAGCCAGCATCAACACCTCCGCCACAGCACGCACACCGCGCACCGCTGCGCTCCAACGCCCAAAGATAAAACCCCACCAGGCCACCGTCCAACCCACCGCAACGGACTCCTCTGCCCTCTACGCTATGGAGAAATGCACCTCCACCATCGTAACTGCAATTCGATCCTACACACTCACCAACCCCTCCGCCGAGGCAGCGCTAGCCCAGAGTCCTGACGCCCGCGGCATCGCAATCCCCATCCCCGAGGCGTCGGCGCCCATCTTCATCCCGGCGCACGTGGCAACGTCAGGCACGACGGACGAGCTTGCCGGTGCGGGCGGTATCCTTGCTTTACCGCGTCTGCAGCGTATGCGGAGGCAGTGGATCGGACTGAATCGGGCGTATGTTGGGGGCCATGCGTCGGCTGTCAAGGGTGGGCTGGCGCCTGACCAGGTTGGAGATGCGTTTGTGAGATTCCTGAATGCGGAATTTGCGGGGGAGAGCGGAGTTTGAATTGAAACGTTTTCTCTTCAGAGTTTCTGCCTTCAGAGTTTCTGCGCGGCTTGATTTGTTCTGGGTAGTTCATCGCATTGCATAGCTTGTTGACTTTGGTAGATCGAAAAGTCGTTTAGTTGGATGATTTTATGACGAGTGATGATCCGGATATAGAGATAGACAGTAAATTATCGTCATTCTGAACTGAACGCTTACTTCTAATCAAATGAAGAGGATAATATCAACAAGAGTTTACTATATGGACTTTTGAAGAGTGTATTCACATCGAATCAAAGCGAACATCAAGATCAAAACAAACAGACTATAAACAAAAAAAGTCTAAGCTAAGTAACCGAAAAAACAATGCTTCATTGACAAAAGCCTGCCCGTCTTTTTATTTTGTCATGACCAGCCGTCGAAAGCGCTGGGCAGCAGAAAGCCCACCCCACCACCACGAATACAAAAAATTGTTATACAAAAAAAAGAGTATCCAAGCACCCCTATAAGGAAAATCAGGAAGTAAATAAGGAAGCGAGGAGCGTCTCTCCCCCGATGACCTGGGTCATCTTCGGCTCTGGCTTCCGAGGAAGCTGGCCGTTGGGCCTGTGACGAGACAGCCGTGCGTCAGCATGTTTGACGCTGCGGTCGTAACTGGTCCGATATGGATCCAGTAGTCTGTTCAAAGAAAGAGCTCTCAAAGCAAGACGCTCCGACACCGATGGAGGTATGGCGAGCACTGCGAAAACCCTTGAGCGTGGAAGAAAATCCTGGGGACACAAACAGCAAATCCAATGGTCAGAATGGAAAGCTTTCCGGGGTGTGTCTGTGATTTTTCCATGCATGGAACCTGCCTCCCGAGCACTGAGAGGTCAAGGTAACCATTGATCTCCGAGAAGGAGAGTCCACAAGAGGGAAAGAAGCTAAGAAAGAAGGAACTCAGATCTGGAAGTGCATTCATGCGGGATGTCCGTTGGAAAGGGAAGAAGTCTGGCTGGCTTCGATGTGGCGGTAGTTCAGTCCCAGAGTGATCAATTCCTGGAGGCTGGCATTGACCTTGTCATGCATGGAGGAATCCTGAGGGGTGATGTTGCTGAGTTCCTCGAGCAAGCGCGCGCGGCAGTTGTAGTAGTTCCTCTCGGCATTCTGGAGCCTCTGGCTGTGGTGGCTTGCGGTCTGCTGGAGAGCCTTCAAGGTGCTGGTCTGAGAGTGCGTGGATCTCGTCCGCTTCATTGTCTGCGCACCAGATGTACCTGTGACTCTCCGCTTGCGCCCGCTTGTCTCTTTCTTTTTAGGAGCGGAAACGCCAGAGGGAGAGTGTTCTGGAGAGCTAGGTCTCTCGGAAGAGGCGTAGTCGTGAACACGACGCATGTGGTCAAAGAGGTTCCATCTACGGGGGAATCCATATCCAGGCACAGATCTGTCGCATCCTTCGAACAGGCAAAGGTGAGGGTTATCACCGTGACCGTGGAATCCATGGGCCTCGCGCTCATGGCGGAACAGACAGGCATTGGATGAGAACTGCAGCTGAGCCTCCATGCAGGCAGGGACCTTGCAACGGTAGGGCTTCAGGTGGGAATCAAGGTATTTGCTGTTTGACTTATCAGCGATTTGAACACTAGAACAGAATAGTCGGTTCACACTCACTGGTAAGCGCATTTCTGCGTGGTCGGGGGGTGATTGCAAGGTTTCTCTCCATTGGCGAAGGGGCAGTAATATTTTCCATCACTGTGGGTGGCGTAGGAATAATATGGGTGGTCGCGAGGATTCCGCAAATCTGTGTTCTCCTTAGACCTCTGCCGAGAGGGTTCCCTGGCAGGGAGAGGTGGGAAGAATTCCTGTTCCTGCTTGACCTGGGCCTGGGATGATGGAGATGATGTCTGCAAGGCAGGTCTGCGAGCATTCTTGGTAGGCCTGATGGTCCTGCAAACGAATCAATATTTGGCTAGATCAAACATCATGCAAAAGTGCTCACCTGTTTGGATCCTGTTCACTAAGAGGCGGTGTGAGAGGGAAGAGAGGATCTCCCAAGTTGATTCCCTGACTCCCAAGTGGCGTGGCAGTGACATCCTTCAACATGGCTTCTTCGTGGGTCATAAAAGTTGGGTATCCTGGATGGGAGCAAGAGGTGGTCACGGAAACATCATTGCTTGCTTCGGTCAAAGGGGGAGAAACAGGCATTGGCTGGAAAATGTTGCTTGGGAGGTGATCCAGGGAAGAAGGGTGGTAGTTTCTGGTGTCTGCTAGAATGGAGTTCCATTCATTGGTGGTGACCATGTGGCAATCTTCAGCATGAGAACTGTGTCCAACGGAAAGAGCATCATCAGGAGTGCAGGGCTGGGTCCCATTCTGGCCACAGGTATCATTATCATATGCGGCAAAGTCCACAAGGGAAGAATAATGACTGAAGTCATGTGCGTGCGAGAAATCCAGGTCATTATGGTCCCCAATATCCTGGAAATCGGATCCTGACTGGTAGATAACATCGCTTGGTCCCACGGTGGTAGGCAAAAGCTGCTGAGACAAAGAGAAAGAAAGCAGTTGCACCTCAGGTGTTTCTGGTTTGCTCGATGACATAACACTGTGGTCAAATGCATCGGCATCATGCAAAGCCCATTTCAGGTCGTGAGGGGTTCCATGGCCATGATGTGTACTGGAGCACAACGAGAAGTTATCCTGGCTTGAGAGTTCATCATCCTGGATCATTCTGGGGGCCGTATTTGAGATTCCTTGGGTTTGCCTGGTCTGAGAGATCTGGTCCATGTTTTGCAAAGCTGACTGGGACAGAGAAACCCGCTCGGGGTCATTCTTGACACTGCAAGACATTGGGTTTTATAGGTCCAGCTATGACTGGAAAGCAATCAAAGACAAGCACTAGACTGAAAGACAACTGAAGTCAGTAATCCACCTTCATTCACGAACGTTATAGTATAACACATTGCATATAAATAGAAATCGAGAGTCCATCCTAAAGATCCAGTCGATGTCCTGAAGCGCCAGTTTAGCTCTTTTGCAGACGTTGCTGGGAAGTTGGCCGTAAAAAAAAGGTCAAAACAGGGGCACCTGGAAAGAGTCGATGGCGAGTCCACTTTAGACGAAAGTCGTCGTTCCGGCGTGATGATCATGGTCACTGAGATGAGAGAAAAGGTCGACAGATGTAGAGTCAAGGGAACGACGTTTAGCTAATGCTACACGTCGTCGGATCTATCCTGCGGGAGGCCTGTTCATGTCGGTGATGTTATCCAGAGGAAGTCTTGGATGAGACTACAATGAATTGAGAGCGGGTAAATCCAGGATTCAGGTGAAGTGATGGTCCCATGAAGGTCGACTCTCAAGAGTATGTGATTCCTTAGGCACTATTCAGAGATTCAGAGATCCAGAGGTCCAAAGAACGGAGTTCATAGAAGCATTATTTCAAGTTATCCCAGGCAGGTAAGGCAAAAGTCCAGTGAAGTTCTCCAAGGCAGAGATGTGAAGGTCCCAAGGTAAGCTTAAAATCCTAGTCTCGCTCCAGGATTGAAGTGAGAAGTCCTTAGCAGGGCAAAGAAAAACGACGGAAGTCCATGGCAAAGTGACGTGCAAGTGTGCAACATTAAGCAACACTTGTGTGTCCAGTCTGACAGCGGCTGCTGTAGACGTTTGTAGTCCAGTGGAGTCATTATTCAAGAGACTGTCATGTGACAGTGAAATCCAGCAGGGAAACTAAAGTCCGGGAGTCCAGGGAGCCAAGTCGGGCGAGGTATGTAGTTGTGAAAGCGGTCCAGATTTGTCGCACAGTGGCCAGGTCAAAGGGAAGAAAAGGAAAAGGAAATAAAGAAAAGGGAAAGAGAAGGAAACAATCGAGGGGTCTACCTGTTATCTGTCGATGATTTGTTCAGACGAAAGCCTGGGAGTATGGACAAAAACAGAAACAACAGTCAAAGCAGATCCTATCCGGGCGGTGGTATGTATTCCAAAAGGCAGTCTGGGTTGTTTGAAGCCAGGGTAATGGTTTTCTTCTTTCCAAGATCCAGGGTTTGGAAGCTTGCGCAGTATCGGAGAGAAGAACGAAAACGAGAACAATTAAGCCTTCAAAGCGAGATTGGCAGTATTGTATGAACTAGGTAGCTGATTTAAGAGTCGATTTGACAGCGAATCAGAGAAGAGAGATGCAGTCTCTTGAAAGCCTAGGGTATCAAAATGGAAGTCGGCTGCCAGGTCTGAAGCTGGAGATGAGAATGGTGAGATCAGAAAAGAGAAGATCAAGAAGATTTGGCTTGAGGGGGGATCAACGGCCTTTTTAGACCTCGTCCCATTCAGGACTCAGGAGGCGCAATTAGGAGAGGGGCAAGCAAAGTGGGCAACAGCAACGAAAAGACCGTCCAAGCGTGAGGCCGGCCTGGGATCCTGCAGCAGCCAACTGCCTCACTGGCACTATCGAGGCCGGTGATTCGATCCTGCAAGAAGAGGATGGTGATTTCGGATGCAGCTGGCGCAGCGCCAAGTGGTGACGACGGTGGTGCCATCTGCCAATAGTTCCCCCTTTCGACTGTCAATCATTACAGTTTTTGACGTGGCAGAGACACTCGCGTCTCCAAAAGTGGATGTATCATATTTTTTTTCTCGTTCAATCGTCGTTATTTCGGAGTAATTTTGGAACTTTTATTACTGGGATATTCGGAAGTTCAATATGTAGCGGTGAAGCGGAAGTTTAAAAGACGTGCTCCATTTGCGATGGCTGTTTCTATTGGCCATGTACCACTCTCAGGGCTGCAGACTTGCATCATCCGTCGGTTCCTTCTCGAACAAACATGACGCACTACGGTGTCGATTGGATGAGAGCGTCTCCCGCCTTTCATCTCGTGCAGGGTGAGAGATTGCGGGAGCCTTCCAAGATTTCCCTCAGCCTGCCACATATGGAGCAAAAGATCCTAGAATTAATATAATGCGACTCATGCGAGAGGGAGAGTCAGACACAGCGACAAGGTCACAAGCCCACAAGGGAGAGGATACGGCATTGTGGATAGTCGCTGATACCGTCCCTGATCAGCCCACAGCCAGTGAACGGTGGCTGATGGAACACGCCGATCAGCCATGATGACTATCGGCTGCCCCTTTGTGCCCCGCTTTCCCTCGTGAACATCGCCAAAATGTCAGAAACTCATCGTTTGGATGAGACGGCAACACGTCAAATTCTCCTACGCATCGGGGAACTAGGATAACTATCTTCCACTGCAGGTAACCAGGGGATAGTTGGCAGTTTCACCCCTCATGCAGCCTCACTATGTGCAGTCATTTGCTGCTGAAGCTGCTCAGCCTGCAAAGAAACATCAAAACCGCTGTCAGAGAGCGCAAACAGGATATTGGAAGGGTGAGCAGAGTGCATTTATCTACGACCGTGCATCGTCAGATTAGAGAATCCACATCCTACTGGTTTGGGCTGCAGCGTAGTCGGTCCAGGTTGGGCAGCAATGCATGAGACTGGAGTCGGAGGGAGCCTAGCCCTTCATTTGTATCTACAATTTTTATTTTCGCACCTGTTGACGAGGATTATTAGCAACTCATCAAAAATAAATTCTCTCTTGAGAAACATGAACAGTATGAGCAGCGCAGACGGGAGATTTATCAGATAGGGGTGAAAGATGGTAGAAGGTTGTCGTTCAGCAATCCGAAGATTTCAGTTGAACTATGCTTATTGGTAATGGTGATCATCATGTGATGGACACAACAGGTCCTCGCATCATCCCGTCCAGCTCAAATTGAGTGCGAACATAGTGGGGCACTTTCGAGACAATTCTCATGGAAAGGATAATTGGTTTATTGAAAAATGGAAAAAAGCGCTTACCTTGTCATTTTGACGCTGAGTCGTCAGAAGGCACGCACCGATTTTCTGAGCAGTGTAAGTATAAACGATTGTGCCTGCATCTTTGCACAGGCAGAGTAGCTATAGTGCAATCTTGTCGCCATCCATTGGGCTGGTAGATGCCACAAGCGTGCAGAAATTGTTGAGATTGATTTGGACCATGTACGGAGTAAGAAGGGAACGAACTTCGCTCTGTGCGAAGACTCGGTTTTGAGAAGCGAGTTATCACGTGATAATTTGCACTGTTTGCTTAGCCCTCTATTAGTTAATCTGGACCTCTTCGTAAATAACCACTGTAGAACTCGGTGGCTTTGCGTGACCTTGGTTCTCGTACTGTTCAAAACCGTCTCCCGGGACGGCCCGCTCCCTTCAGAGGATTTTTTTGGGTGAGCCCGGCGAAGACGGAAACCTACGGAAATACCCTTGGGAAGCCCTTCAGAAAGCTTAACGGCGTAGATAAGACCTTTTGTTCATACAACGATACATGCCCAATAGACAGAGTCAGATATCAACTTCACCTCCAGCTCAACGTCTGTACTGGCGATAGAGACTTTCATGCACGTAATAGCCTAACCATTCATCTGGGACCAACGACGACTGCCCGTGAGCTTCAAGGCCCCTTACTTGGTGCTCAAATTCTCGTCATGAAAGTCGCGATGGATCAACTCCGTTTAGCTCCCGCTTCGCTGCAAGTCATTTGGGCAACAATTGCACCGAAGCAGACAGTACACTTCTGACTTGCACGATTGCACATGGCCATGACACGCAGCTGCTACAACAGTCCCGCGATGTCACTGCCATTTGGGGACTATGTCCACTTAGACGTCCACCATACGGAGTAGAGTTTTTGCGATTTGCGTCTTTGGACTATATACAGTCTGCTCGTACCAGTTAGCTGCCATTATTACTGTCTACCGCATACTTGAATACGATCAGTCTGGCAAAATGGTATTGGAAACTTTAATGAGGAATGTTGAACTGCGTTCCGCTATCACATGACGGTCTGGAGATTTGGTACGGCCTCAGAGCACCTATCCAGAGTCTCTACAATTATCTCTGGACTGTCGTCTGCTCATCTACTTGCCACATATTGCAATGAACTGGACAGGGGGTCGCTTGCAACGGCATTCGAACAATCGCTCCAGCAATCTTGCTAGAAATCAAAAGCAGAAGTTTGCAAAATCAAGACGGAGAAGCGTAAAAGATTATCGACAGGCTCCATCGCTCATTGAATTTGTCACTTTTGGCACATCGCTTCAGCCAAAGTCCACTGGCGACGAGGCTCAAAGGCATGGATTGGCTAGTCAGGTACGATTCTTGCCCTTCGAACCCGACGATTTTCTGGCTCCATAACGGGTGAGAGAATGTCCATCCTCCGGATCTGCAGCTAAACTGTGTGTTTCATATAGGCTACGGTTAATTCCTCACTGTCACGGCTAGCTAGGGATCCCTCAATCTGTTCTGAGCAAGTGAATAACTCACAGCCGCCCGATCGCATAGAACATATCAAGCGTCAATTACTAGAAACAACAGACTGGGCTGCTGTCGGAGCTGCGCGGCCTCTCAGGATCTCATTCACACCAGTCGAAGAGTTCGAGCACTTTGGCAAAAGACGAAGATTAACTGAGGCTGACCGAACGAGATTAGCTACCATGGAACACAGGGCTGTGCCATCTGAGCTTAACAAGTCTCGCAGGGCTCCTCGACAGGATATATCGTCGGATCGACTTGGAATCGAAGGTTTAGAGATTAAGATCAATGGATGGCTGTGCCATGCTCGCGGAGACATTCCCAAAAAGCGTCACGAGAACTTCTCCTCACAACCAATGCTCCTTGATAGAGAGGTATCAGGCGGCCCCGATCAAGGCAGGGATCCGTCAGCGCAGCCATACAGTGATGCCAAGGCGAGCGTAAGGGAAGACTCGGATAACAAACCACTATATTGTCAGAAGGAATCAGGAGATCATAAGTCGTCTACGCATTCTGTTATCACCCCACGATCTCGTCTCTCAGAATCTGTCATTACCAATCCGATAGCATCCAGCAGGAACGACAGTGGACTGATCCAGACACCCGAGTTTCTGGGTCAGGATTTTGGACCGTCAACCTCGACGTCCTTGAGGTACCATGACAGCAACCGAGTCCATCACTCATCCGGGTCAATCATCCAAAATCACTTCACGATTGACGATCAGATAGCTGCCGAGAAGGAAAGATGCTTGAATGCTGGGATAATGGTAAGGACATTTCCAGACCGCCATCGAGGCCCGCAGCCTGAACAGGGGTCTTTTTCATATCCACCCTGCCTCGATCAATCATTCGGTCATCATGAGCATGAACGTGCGGCGGCAGCCACGCAGTCACCATCTGGATGGCTTCCCGAGCCAAGGTGCAGTATACGACGTCCATTGAGCCAGAAAGCCAAATCCCTTCTTCCATTCGGGTCAGTTATTCGGAAAGACACTGCCTGTGGAAAATCACGGATTGGACAGTATATATCACCGATGGTGATATTCGGGCAACCTATAGATGTTGCAGCGGATCAAGCAAGTGATGGGACAACAAACTGGATGTCGATTCCGAGGAACTCTGCAGTCAAGGAGCCGGAAATCACATCGTTAACTGACAGTCTCGCAACATCGATCTATGAATTTGCCAGCCAAAGTCCAGACAATCGGACGGACACCCTAGGCTCCTCACGGGTCAGTCATATAGGTATTGAGCATAATGAACCAGCCAATATAATTGACAGAATTTACACTGGAACTCCAATCTTTAGCAACAGCAACCCTGGATCCGTGCGCAGCTTCTCTGTAGCCCGTGCTGACAGAAATGCAACCCCAACCACCTCGGGGCGTTATCCAGAATTCGAAAGTTGTACTCCGGAACACAATGAACAAGGAGCTCAAATGGAACCATCGCCCCAAATATTCGGGCAAGAAATGACAGATATTGCCGCACAGACTTTACTCACCTCATCCTCGCCTGATCCTCTGTTGTTATACGGAGATCTCTGATATACATATATATATCCTAGAACAGTTGGGTGACTTGAACAATGCGACACAGCACCTACTGTTGTGAAACAGACCACATACTATAGAAATATATCATAGAATCAGTTAAAACAGGGTAATCGAATTGAGCCTAGTTACCTTGTAGAAAAGACGAGAAATAGCTGGTCACATGCGCGATGTATTTGCCCTGCGGTCCTGCCCTACTTTCCCTTTTTCGGATGATAAGACCGTAACGTGACCGATAACGAACAGCTTCCATTGCTGCCTCAGCTTCCAACCACCTCATACCTGCATTGACAGTCCAACATCACACTGCGCTCTTTTATCAAGAAATTATAGGCAAAACATTACTGCATCAAACCGAGAACACATACCCACATACCCATGCACTACCTAACCAGCCTCCTCCCCCTCACCCTCCCCATCCTCTCCGCAGCATCCCCGCTCCGCCCCCATGAAACAGAACTCACCCCTCTCCCCCTAATAATCTGGCACGGCCTCGGCGACGACTTCCAGCGCGATGGCATGAAAGAAGTTGCCGCGCTTGCCGAGTCCACAAACCCCGGAACCTACGTGCACCTCATCCACCTCGGCGACACCGCCAGCGCCGACCGCCAGGCCACCTTCCTCGGCAACATTACCGAGCAAATCGCCCTCGTCTGCAGCCAGCTCCGCGCGGACCCGATCCTCTCGACCGCCCCGGCCGTCAACGCGCTAGGCTTCTCGCAAGGCGGCCAGTTCCTGCGCGGGTACGTCGAGCGCTGCAATGACCCGCCCGTCCGCAACCTCGTCACCTTTGGCAGCCAGCACAACGGGATCGCCGAGTTTCAGGAGTGCGCGTGGAGCGACTGGATCTGCCGGGGCGCCGAGGCGCTGCTGCGTGCGGGCCGGTGGTCGAGTCTCGCGCAGTCGCGGTTCGTGCCTGCGCAGTACTTCCGCGATCCGGAGGAGCTGGACGCGTACCTCGAGCACAGCAATTTCCTTGCGGACATCAATAACGAACGCGTTCTGAAGAATGAGAGATACGCTGAGAACCTGCGGGGGTTGAATCGCTTTGCGATGTACATGTTTGAGGATGATACTATGGTGAATCCGAAGGAAAGTGCGTGGTTTGCGGAGGTGAACAGGACGACGGGCGAGGTGACGCCGCTTAACCAGAGGCGGTTGTATAAGGAGGATTGGCTGGGGTTGAAGGCGCTGGATGAACAGGGAAAGCTGGACTATAGGACTGTTCCGGGTGGTCACATGCAGCTAGCCGAGGAGACCCTGGAGAAGGTCTTCAAGGAGTATTTTGGGCCAGTCGAGGTGGAACTTCCTCCGGATAATGCCCTACTCAAGCAGACTGGCTTGTAGACTGAGCGGGTTTACTAAATGCTCGGTTGATTGTCTACCCTCTGTGTTGGAATAACCGCGTTGACGGGGCTGTGAAGCATCGATGTTTGTAGTTATATATACCCAGACTTCCCTGACAGTTGCTCACTTACATCATTCAGAAGCCTTGCAAATATGTATATTTCCCAATAAATCTACGTACATACAAGATACCATTTCCCGCCTATTCACATGAAACAATAAATGGGCCGGCTGAGCTACCCAACCATGGTGTGTTCTGTGATCCGGCACTGAAAGAACAAGGAGAAGAGAAAAAGTAACGGGGTACTCGGAGCTAGCAAACTCTATGAGCAGATGTCGATACAAGATACACGAATGTGCCATAACGGAGCCAAGACAGACAAGAGAAATCGCCTAGTAGATCAAAAAAGGGTCAGAAGAGAAAGTTTTGGAGAAAGGAGGTGCTATGGCAATGCAGTTCGGAGAATCAGAGAAAGGTATAAGATTATATGCATGCTAGTCGGCATAGTAGAGGGGCGTGTCGAGGGGCCCGAACGCCAAGAGAAGAAGTAGAAAGGTTGTGCAAGAGGATTAATAGTCATCATGTTGAATGAACTAGGAGGCCTAATAAGGAGGACGTCCAATTCCTCCAGTCGCACTCCTTCTGCCAGCGTGCGTGCTCCTGGCCCTTCGGCCAGGGGCATTGGTACCGCCGTGCCGCAGCTCGGCATCCATCGGCGACAGAAATCCGTTAATGAGGTTCTCCACGTCACGGCGCAAGGCAGCATCGGGAGGACCTCCGTTAGGCACGTAGGAAGCTTTCTCAGAATTAGCTGCGGCCGCAAGACCAGTACTGGAACGGCTCTTGTGTCTGCTCAGCGTTCTCTCGTTATTCGCAGAGAATGCCCCTTGGTTCCCGTTGGTGAACACCTGATGGGGCCCGGGAGCGGTCGAGGGTCGCTCGCCATTCGCCAATGAACGCTGAGAGTCGTTTGGAAACCCTCCGGGGAGACTTATAGATGGCGGGATCGGCGGCACCGGAGGGATGCCATCAGACCGCAAGTTGTACGACAATGAAGACAGCCGAGCCTGGCCGCCGTTCACAGCAATAGAAGAGGCTTTGGGAGTTTCCATGCCGTCTCCGTTGGCGGACAATCGACCATCCCGAATGGACTGTGGTCTGATTGAGTTGCCATCCGCATCATATTCAGACAACGAAAAGCCACTGACCATGCTTTCACTACTCGAGGAGACAATACTGCCATTTGAAGCATCCAGCCGCCCGCGGAATGGGCTCAACCGGCGAGCATTACCCTCCACATTCACAGAAAGAACCCGTCTCAGTTCGTTGACGCGCACTGGTGACTCTCTGCCCGAGCCGTTAACAGGCGTACCCTGCGAGTCAGGTATGCTCGTGCGTCGGAGATGTTGCAGACCTGCTGCAGCACCGAAGGCGCTCTGATGCACCGAGGTAGCAATGGAATGAGAGCTATTACCGGCGCCATTCAGGGTGGCATAGTTACGCAACCCTAGTGTACCATGTCTTGATCCGTTGATAGACATGGCCTCTGCTTTCTCCTTCTCAGCGGCCGCTAGACAAGCCTCTCTGGACCATGGTGAAAGCATTTGCTCTTTGATAGATGAAGGCAAATTGCACTTGAAAGAATTAGCTGTCGCGGCTCCATGTCCCAGGACGGGAAGAGCATAGTTGTGTCCGGGCGATGCCGGAGGGCTTTGAGCAGGTGAGGCCATGGAGGAGTTATACACCTCCTCAATTCTATTGACAAGTTCCTCAATACCGGCCTTGAAAGGGATAAGCTGGCCTTGGGCCATGGCATCGCCGTTGCTTGGAGACTTCTCACTCGATTCGATGATATCGTGGATACGAATGGCAGGCATACGCACCCTGTCGAGCCAAAGGCCATTTTTCTTCCGCCTGTCAATCTCTATTCTAATTTCGCTGCCAACTCTGTAGCTTTCCAACTCAAATTTTTCGCACATGGCCCACAGATATCCATAAACCAAGCTTCCGACGTTGACCTTGGCAGTTGGAGAACGCAATGACTGCACCGATTCTAGATCCTCTTGAAGCTTTAGGACCATGGGCAGGCCAAATCTGACGGCATTGACCCCGAGTCGTTCCACAAGGCTTGTGAGCAGGAGATGAAGTAAAAGAATCTCGGATTCGTCTGTAGGGCAGTCGAGCGCAATATCGTATATGGTCAAGTGGAACAGTCGGAGAAAGTTCAGCTGAGCCGCTATGATGACTTTCTCCCTCTGACTCACGTTAAAGGGTCGCTTGTCAGCCTTCTCAGTGACTTCCGTCATTTCACGTCTTGGGAGAGTGCTTGTTCCCTTCACTGGCCCGGATCTAGCCCTGATATCATCCTGAGTCGTTTCCAACGTCAACCATGTGAGGAAGGCATCGATATACGCGTGGCGAATATCCCTGTCCGGTTCAAGCAAAAGCCACTGTGTTCCTTCCCAGGCGTGTATGCCCACAGGGTTCCTAGTCTCCACTCCAGCGGCAGTGAGTCTATTCGAATTGGCTACTGAGAGAATATCCTTGATTGCCTTAAGCGCTGTCACTTTTGCAATAGGTAGCGAGAAGGCCGCGGCATTCACCTCACTAGGGAACCCAGCTGAATTAGTACTACCCTCCGTATTGTCTGGCTGATTCGGAAAGGCCGCGGCAGGGGAGAGTTTATTGTCGATGGACGGCTTCAGGCGAGTCAGGATCGTCCTGACCATATCGACAACCTGATCACCGTAGTAAATATGTGTCGTGAGATCTCCGATGGTCCTCTGAAGTAGCGCAAGCGCCTCCAATTTCTCAGCGGACAGGACCGCGTTGTGATCGTTCAACTTCTCGTCCAGTCCTTCTTCCGCAGACTTCGCGCTGGCTGGGTGCGATAACAGGGTCGACATGGATTGCATCAGACCCAACAGAATGTCAATAACACTAAGACCGATCATGTTTACAGGGGATTTGAGCAACCAGTCGATCAAGTATATCAGGACGTACGAGCGTTGCAGGGTTGCTTCTGTGGGCTGGACATCAAGCAACATCTCCATTGCCGAAACCAAGATGATGAAACGGACTTGAACGGGACACCACTTGGCGACGAGTTCCACTAAAGACGTAGCCCAGCCGCCCATCGAATCCATATGCATAGGTTTATTGCCATCTTCGGATAATGGTCCGTTGCTCAGGATGAATTGCAGCACCACTTTTGTAGTAAGGCGGATCTGACCACGGCTACTTCCGGTCACGACTATACGTTCCAAGCAACGGAGAGCAAGCAAACGCATGTCCATTTCCGCCTGCCTGTCAACGTCGGCCGCCGACTGTGACGCCAATGCAGGATCGCCAACCACTGCGTCAACTGTCTCCACGGTTGCAGTACTAACCCTCCGTCGTCGACCAAGCGCCGGCTCGTTCTTCTCCGGCTCGTGCAGCCGGAGCTCGAGGGACACCAGCAGGCTCTCGTCACCATTGTAAAGACATTCCAGAATGACCGGGAGAAGGATCCTCAGTGATTCTCCGCCATCCGCTGCGAGACCTGCTTCGGAACTAACCACGCCTTTGATCGCTCGCAATCCCGCAGTCCTCCAACGTGTTACCATCGGACCACTCGGTGCGGCCTTCAATTGAGAAACGGACTTGGTCTGGTCTGCGAAATCTGCATATGTCCGCACGATTTCCCGGTACTGACTGGCGAACCCCTGTTCAGCAGATAGCGCGGCCATATCCTGATGCTGACAGAACGTCTCGAACGTTGATATCGACTCTTCAACCATGGAAAGATCTCCAGAGCGTAGGACGGTTTCGAGGACGGTCATCACAGATCGGGCATAAATAGGAAGATCGCGGGGGACTTTCTCGATGAGCGCCGTGAGGATTTGGAGCGTTACCTGTACATTCCTATGTAGAATACCAAAATCAGTCCGGGGAAATTGCGACCGCGATGGTTAACTACTGCCAGCAGGCTCGCTTTAGACTCACCCTAACTTGTTCCGCCAGACATCCCGAGCTGCCCTTTTCTCCAGAAAGGCGCCGACCTTGGTCAGTTTGCTCCGGCGCGTGCTCACATAGTATAGTAGATAAGAGAGTTCACTAGAATTTGGTTTCACATCCTGGACTCCTTTCTGATATTGTGGGTAGCATTTGAGGACCAAAACCTGGTGTTTAGGCCGACATGATTGGCGCACGCTCTCCATTGAAAGAGATGGCCGCAAAATTGAATTATGAGGTACTTGTATCGCAATACGAGGGACTTGTTGACCGGCTGTCAACAACGCCGTACGCGATCTGAAGGAGCGAAAACAGTGGCCACTACCTAGAGATGGAAGTTCCAAGTAGAGCTGGATAAGTAATGTGCTGTCTTTTATGTCATGGATATGCAAATCGGCCGATCAGGGATGGACGAGGTCACTGCACTGCTCTCCGCACAAGCTTACAGAAACCAGTGGGAAGATTGGCAGAAGGGCCGGAGCAGAGAGAAAGGAGATTTGGTCGGTACAAACACCAAACGCGGGGTTAATCCATCGGAGTGTGCATTCAGAAATTTTGCTTGTGCCTAGGAGCCCGTCTGCACAAGAGATGATGAGAGGAGTGTGAGATCCGAGTGTTGGAGAATGACGCAGGAGGAATGAGATTGGACTTGTGTGATTTTCCAGGCTACTTTTGAGAGGTACAGTAGCGTTGGGTCGCGCACGGAGTTAAGGCTGGGGAAAACTGGCAATCTACCCCGTTGGCCGCGCCAGCCTCTCGCAGTGCGGAATCAAGATCAATCGAGGTGAGGTAAGGGATCATAAAATTAATTGAATGTACTGGGATGAGAATAGCATTACATCCTTGTTGATAATACCTTTTGACATTTAATGGCATGCTTTCACCAGGACTGAGCTGATCAGACAGGAGAACTACGTAACTATCGCTGACTGGCTGGTTTGGAAAAGAATGAAGACACTGCAATTCTGGAAACAACGTAAAATCCAAAGATTCAACTGTAGCCTGTTCTTTCTCAACTACATATCTACCTTTCAAGGAGTAAAAGTGTTCTTTGAGTGGTGTCGCAATCTGTACCTGAACCAATGTGCTTGGTCTAGATATATGGAACGGGGATGGAGATCAACAATTGAGCCTAGTCCCGCAACAGCCCCCACATTTGGACCAAGATGAAAGGGGATAGCATTGCGATCCATTTGACAAGCAACATCCTCGGAAAGATGAAGCTTTTGGAGCTTTCTCGCCCCAATCTTCCTTGTAATCAGTATGAAGGACAATTGGGCGAATGCCTCGGTCACACATGATCGTCCGTGATTAAGAACATACATCATCTGCATGTTGCATGAATCTCACCATCATACTGCCGTTGTGGTCCCGATAGTGGAAGGCGAGCTCCGTACCCCACTGTAGATCTTGTGTCTACAATAAAATAGCAAGTTGTGCCCTGGCTTTACTCCATGGGAACACGACAAATAGCGCTGAGCATGCCGCGACACTGCCGTGAGGGCTGTTGGACGGAAGAATCATTTATCGATTGACGCCAGCCCATCATGTCTTTGAAGCGGTATTCTCCTTGTCTTGCTGTGTCCCTTGGTCTCCTTCGTTATGCCCCGTGTCTCCCGCCTCTATGTTCTGTCGACCTTGCCCATCCTCAAGACCGGTCCCCGCTAAAGCTTCGATGACTTGAGGGCGAATGATGTCGCGACGGAAGGCCTCTTCTTGTAGAAGTCGTAATGCTCGTAAAGTCGCGCCAGGATGCGTCAGAAATTGTGCGTATTCGGGTGTTTTCCAGTAAGAGTAGAGGTAGGCAAGGTACGCCGCGAAGGCCTCCGCTTCGGGGTCTGAGGCCTCGGTGCCGGTCTTACCGTCGTCGCCGGATTTGGAGATTCCCAGGAGGTTCGGATAAGTTACTGCCAGGTGGGAAAGATAGTAGGGGTTTGCGAGTGAAGACACGAACTCCAGTTCAAGGGTAAAGCGAGGATTTGTAAGGGAGGGTGTCGGACGTTGCTGGGGTTGAACCGGAGGCTGCTGGTCCATCGTCAGGGAGGAATTGGATCACTGCTGTAAAAACAAAGGTCGGTTGAATCTAAATGGTTCAAGGAGATTCTAAGTAGAAAGCGAGAAGGTCGGGTAGACTCTTGTCCTGAATCTGGAGCATGAGGAAGAGAAGGTGCAAGAGAACTGTTTCAAAAGTTGCCAAGATCTCAGAGAACTGATGATGCGCGCCTCGCCAAAAAGGGGAAAGATACAGTGGCCCACACAAGCTTGATATCAACACTGCTTTGTTCCACTCACTTCCAAACCACAACAGAAACGTACTATGGCAGAAAAAGATTTGAATAATCAACTCTAGAGGCGCCAACTCCAACATACTTATGCACGAGTTATACCTTTGTGATCTTAGCGTGGTCAAGGGAGGAGGCGAGACACCAACAAGCTCAAAAGCCATTACTCTGTGTGCCTGCTGAACATTAATACCCCCAAAGCAATTTACGGGTTACTGTGTTTTCTTTTACAGTCAAGGTCAAAAGAGATAATTTTCCTCTCGATACAATCTATGACTAGCTCATTCTCTCTCCTCTTCATCCGAAGGCCAGATTCAGAGGCTCACAGGCGCAAAATGCGACCGCAAATCATCACATACAATTTGGTTGGAGCTTACACAATAAAGGGATAGCCTTTGTTCCAGATCGTCGTTCATGATCCCCTTGGATCTAAGCTCGCATGCGTCGGGAATATCTCGAACTATATTAAGTACCCGGAGCCATGAGAGAGTTGGGCCTGCACAACACCTCTGATTTGACCTTGAGACCAAAAAACTCCTCGTGAGAATACTGCTCGCTGAAAGATTGCCATTTTGCAGGCTGGAGAGCTTCACATATGTCCATGTCAGATTCCCTGTCAAAGCTGAGATTGAGGGCGAATGGCAGCTTTCGTTGGCAGAAACAAATACGGAGCTTCTATTACTGATGGATTGTCTTTCTGCGTAACTTGCAGTGGAAGCTATTAGTGTGGCCGAATAGGACAGAAGAGCAGGAAACCAGCACAGCATACCGATTAATCCTGGACCTTGAGAACCCATTTTATTCTGTCTGGACCAGCTGAAGGGCCACCAGAAAGGGCGACATCAGTTGCTAGTCACCAACAGTCTTTGAGACCTATCTCAATGGAACAGCTCGCCCTCTTGACGTCAAGTAGTGAGCAAACTATCCTCGGCGTTGTTACAAGACCCTATTGCCTTGTCGCCCGGTTATCGGCGTTCCAGCTTTTCGATTCTGGACTCAACCGAGCCAGATCTAGCTAGAACTTGGTCTTGGATACGAGCAAAGTCGCATATCGACGATACCATGCGTATAGTTTCCCAGCTTGTAATTAAACCACTCATCGATCTCACCATTGTTGCTCTTGGGTCCCTCCACGTGCTCTTGGCATCTCAGCCATCGCCAAGACGCTTTCTCCGCCGGACTGGCTTGGCAACTGGGATTACAGCTTGTGGCCCTGCTACCCAAGCTTCTCAGAGAGCATCTTGCCTGTGCACGTGTGGGGGAAGCTCGTTTCGCATTTGTCGTTGATGGACAATGTCGGTATTGCAAGGAACGCCTCGTTAGCTGCTAAGAAAGTCGGGGCTTGGCTCAATCCTTGGATCTTTTTAATCCCCTGTCTGAAATGGTGCCACCAACAGCGCTCGTGCACGATCTTTGACAACCGAGAGACCCGTACCAGTTCCTGTCGATGGGAAATGCAGTGCGTTTCTCATGTATCATGGAAGGGATGCTCCTTGGCAGCCCTGACTAAGGTTGTATTATAACTTATAAAGGGAGCGATATCCTCGACGGTTGAATCTGTTCTCTCAAAAAGGTTCAATCCTTACTCTTTTGCGACTTTGTCAAAATGAGGTTCCTTTGGGTATCCGGGGTGTCACTTCTTGCCTCGTGCGCCCATGCTCAGACATTTCAACGCTTGGGTGGTTGTCCTACTCTGGGCTGTGTCTTCCCTCCGGATCAGTATGTTTTGACTAAGCATATCGCTTGCCATTGTCTATAAGTGGTGCGGGAATCTAGAGCTGATCACCTGTATTCTCTGTAGGGCGGATTTCCTTCCAGGCCAATATTTCGATATTCGACTGGAGGTTCATTCTCCCGTCAACGGCTCTGAGGCTCGCGCGGGTGTACCCGACCCCGACTTCAAGTTCACTATCGCCAAGAAGGGTAAAAAGCCAGTCCCTGTAACAAAGTACTTTGACATCAAAGAGCCCGAGCTCGAAAGGTGGAACTTCACATGGTATGAAGGTATGGTCGTCACTAGCTGTTGACATAATAGCGCACCTGCTGACTATAGCTAGACCTGTTTGCTCAAGACGCGAACGCGCCTTCGCTTGTGAATGTGACCTCCAAGGCCTACAGAAGAGTTGCACTCTATGAGCCTGGAGAGTACGAGGCCACGTTGACCTACTACGGAAACCAGACAACCACAGCCAACTGGCTTGTCCGGGACCTTTCCAAGAAGCGGCGGGCCAAGAACGTCATCCTTTTCGTTGGCGATGGGATGACCACCAACATGATCACTGCTGCTCGTCTCATCGCTCATCGCAGTATTAACGGCAAGTACATGACCAAGATGCAGATGGATAAATTCCCAGTTCTGGGCCACCAGATGACACACTCGATGGATTCGTTCATCACCGATTCCGCCAACTCTGCGACTGCTCTGTACACTGGGCACAAAACTACTGTCAATGCTCTGAATGTTTACGTCGACTCCTCTAAGGACCCCTTTGATGACCCGAAGTTTGAGAACATTGCTGAGATTTTCCGTCGTCGGTACCCGAGCGGTGGTATCGGAATTGTCTCGACTGCCTTCCTGGCTGACGCGACTCCGGCCGCCCTAGCTGCTCACACCCGTAATCGGGGCGAATATGAGCACGTCATTGACGCTTACTATGAGGGTCTGACCAAGTACGAGTGGACTAACTTGGAGGGTCCTGATGTCATCTTCGGCGCCGGTGCAGAGAACTTTTTGAAGAGCAAGGACGCTTCGCGGGACTACTACAGCCTGTTCGCGCAGAAGGGCTACAGTATCAGCTGGAACAATACCGCCCTCCATGCCGCTCCTAATGACACCAAGGCTCTGGGTGTGTTCCAGATCTCCAACCTGGCCACCTGGCTTGACCGCAACGTCTACCAATCCAATCTCCAGAACAAGACCAACTACCCGGACGGCTCTGGTCGCGATGCCGAGGATCTGCCTGGTCTGAAGGACATGACCCTCAAGGCAATTGACGTGCTGAATGCCCGCCACAGGAAGGACGGCTGGTTCCTCATGTCCGAGGCGGCCAGCATCGACAAGCAGATGCACACTCTGGACTATGATCGGTCTCTGGGTGAGCTCCTGGAGCTGGATGATACCGTTCGCGCGACCATTGAGAAGCTCAAGGCTCTGGGTCAGTTGGACGACACCCTGATCATCGTGACTGCTGATCACGGACACGGATTCGACGTTACTGGCTCCGTTGACACCCAGTATCTCAACGCCCAGAACGAGGACCGTAAGAAGCGTCGGGCCATTGGAGTCTACGAGCAATCTGGTCTGTCCCAGTACACCGTCGCCGGAGCCAACACCCTGCGGTATTCGGAGGGCGTTCACTTCCCCGCTCGCTGGGATCCCAGATACACTCTGCACTCGGGAACGGTAGCCTTCCCCGATCGCCGGGAGAACTACCAGGTCCACAAGGCCGGCCCTCGCACCCCTGCCACCGGCTCCAAGACCAACTACTACGCCAACTACAAGGATGCCGTGACCGGGTTCCTGATCAACGGCACACTGCCAGTGGACGCCAGCCAGGGCGTGCACTCGCTGACGGATGTGCCTGTGTTCGCGCAGGGTCCATGCCAGGAACTGTTTGGCGGAGTGTACAATTCTATTGATATCTTTTTCAATATGGCCGAGTGCCTTGGACTGGCGCAGACCAAGCAACCCAAGGGGAAATAAATGCCCAGGTTGAGCTTAAACGACTCTGACTTACTTCCTTATCTTTTAAGGAGAGATTCGGCTTCTTCAGATGTATTTATTTTGGCGTATTTTGACTTGACCTAGAGCTCTGACACTCTTCGTCGGGTGTAAACTGCTATCTCACATTCAGACGGAAAGGGGAAAAAAAAAAATGATGTAACAATGAATACTAAACCCTGATATTTGACAAGTTCCTCTTGAGTATTCCTAATTTCTAATTTCAGGATGGTTTTCCCCGGAGAGCCGTCCCTGACGTATGAGCAGCACGATAGGAATGGATCCTTGCATCAGCGCAGGGTCGAAAATCGGGACCGTTACTACGTAATTCCCAAACATTCCATGTCAGTACCTTAGAGTAAACTATCTACCCCTCGGTACAGATGGTAGGAAGTTTTATCGCTATCAACTCAGCTCCGATGACGGAGTACAGTGACATCTGGTACAGAGGAGGATAAGGGTCACACCCCTGGATTGGTTGTCCACATGCCTTGGTATTGAGCGCGTGGCATTCCTGGCGGAAGGCTACCGGCGATGGAGTTGCTGGTATGTAGCTCACGCCAACTTTTCTTTTCTGTCCCTGTCAATTTTACAGGTTTATGTTGACCGAAAGATTTTGAAGATGTCATGGAACGATAGTTACGACCTCTTGGTGCTTGACTTCTGCAGTGTGGTCAACTAAGTGACTAGTGAGGGGACTAATACTCTGGGGTACGGCAGAGTGGAGTCAAGTCAGGAGGAGTACGTACTTAGGAGTAGCTAAGTTGACATTGGCATGAGGGCATGGTTGGATAAGGGAGTAGAAACTCAGGAGATATTCATTGATGAATCTGATACTGGATTATTATTTACTACAGGGGTTCGATAACTGGATATAACTTAGAGTGTGCTCTAGCTATCTAATACTGATCATAATATGAATCAAGTCCTGCCCTCGATCCGCGGTTAATCTGTGTTGTCCCTGGTCTCCAAGTAGAATCTCCCAGTCCCTTTTTGTCATATGGCTTCTTATTCAAATATTAACTATTGCGTTGATGCATCTGACAGACTATGTTCTGACTCTTGCTTCTTGACTTTTATTCAAGAGGTCATTCAATTCTCCTCTTTGTACTGATTATCATTATTACCATATCATTCATCTAGTCCACTGGTCCGCACAGGTCTCACCCGCCCACTTTCCCGTCCTTTTCCTTCCCCCCTTAACTAACGACGATCAATGAGCCCGTCGTCTTCTCTACTTTTGCGCCCCCCATAATCAGTTGATAAGCAATAATTATTGTCAAGTGATATTCGCCCTTTCTCCTTTTGTGTCTTAGTCACACACTTTTTCCCCCGTTCCTCCAGCCAGTCGGTTACCTTAGAAGCTGTTGATAATTTTAAACCGCAGACCAGGGGGGCATATTCCCTTAGTCAACCGCCTTCACCTTCTCTTTCTTCTACTTCCTCCTTTTCTTCCCCAGTCCAAACACTTCTTTCTCTTGCTCTTGCTAAATTCTCCGAACCTGCTCTTTCTACCGGAGAGTTCAGAAAAAAAGCAAAGGATCTTCTACCGGCCTACGTACACAGCGCAGACTAACAACGTCTTTCTCCCGTCTCCATTCATCTACCAACGCCCCTCTTTCCGTCCCTCCCAATCAAACTACGCATCGACCTATTCCTCCATCAAGTTCAACCCCCTGACCGTCCTCTGGCGGATACCAACATCGTTGTTTCAGCAAACCCTGGGCGCTGGGACACCCCAGTCTTTACGCGCGCTCTCAGTCTTTTGATCGGCCTTAATCTTGTCCCTAAATATCTGTTTTATGAGCACAGTCTTGAGCTCCCCAATCATCTCGTTCATCTCTATCTTTCCTCGACCTTGATTGCGTGTGCTGCAAAGATGAACGCCCATCAGCATCCTCCAACCCTGTCATATCCTTACCCACCTGGCGTTTCGCTGGGTCCAGCAGGTGCGTCGGCCTTTACTTTCTTGATTGTCGCAAAATCCTGATCCTTTTCGTCGTCGGTGATCCTTTGCGTTTCTCTGGTGTTTCATATCTGGCGGGGCCTGTTGATGGCTCCAGAGCTCTGTCCTTTCATTATTCTCTATATCTAGACGTTGCATTGCCTGCCTCTCCTTTTGTGTCTATAGTCCTCGCAACGAACTGTGTTACTGACGGTAATCTTTGTGAACTAGACGGTCAGATTTCACCTCGCCTGGCTGTCAACCTAGCTTCCAATAACCCTTTCAGAAACCGCGCCTTGTCTCCTGCCGGTTCTGCTACATCTGGATCCCGACCGCCGCGACCAACCTCTACGAACCCTTTCCTCGACGATACCGATAGTCTCTCTTCTCCTCGATCGGCCCCGGTGGGAACTCTGTTCTCACCTGTGGAACAGCAGGACATGACCTCCAACACACGGGAGCTCTTCGTACGTTTGTGCTATTCCCTTGGTGGTTTCTCTGGATCCTGTCTAACGATTCGTGCTCCTGGACCTGCAGGAAAACCTCAGTCTCAACTCTCAGCCCCAGAGCAACGGTCACCGACCAGCCCCACCCCCTCCTGACAGCGGCTTCTCAGCACCATCGTCAAACTCACGTACACCTGGCCCGCCGAGGGAGCGCTCAGACCGTGGAACGAAGGATCCTTTCGATATATTCGCCGATCCACCCAATTTGACAAAAACGACGAGTCGCTCGGGCCAGAGGCGAGATAGGGAACGTGAACGACGGCCCCGGCGCAACTCAGAGTCCTCGATCATGGACCGACCGAAGCCTATGGATTCTGATGAAGAGAAGCGTCGACGAGAAAGACGGCGACGTGAGCGGGAAGCTCGTCATCGCGATGGAAAACCTCGGTCTAAGAGGACCAACTACCAGCTGGATATTATCGATAAACTGGACGTGACCAGTATTTACGGCACCGGGAGTAAGCTATGCCCACTGATCTCAATTCAAATTCTAAAGGAGTGAGAACGGGATACTAATACGTCTACTACTAGTGTTCCATCACGATGGACCTTTCGATGCCTGCAATCCTCACCGCAACCGCAAAGGATCGCGCACTGCGCCCATGCAGGCCTTCCCCAAAGACTCTCCCAACATGGCGCTGGGAGGTTCCGGGCCCGTCAACAAGAATATTAACCTTGACCAATTTCATGGTACGATGGAGGAAGGGTTCAATGATTACGGCTCGACTGGTGCTGCAAGGAACGGGGAGACCGTCAGCTTCGACCCGAAATCACGCATTGAACCCATCCACGGAGCAGAAAGTATGGGCCTTGGTACAAGCACTTTCCTTGAGGGAGCGCCAGCAAGTCGTGCTGCGATGCAGCGTCGCGCGAGCGAGAATGAGAACCAGTTATCCCAGAATGGTGGCCTTCAGCGAAAGAAGAGTCTTGCTCAAAGATTACGAGGCATCAACAAGCCGCAAGGTGGACGGATGGTGTCCCCCGAAGCCTCCTATAACCCTCCACTCAGCTCCAGCCACTCTGGGTCGCTTCGTGCGAACGAGAAGAACCCATTCTTCCAAGATTATGATGACGCTTGGGAGAAGAAGGGCGCTCGGATCAACACCGCCGAGGAATCGCGCTCAGGCATTGAAGGTGGCCGTGCACGGTCTTCCAGCAGCCCCAAACAGAGCAGCAACCTGGAACGAAAATTCACCAATGAACGCTCGAATACCGGGGTTGAAGATGGAAAGAGCGGCGGCGGCGGCGGCGGCGGCTTCATCAACAGAATGAAGAGTTTGCGGAAGCCCCGGCCCGAGCGGCGGGTCAGCAATGACTGAATCGTCTGACCTCGAACCGGCTCCTCGAAAAATTTGCCTTGATCTGCTTTTGCTCCGGGGGCTGTGTCGATCCGACGAATCCGATCGGGAAGCAACGGATTGAAGGACACTTGGACGCATACGTGCCGGACTCGCCGGGATGTCCTCCATACGGATACTATTTATAGTATGCGAGTATCATAAGCTCTTACTTGCCGTGATGCCGATGATATTCGGACATGTTTGTACCGCATTGTAGCGGCGACGCCGCTTGGCATGTTGACATGCCATGGAATTTATACCTCTGAACATTATGCTGAGGCTTTCTACCACCAATATGGGGATACGACCTGTACAAGCTTGTGAACAGTGAGCTGGTCATTCTGCTCAGTAGAAGCCTGCGTGGGGTGCAAAAGGAGTGGCGTTTGTTGGGATTGGATTGGGGACCGGATATGCGATGCTGCATTGCCCTCTCACCTTTCTGTTTCACACACTAGCTTCTTCATGAGTATCACTCTATCACGAGGGTCATGTCATTTCACTAGAATCAATCATACATCATACAGCGTGCACTGATAGGTACTTTGTGTCTGTATTGAAGTTACTACTTTGTTCTGCAAGATCAACATAGTAAAGGCGTTTTACTCGTTATCACCCAGACTTAGATAGACCCCTGAAATAACCTAGATAGAGGCAAAAACTTATTTCTATATCAGATTTTGATACCAAGTATTGGAAATATACACAGAACAAAACGCCCACACCGAAACCATTCCTTAAACCAACCCAATCCTGTTGAAAATAAAGCCCATGCGTATCCAGCTTCAGACCGACAAATAGAGCACGTGACTTGCCGAAGAAGCATGAGCGAAGCGAAGCGAGCATTATGCAATGTGGTGATCGTGACGGAGAATGAAAATAAATGAAATCGAAGTGAGGGAAGAGACATGATCATCATGAATGTGAGCATAAGCACGAGCACGATTAGCTATCCCTATGCCCACGCCTATGTCTACGCCCTTGTGGCTTGACTCGCGCGGAGAGCGTAGGGGTTTGGAGCGGGGATACCGGCTCGCCGCTTGGACTGGGGTTTGGGTCTGGAGAGTGTGTATCTATTTTGTCCGGGTTAGATCATTGCTTTTTGATGAAGAAAGGGGAAGAGCCGCGAGGAAAAGCACTTACTTGGCGAATGCCCTGGAGAGGGCCTTCTTGCAGCTGATCTTCTGGCTGCCGATGAAAGACTCGACCGTTACGGCGATGGCGCGGTCGATGTCCTGGGCGGAGCAGTACTCGGACAGGCGCATCTTGCAGAAGGCTTCGGCGATACGCATGATAGCTTCCAGGTGACGGACCTGGTCGTGGTTAGCACGATGGGCGGAAAGAAGACATGTTAAAAACAACTTACAGTGATGGGGTAGGCACCAGTGGCCAGAGACTCGCGTCTCATGTCGGCGAAGAGCCGCGCGACCTTGTCCTGATCGATCTGGTAGAGCTTTGGGTGGCATCTCTCGCGCGCGTACAGGATGTACTTCCGCAGGAGCTCCTGGGGAATTTCGCCGTCCTTCTCTTCTTCTGCCTTGCGTTGGGCTGCCTCACGCTTGGCAATCTCTTCGGGAGTGGGTGGCAGGCGGTTGCCGTGCTTATCGAGGCGATAGCCTTCCTCATCGATTCGGTTGCCCTCCGAATCGATCAAGTTGCCATCCTGGTCCCTGAGAGGCCGGGTGGGGTTGGCTCGGTGGTGAGACTCGACGACGAAATTGGCCAGACGCTCGTCTTCATTTGGGTCGACCATGTCCCGCACGACGCAGAGAATATCGAAACGCGAAAGAATGGGCTCTGTGAGCTCGACGTTCTGGGAGAACGGAATTGTGCTGTTGTAGCGTCCACCGACAGGGTTGGCGGCTGCCACCACAGCGCAGCGGGCTTGCAAAGTGGTAACGATACCAGCCTTGGAGATAGAAATTGTCTGCTGTTCCATGGCTTCGTGGATCGAAGTCCGGTCCTGATCGTTCATCTTATCGAACTCATCGATCAGACATGTGCCCCGATCCGCAAGCACCAGAGCTCCTCCTTCCAGGGTCCATTCACTGGTCAAAGGATCGCGACGCACGCTGGCTGTAAGACCGACAGCACTGGCACCTTGACCGGTTGCAAAGACCGCTCGGTGGGCAGTCTTTTCAACGTACTTCAGCACCTGCGATTTAGCTGTACCGGGGTCACCAAGAAGGAGCACGTTGATGTCTCCACGGATGGCCATCTTGCCTTGGGCCTCCTTGCTCACGCCACCGAAAAGTGAGAGGGCAACAGCGGTCTTCACGTCCTGATGCCCGTAAATGCTAGGCGCGATAGATCGCACGATCTTATCAACAATATCGGGGTCCCTGGACAAGGCACGGATCTCGCGCTCATCTTCTTCGGTTAAGTGGAAACCAGCCAGCTGGTCGTGCGACTTCACAATATGGTTCGCCTCGATAATCGTGGCAAAGACAGGGAAGCCGTTCTTGTTGTTAAGCTGAGCGTCATAGCTGTTCCGGTAGATACCAGTCACCTCGATCTCGTCACCTGGTTTGGCAGAATCGATGAGATCTGCAAGTAAGACGACTTCACGCTGACGCGGCAGTCGTCCAGCGGGCACAGAGCCTGGGGACTCTTGCAAAGTGAGCTTTTGGTAGTTCCGGTACACAGTCTTTTCGGAGTTGATGGTAAATGGCCCCTTCGACTGGCAGTTTTGACAGTAAGAGATCTTGACCTCCGCGCTCGCCTCCTGCTGGAAAGGTCCCAATGTGATATTACACTTCTGGCAAATGAACATGACATATTTCAATTGCGGGAAGACGCCGGTCCGGCGGGTGACAACGCCACTGACACGGACAAGGCAGTTCAGATGCTGCTGGCGCAACTGCCGTAAGGTGTAGACGATCGGAAGATCTGAGATTCGGACGTGGATCTCCTTGTGGATATCTTGATATTGAGGGTAGTGGAAGAGTGTGACATCAAGGGCAACTTGGTCAAAGACCTTGAGGACCTCAGTTGGTTCATTCGCAAGAAAGTAAGAAAGAGCGGCCTTTGTGGAACTCAAGTGAACATAGGAGACCTCAAGTGATGCAGAGTTCACCTCACCAAGAGTTTTGATCTTGTGTCCGTAGACTGACTGACCAGCTTGATCGGTGAACTCTGTGAGGAAAGCCTTGAATTCTCGATAGATAGAGCGTAGAACTTGTGGCTGTAGCACCCAATCAGTGATGTTGGCCGCCTTTACATCAGCTAACTCCTCCAGGGAAAGCTCTTCCATGGCGTCGTCGCCCATTTCGATGTCCTCACGGTCCTCATCGTAGTGGTGTCTTCGCCGCCGAGGCTGGCGAGTGAGGTCCATATCACCTTCGTCATCATCTTGCAAGAAAGCCGCGGGCATGCGGCGGCGACGGTCGAGCTCGCGATCTCTTCGGTTCAGACGAGCTTCCAGCTGCCGACGAGTTGCAATGTCAAGTTCTTCATGGTCTCCATCATCGTCAATGTATTCGCCTTGATAACGGTCGTTTTCAGCGTCTCGGTAATCTCTTTCGAAGTTGTCCCCGAACAGGTCGATTCCATCTTCATCCTCAGCCATCTCATCAATATCGTCAATGTCCCCCAGTAGCTCTGCTTCTTCGTCTCTTTCGTTGTCATCGTCATCAAAGGGGAGCATAGGGGGAGAGGAGGGAGGAGCTAGGAAAAATCAGCCATCTACAAATTCACTTCCGATTTTCAATGTGATGAAAACTTACGACTTGAGGGAGGAGCAACGGATGACACTTCGTCATCAGGCTCTCTGGATCTTTTACGTCGGTTCAATCTTCCCAAGCCGCGATTGGCAGCAGATGTGCTGGGTCGAAGTGGTGAACTGCATCATGGAAACCATTAGACCTCTGAGAGAAAAGCAAAAGCCGAGTGCTCTTCAGCCAACTAGGCTAATGAGCAGGTCAAAGTACATACCTCATTTTGTGTAATATTCAGCCTGACGCTCAAATATGAATGAAACAGACTAAATGGCTATGTCCACAGAAGTTGCTGGGATGACAGACACTTCCTTACAGTGGTGGGAGAGGAGCAAAGGGAGAAAGAATTCTTGGTGGTGTCGGTGCTGGTGCGCGGTAAACGACGCGTCAAGGCGCGACTCCCACGCGTCAGATTCAATTAAGTCCTACTTAGGTAATTCCCTTGCCTCATCCGGACGTCGCCGCTTTTAAGGGCCAGTTGTAAGCCGAATGGTGATACTGACTGCACTTCGTACCGCCAGTACATTTTTAAAAAAGACATGAAGAAGCAGATGTGTTTTATCGACCATATCCACAGCTGACAATCTCTTGGGTCCCACTTCTGCGCAGTCAAGGCCATCGGCGAAATCCTGAGCTTCTTGGAGAGTACAAGAAGTAGAGGTTGGTGCAAACAGAACAAACATTTTATGCGCCCGCGTCGCGTTGGATCTTGATCGGGACTTGGTCGCATAGTCTATTCCGTACAACCTGACACATTGCTTGATATATCTATTATCCTGTTTCAGTGATCATTTAGATAAATAACAAGAGCGATAGCGACAATGAGCACATATGAACCGGCTGAGCCGTCAGCCGCCACCGACCAGCAGAAGAACTGGCAAGATGCCAGCAAGCGGAGAGAGAGCTTCAGCTCTCAAAACTCGCAAACCGCTAAAGAGTAAGGAGCCTACTTCTGAATAATATGATGGTTTTTGATAAGAAAGCCGAGGACTGTGCCGCGGTGTCCTAACACAATGCCATCTAGATTCATCGAATCACAAATGCGTCTCGAGGCCGACGCCCGCGAGATCCTACCATACGTGAGTCGGTCTCGTCCCCATTGCGACGACGAGCAATCCTCATCTGACGCCATCTAGTCCTTTGATTCTTGCACACAAGCTCTAGGACCCCTCCGACAGATCCTGTTTGCCTGTCTCACATGCAACCCTCCCTCCGATAAGCCAGATGCACCACACACTTCCGCAGGCATCTGCTATTCCTGCTCTATCGCCTGCCACGGCGAACATACACTCGTCGAGCTATTTAGTAAAAGAAACTTTGTCTGCGACTGTGGGACAACGCGCGTGTCATCCGGCCTACCCTGTACGCTTCGGAATGACCCCAAGACTGGTGCAAAAGGAGTTCGCGCCCAGGAGCCAGCGCCGGAAAACAAATACAACCACAATTTTCAGAACAGGTTCTGCGGCTGTGTCGAGGACTATAATGCCTTCGAAGAAAAAGGAACAATGTTTCAGTGTCTTGGGCTGGGTACGGTCGAAACCGGTGGCTGTGGTGAGGATTGGTGGCATCCGGAGTGCCTAATCGGTTTACCAAGAAACTGGTATAAGAAAGCAAAAGTTAAGACGGAGGATGTCGAAGCCGCGAAGCAGAATAATGAGGCGGATGACGATGACGATGAGGATACGCCTCTGCCCCCGGGATTCCCGGCTGAAGATGACTTCGAAACATTCCTGTGTTACAAGTGTGTCGAATCAAATCCGTGGTTGAAGCGATATGCAGGAACTCCAGGGTTCCTTTCAGCAGTCTACAAGGAGGGCGGACTGTCAAAGGGCTCCGAAGAGCAGCACACAGGAGCAGAGCCTTCGGATGCGTCTTCCGATCCGTTGACCAACACTAAGAAACGCAAGGCGGACGACGATGACACAACAGAAGCAAAGGAGACAGCCGAGCCAGCTGCAAAGCGGACAAAGGCAGATATCGATGGCGAACAAATCCCTACAGAATCAAAGCCAGAGACTACCCAGCCCGCACCCCCAAAACCCAAGCACGATTCCCTGCCTAACCCACCCCCATCCGGAACATTTTCCCTCTTCCTCAAAGCAAACTTTCGCGAGCACTTCTGCCGCTGCCCAGAATGTTACCCCAACCTAGCCAAATACCCCCAACTCCGCGAAGAGGAGGAAACATACGAGCCCCCTCTCTCGGAGGATGGCGAAGCCAATGGCGGAGGCAGCGCCGGAACTGGCAGTCTCTACGACCGCGGCGAGGCAGCTTTGAGTAACATCGACCGTGTCCGGGCTATCGAGGGTGCGATGGTGTACAACCACCTCCGTGATAAAGTGAAGGAGTTCCTGAAGCCCTTTGCGGAGTCCGGGACGGCGGTCAGTGCGGAGGATATCAAGGCTTACTTTGAGAAATTGCGTGGCGATGAGAAGCCAATCAAGGATGCTGCTGCTGGTCAGGCCTCCGTTTCTTCCGGGAATGGCGGTAACGAGAAGGACGAGGGAGGAGATGGTCGCAAAGAACAAAGTGGTATGTTTCGTTCGGGAATGTCTGTTGACTCAGGCCTTGTTGCTGACTCCTAGCAGGCTACTGAGATTACGTCGTCTTTCCGGCTCAATTTTAACATTGAATTGTATTTTACGAAACGCAGTAATGAAATGGACATAGGAATGGGAATCGGTAATGGCACTGGGCTTTCATTAGGCGCTTATGGGATGGAAGGAATGGATGGAATTTGTACATCTAGGCACCTATCAGCGCAAATCAACGATGTCTTAAACTGCGAAATCAGAAAACTCCATAAGACGCCAATCCATGCATTAAATGGTCTATGAGAAGGAACCTAAACGCCAGTCACATGCTTGAGCTCGAATACCAGAAGAGAAAATATACGCAAATCATTCTTTGAGCCGCTTTGCGGCCCTACCCATGAGACTATCGTCTGGCAGCCCGCTCCGCTTGGTGCCGGGTAAACTGCCGGTGCGGATATCGTTGTCATCTTGAGTGACTCGGCGGTGGGGATATTTGCCCTCGTAGCCCGCGAAACAATTAGCAGTGACTGGAGTACCTGTAGTGAAATACGGATGCTCTAACGCTTCCCGGGCTGAAATCCTCTTGGTAGGGTCGTATTCGAGTAGCCGCGATAGCAAATCGAAGCCTTCAGCACCCGGTGTGCCTGCAGCAGACGCTGGAGAATATCCATTATTCTTCAGACAACTTTGGTACCATCCTTCCAGATTGCACTGTCTGTTGAGGTAACCTCTCGACATCGCTAACGACTGAAGTTGGGAGAATTCAGGCATCGAAACGAGACCGGGCCATGTTTCCTTTCTGGGCAAGCCCATGATGTCGATGATTTTCATCATCTGGTTACGCTGGAATGGTACTGTCTTTTTGCTGTCCATCTTAGCTTCTTCCCCTTTGAAGATGGGTCGCAGAGAGAGCAGTTCCGCGAATATGCATCCAACTGCCCAAAGATCCACGGCCGGCGTGTAGTGCCGGCTGCCCATTAATAGCTCCGGAGCACGATACCAGATCGTGACGACAACTTTGTCTCCGGAGTAAAGCGAGTTGAGCGGTTTGTAAAATAGACGTGCGAGGCCCAGGTCTCCAATGCGGACCGCACCGCTCGAAGTCACTAGAATGTTTGCCGGCTTCAAATCTCGATGCAAAACCCAATTCGTATGAAGGTATAGGAGGCCATTCAGCAGCTGAAATAAAATCGACTTGATCATCGGTGCCGGGATGGCATGTCTTTGCGGTTGAGTGTGGTGATGGATGATCTGAAGCAGGTCATGCTCAGTGTACTCGAATACCATGAAAATACACTTGTCTTCCAAGATGATCTCTGCCAATTGCACTACGTTGGGATGATCTAATTCAGAGCATAAAGCCATCTCCCGGATTGCCGACTGCGAGAGACCTGTGTACTGAATGATTTCACCCTCTTTGTCGGGCTTGAATCTGATTTGGTCAGCCGCTATAGGAGAAACTAATGGAGATGAAATGACTCACTTCTTGATCGCATATTCGCCTTTCCGGCCATCCTTTCCGATGGCTTTGTAGACGCGACCATATGTACCGCTGCTGATGAAGCCAACGATGTGATACTTATCCCGGACCCGTACTTTGCTGGTATACCCAGTTCCCGAGGGTCTCTTCGAGTCTAGACTTTCTTTAAGCAAAGAGTCAGCATGTTGAAGAAACCTGGATGTTCATAGTATATACGCTTGAAACTTCAGTTGATTCTTTTGGGAAAGCAAAGAACAGGGGTTTATAAAAAGGAGGCAGATGGGTCAATGGAGGAAGTCTCGCAGCAGATTGATGAACTCATTGGAAAGGGCCTGCAGCAAATCATGACAGGCAGGACACTGGATCTAGCTTAAGAGGGAGATTACCACGTGGATAGAACCCGCCGATGGAGTTAAAGAATGGGAAATTTCTTCCAAACATGATGGGCAAGATACAAAAAAGCCGCAGTGGAGCTCAGCAGCCACAGCTCAAAAGGCCTTTTATCTTTTCATCTGCAACAAAGCTTAAATCTCTCCCAGAAGACAGCAGCACATGAGAGGATTCCCAAAAGGGTAAGAAGAAAGTAGAAGACGGAAAAGATGAACACTTAAGAGAGCCGAGTGGCAAGGAGAACAAATGGATGTAAAATAGGTGACAATATGATATTAACCGGTATTACCATCAACAGCGGCCTGTAAATTCCGTTTCAGAGACAGATTTTGGCTGACACTGGCCGCAGCGGACCGAGAGGATGCAGTTAATGGGCCGGATGATGAAGGCTGGTTTGTCAGACTCATGGATGGACAGATTGGCGTGGAATAGCAAAGGGCCCGAAGGTGGAGGTCCGGAGTATCTCTCGGTAACCGTTCAACTGGGGTGGATATAGTAGTGTACTAGGATCTCCTCATCAAAAGTCACGGTCGCAGTAGTGGCATGGACAGTGCACATTAGGATTCTTGACTGCCTGTCTCCACAACTACTAGAAACGATTGCATGCAGAAATGATGATGAGGTTGGGCTTTGAAAAGACAAATAGCAATGGCAGTTGAGTATGTTGATGATGCATTGAGTGATCCATCTGGGTCTCTAGGCCGACTGTCCCTGAACTTTCCCCCTCTTTTGTTAGTCAGCAGGCACATATTGCTTTTTTCGCCCAAGTCACTCTCGCTCCATGAGAGATGCATTTACGATGATGGATTTGCTTTCTTTATGACTATTGCTGAATGTCTGAATTGTCCTGCATAATTCCGTGGTAGTGTCTTCGGCCACGTTGCATTGCTGATACTGATATGTGTCGGTCGTTGCTAAATTGCGGTCTCCCGTGTTATACTCCAGCGTCCGCGGAGTACATACTTTGAAGGCGCTGCTAGTCTCGGGACAAAGCATTGATGTGTTATTTCACCGACCTCATAGGCTGAGAGTATGACTTTCTCTCCTTATACGTCTAGAACTGTCTTGTTTGGCTAGACAATGTCCATGACCTGAATTAGCACGGAGTTTCCTTATTCCGAGAGTACGTAGTCTAAGCTTCCACGACCCCTTACAACGTCATCTGCGACCAACGCACTACTACTACTTACTATGGAGTAGTAGGGTCAGAATACTTTCAGCTTTGATCTCAATAATACAATGGTTCGATATTATTAACTAATTCCTACCTCGTGGCTCCTGCTATCTCGATCTAGCTACCTGAGTCAGATCAAAAGTCACACCAACAGACCAACAGACCAGTAGCATTATGAATCCCGCTGGGCTGACCCGTTCCAGGGTCACAGCATACCTAGTCTATCTCGTTTTTGTTGTCACACTAGGGCCGCTTCAATTTGGTTATCATCTGGTTTGTGCAAAGGGATCTTGGATTGCTTGACTCCTGGCCGTTACTTACTGTGGACTGAAACAGGCCGAGCTTAATGCCCCCCAAGCTGTTATTACCTGCCAGCGAAAGAGCATCCATTCTACCGCTTCAGCATTATTTAGGACTCTGCCTCAATGTATTCCAATGAACCCTTCCCAATTCGGTCTGGTATCCTCCATATACACCCTCGGTGGTCTGCTAGGTGCCCTGCTGGCAGGGCCCGTCTCCACTAAACATGGGCGACTGTTCGCCTTGCGAGCTACAACAATTTTCTTTATTCTGGGCCCAGTATCGGAAACATTTGCACCCAGTATACCGATCTTGAGTGTCGGTAGGTTGCTGAGTGGTGTGGGCGCGGGTGCTGCTATTGTCGTTGGTCCAATTTATATATCCGAGATTGCCCCGCCCAACGCGAAAGGGTTCTTCGGCGCCTTTACGCAGGTTATGACCAATGTAGGTATTCTATTTACTCAGACTCTCGGCTACTTTCTCAGCAAAGGAGATCAATGGAGGGCCATACTTGCCGTGGCTGGGTTGCTCGGGGTTTCGGAACTCCTTTGTCTATTCTTCGTACCGGAAAGTCCCACTTGGCTGGCTGAGCATCAACAGGCGAGCCTGGCCAGACAGGTGCTGCAGAGAATACGTGGGAAGGATGCAGATATTGAAGAGGAGATTGAAGGATGGAAGAGCTCTGAGAGGCCCACAGGACCGGAGGAGGAATCACTGCTCACCCCTCCTGCCAGCAATTTGCCGCCTAAACAGCCCCCAGTTACGATTCTGCAAGCCGTGACAGACCCATACTACCGTCCAGCCATCGTTGCTGTCATCGGAGTCATGGTGGCTCAACAGTTCACCGGCATCAACAGTATCATCATGTATAGTGTCTCGCTTCTACAGAGTCTCCTTCCCACGGCAGCGGCTTTGTTGACCGTGATGATTTCGGCCATCAACCTGGTCATTACTCTTGCCTGCTCACCTTTGCCTGATAAGATTGGCCGAAAGGCGTGCCTTCTTCTGAGCATCTGCGGCATGGGCTTCAACTCTGTCTTGCTGGCGCTCGGAATCTATTTCAACCAGAAAATCTTGTCCGCAATAGCAGCCTTGTTATTTGTGGCCAGCTTCGCGGTTGGATTAGGTCCGGTGCCTTTTATCTTGGCCTCTGAACTAGTCGGTCCTGAGGCTGTGGGTGCGACGCAGAGCTGGGCGCTGGCGGCCAACTGGACCGCCACGTTCATCGTGGCTCAGTTCTTCCCCGTGCTTAACGACGCACTGGGCGGCCGTGGTAAAATCTACTGGATCTTTGCGGTACTGGCTTGCCTTCTTGGAGGCTTCATCTACGGATGGGTGCCTGAGACCAAGGGCAAGGCCAGTTCGGATGAGGTCTGGGGAAGGGAAGACTCGAGACGGAGAGACTAAGGCCTTTATGTTTCATCTATTCGGTAGTTACCTCTTGAGTACTCGTTTACTTTAGCCAGAAATGGACACTTTACATCTGAATACCCATTTCATTGTCATGCACCGGTTCGGAACGGACCGAGGCAATATCTAGCGCTGAAAGTACTTGCGTCATATTGGGCAATCGTCCGCATTTAGTTCTCCTATGATTGATGCTCGTTAGAAGGCTATTGAGCTACTTTCGGTTTGGCTGCAGTTACCCCGCCTTATTGCATCTTAACTGTGCTGAGTTCCCTAGTTGACGTTGGGATGGTTGTAAAACTAGTGGTAAACAAGATCAAAAGATAAGGTATACTATGTACTGCGTAGTAAGGTCAAAATGTGGTGCGCAGTGTCATACTGACAGGAACAACTCCACCGAGCCAGAGAGACTGTATGGGTACCTATACCCCACTGACCCGTCACTGATTATGAGGGGAATAGTGGGAGTCAGTCTCGTGGGAGAAAAAGGTCAACTAGTCATGCAAAAAGACGTCAAGCGACTTGAGTATGTTGCACTGGTGCACACTAGCATGCATAGGAGGAGTGTCTTGAAAGTTTGCCTCTTTAAAACATGAGATATGGTAGAGGAGTAGGCAGCCATATTCAAGAATAGCCTCAATTCCTCATTGCTCAACAGCAACGGTCATGGTGGGGTCCCGACGTGTGATTGCCCAGTGCTTGTTGCGCTGTGGGTGGATCAATGTTTGATCTTCCCACAGCTCTACTTTCTGTCACTTTCTATCCCTTGCCTGTTTGTTGTCTGACCTTGACGTCTTAAAGCGTAACCCCGAGTCTTCCGGCAGGCTCGAGGTATGTAAGTAAATTTTAGCTTCGCAGCTTGCAAAATAGATGACGATTTAATCGGATTCACTGGAAAAATGGCAATTGTGAATCCTTTTTCCTCCATGCTCGATTTTACAATTCTCCATATTATTCCGTAGATAGATCCTCTTTCTACGCCTCAGTGCGACGGTCAGCTAGAGAAGGCTCAAGCCCCCACCAAGAAAACAGAAATATAGTACTCTCCGTACTAACAGTCCTAGTACTCCTAGTACTTATTGTTGTTCTCCTTATTTTTTTTCGAGGTAGTTTATCAATCCCCTATTCATGCTCTCATCAACTTTCTTTCTTTTCTTTTACTTCACGTATTCATCTTGACTCCCTTAGATCAAGGTGGCAAGAACTTCAATTGCATTCTCGTCAACATTTTCATCCTTTTTCTTCTTTCGCAATCTAACATACATATTGTGGACTATTGTGGTGGCTCCCGTTTCTTGGTGTGAAACGAAACTCTGATCGACCCGACCAGATCTAAGATCAATCCGGATTCAACCACACCGCGACATCCTCCGGTCGGGGACGGTCCTGCAAGCACCCATTTGCGACTCATTATATCGTCATTTTTTCCCTAGGATCCCTCCCTAATATCATTGTTACAACATCCTAGAGATCATCTCCTCTGAGACATTAAAATATTCTTGGGGTCGACGCGACGTGTCCTCCGACTGCCATCTTAAGCAGCTTCCCCGCAATTTCCGCCATCCACCATGGTGCGGTTACCGTTGCCTCAACGTCTCAGCTCCCATCTCAGCGTGAAGAGCAATGCTTCGACTCCCGGTCAGAGCAGAAGCACAAGCCCAATGAGATCAACTGAGACAAAGCCGTTGGTCCTCAGGGTTTCTGCAATTAGGGTGAGCGGACCTCTTCTCCAGCCTGGAACTTCTACTGGGCTCCGTGGAATGCCACTTCCGGAGGCTAACATCTCAATTTGAACAACATCAGGGCAGAAACCTTGCTGCTAAAGACCGAGGCGGAACCAGTGATCCGGTGAGCTCTGTCAATGGATGCCACAACTGAGGATAGGGCTAATCAGATTCCGTATTTAGTATCTAGTTGTTACTCTCGGAGACTCAAGACAATCGACCCCCACGATACCGAAGACATTAAATCCGGAATGGAACGTGACTTTCGAGATGCCGGTGATTGGTGTACCTTTGCTGGAGTGTATCTGCTGGGATCATGACAGATTCGGGAAAGATTACTTGGGCGAGTTTGACATCCCCCTCGAAGACATCTTCGCCGATGGCGAAATCAATCAGCCGGTGAGTAAGGAGGGTATATTAGCTTAGAGCATGACCGTCAGCTGATCGTCTGTCAAGCCTAAATGGTATACACTCACGTCGAAGCGGAAACCAGCCAAGAAGAAGGACAGCACCGTGTCTGGAGAGATCCTCCTTCAGTTTGCGCTGATTGACCCATCCAACGTATCGGCCCCCCCGAGTGAGATATACCAAAGGTTCAGGAGCTTGGTTTGCGCTGGCGAGGAAGATGAGGACCTCCCGCAAGTCCCGACAAACGAATCGGATGATGCCGACAGGGACGAGGAGACCTCGGACGAGACCGACGACCTGACGAAACCAGACATTGTGGAAAAGAGGAGGAAACGGCTCCGGCTCGCTCGCTTGAAACGGAAGTCACTAGCAGCCCGGGCGTATCAATTTTCTGGGGCCGGCAATGGAGTGCAGGGTATCATGTTCATGGAGATTGTGCAGGTAACAGATCTTCCGCCGGAACGGAACGGTATGTCGCTCGACCTCCATGGTCTAAGACAGTTGCTGATTTAGATAAGTGACACGTACTTCCTTTGACATGGATCCATTTGTCGTGACCTCGCTTGGACGGAAAACGCTCAGGACTCCTGTCGTTCGTCACAACCTTAACCCGGTCTACAACGAGAAGATGGTCTTCCAGGTCATGAAACATGAACAGTCCTACACGATAAGCTTTACTGTCATGGATCGAGATAAGTTTTCCGGCAATGACTTTGTTGCATCGGCTGGGTTCCCGCTACAGACCTTGATCCAGGCTGCTCCCGAGGCAGATCCGGAAACGGGGCTCTATCGGCTCCGTGATCCATCACTTAGCCCAGCAGGTTCTGTTACAAGCTCTGTCGGTAAATCAGGATCCAAGTCTGGTGTCAGTCCTTCACCATCGACTCTCAGTCTTTCAAAAATGTCACGGCCCGGTTTAGTAAGGTCGAGAAGCTCTGCTGCCTCCCTGTCTACGCAGTCTCAATCAGAGCAGCCAGCTACCTCTCCGCCCACCAGCGTTCCGGAGGAAAGAGAAAGCAGCAGCAATGTTTCTAGCGCTCCTACTGCTACTGGAGGCGAAGTGGGTCAGATGGACTCGCATGACTTTCAAGTGTACAAGATCCCTTTGACACTAAAGAACAAGGAACGGTGGGAGGACAAGCACTCTCCAGAGATTATCGTGAAAGCGAAATATATGCCCTACCGTGCGCTGCGTCAGCAATTCTGGAGACTCATGCTCAAACAATATGACGCTGACGACAGTGGTCGAATCGACAAGGTCGAGTTGACAACGATGCTTGACACTCTTGGCTCGACCCTGAAAGAGTCTACGATTGACAGTTTTTTCCAACGATTCAGCGCCGGAAACGAGCCTGTGGAGACTGTGGATCTGAGTTTCGACCAAGTTGTAATGTGTCTGGAGGATACACTGCAGGCGCTGCAAAAGGTCCCTCTCGCCAATGCCAACATGCAATCTCTGACCCCGTCCTCAAATGGCAGTCAAAGAAGCGAAGAGCAATCTGACGGTGACGAGTCCCCCCTAGAGACGAGCACAACACTGCCCGCCAATACTGATCCTGGCACAACATCCGTACCGACATTAGGCCAGGAAGAGCAAACATCCACAAGCGAGGAAGATCTCCATCCCGATGATCTTGGTGATGAGCGGGGTGAAGAGCATGTTATTGAGATTCGGGAATGTCCTCTCTGCCATCAACCGCGGCTCGCTAAGCGCTCCGATGCGGACATTATCACCCACATTGCTACATGCGCAAGTCAAGACTGGCGGCAAGTTGACAACCTTGTGATGGGTGGCTTTGTCACTTCCAGCCAGGCGCAACGCAAGTGGTATTCCAAAGTTATCACGAAGATATCTTACGGTGGCTACAAGCTAGGCGCAAATTCCGCCAATATCCTTGTTCAAGACCGAATTACAGGACAGATCAACGAGGAGCGAATGAGCGTTTACGTACGCCTGGGTATTCGGCTCCTTTACAGAGGACTCAAGAGCCGGGAAATGGAGAAGAAGCGAAGTAAGTTACTGTCAAAAGAAACATCCCGGGAAGAATTGAAGGTTAACCAAGCTACAGTTCGTAAGATCCTCAAGTCGCTGAGCATCAAACAAGGCAAGAAATATGATGATCCGGCTTCCGCAGCTCAGATTCGGGACTTCATCAACTTCCATCAGCTGGACATGTCAGAGGTTCTGCTACCCCTTGAACAATTCAAGACATTCAATGAGTTCTTTTACCGGCAACTGAAGCCTGGCGCACGCCCTTGTTCAGCTCCGAATGAGCCGAGAATCATCGTATCGCCTGCTGACTGCCGATCGGTTGTTTTTGACCGCATCGACGAGGCGACCAGTATCTGGGTCAAGGGCAGGGAGTTCTCTATTGAGAGGCTTCTCGGAAACGCGTACCCGGAGGACGCTCCGCGCTACAAGAATGGAGCCTTGGGAGTCTTCCGTCTGGCTCCTCAGGACTATCATCGTTTCCATATTCCCGTTGACGGTGTTATGGGTACCCCGAAGACTATCGAGGGCGAGTACTACACAGTGAACCCGATGGCGATCCGTTCTGCACTTGATGTGTACGGTGAGAACGTAAGAATTCTTGTACCGATTGACTCGGTCGCCCACGGCCGGGTTATGGTAGTCTGTGTAGGAGCCATGATGGTCGGAAGCACGGTGATCACTCGGAAGGCAGGCGAGAAGGTCGCCCGTGGTGAGGAGCTTGGATACTTCAAGTTTGGCGGAAGTACTGTGCTGCTCCTCTTTGAGGAAGGCGTGATGAAGTTCGATAGAGACCTGGTCGATAATTCTAGGGGTGCTTTGGAGACTTTGGTGAGCAAAATTCCCTTGCCAATTCCTGATAGCTGTTTTGTCGACCTCTCGCTAATCTTGAAACCTGTCGTATTCAGATCCGAGTAGGGATGTCTATTGGTCACAGCCCCGAAATCCCTCAGTTCGAGCCCGACATGCCCAAGCCAACCGAAGAAGTCAGCCTTGAGGAGAAGCAAGACGCCAAACGTAGAATAGAAGGCAGCTTGGCTCCTCCGACTCGGGGTTTCGCACTGCAATGATCAATTTGCTTCTCTTTCAACTTTTCACTTGACAGCGCTTGCAGTATTATTCTTAAAGAGGCCTGGGGCCTATTCATCTCAGCATTCACTAGCATTTAAAGTTCTCTGTCTGGCAGAGCTTGTACATTTTGAATAGTGTTGCAGTGGGCATTATAGACACAGCCAAGGGATGTCTCAGACGGTGAATCAATAAAGTTCCGTCACGTACATAGATAACTCATACCTTCTTAATCCATTTCATTCAACAATAAAGTGTTTTTAACATGAATTGTTAATAAAATTGACATGCTTCGAAGAAGGGTTCAACTACCAGGAATTGTCGTTCCCAAAATAGCTTAGCGCCGTCCTCCACGCGCCAACGACCAAAACAACCGCGTGCTGCAGCGACTTGCAAGAGCAAAACCCCGTCACCCCGACGCCGATGTTGATGCTCCAGCTGCGCAGGCACGCATTTTGCAACTTTCGCCAGACAATCAATGAAGTCGGTCTAGTCTCCTCGACAGTCGCCGTCAATCGCGAACGTACGGCAAGGGCCAGATAGAATTGCGACCGACACATACCAACAAACCCAGAAACACCGCCCGCTCGACCTGGCAACCTGCGACCGTGCAATCGCTTCGAATCCTAGTCCATACAGCAAGCGAACCTGCTTTTGTTATTATCTGGATACCGAATCGAATTAAATTGGGCCATCGTCGTCTCGTTGCGCAGCGGCCGGTGGGAAGATCGGCGGAGGTCAAACAAACAACACATCGAATTAGATTACACGCGCGGGGTGGGAGTCATATTCGAATCTCATCGAGCTTTGGTGCATCAGGCGCTGGAGCAGTGTCTCACACTACGGAAGAGACAGGACCTGATCCATTCACTTGCATCCACGTCACAACATACGACCCCCGGCCCTGACATGACCGTCACGGTTCTCGCCGCCCCCAAGACTAAGACCAAGACCAAGACTAGAACGAGAGAGCGCGAACCGCTACGGGAGATTGACATGGCTGCGTCCCAGGCGCAGACTCGTTCGGCGTCTGGCGGCGCGAGCGGGAGTGGCAGGGGGAGGGCCGGACGATCGAGCGCGCGATTGAATAAGGGACAGGAAAAAGGGGAGGAGGAGGTTAATGTGAATGGCGGGTGGGGGAAGCGGAAGGCTGGTGAGTGGTTTCAATTTGCGCGGGTTGGGCTGGCTGGAGGGCCCCGGGACTTGGTAAATAGGGAATGAGGGGTTGTGGGTGTTTTGGCTAACTTTTATCTTTTCGTCCGCTGCTAGTATCGTATGATGAGGATATTGAGGGATTCCAGTTTACGCGACTGCCCAGCAAGAAACCGAGGCCGTCGGTTGATGCTGCTCCGGAGAACCTGTACCCCTTCCCTGAGGTACCGCCACAGCAATCGCCTAGGCGAGGTCGACCGCCGAAGAAGAAGAAGACAGAAATAGAGTCGGAAGAAAGCGCGGAGCACCAGGAGAAGAGTGCGGAAGTGTCAGGCAAGAGACAGACGCGGCGCAGGAGATCCGCGGCTTCAGAGCCAGAACCCCAACCGCAGAGCGCTACACATTCATCGACGCGGAAGCGCGAGGATACGGAATCTGTGCCCAAGGAGAAGAAGCGACGGAAAGGCAGACCGAGCAAGACGGACGTCGAGGCGAGGAACGGCTTTGTGTCGCCTGAACCACAGCAGTCCGGTACTGCGAAGATTGCGTTGCCTCTAGCCGATACGCCTGTGATCCAGCGGAACAAGGAGATGCGAAAAGAGACCAAATCGGAAAAAGGAGGGAAGGGAAGGCGGAGTAGCCTGGGGATGAGAGGAAGGCGGGCCAGTTCACTGATTGATTCTGGGGCATCTAACGGTAGGACTCTCCTTATTGCATTTGCGATGGAGACTGTCGTACTGATTACCATTTAGCGTTGCCTCATAAAGAGGTCGACACGGCCGATTTCTACAAGCATATTGCGGATGGGCTCCCAGAGCCACGGAGGATGAGGCAGCTTTTGACTTGGTGCGCCACACGAGCAATGGGAGATAAACCTACAGGAGCGCGGCCAGAAGATGCCAGTGCTCGTCTAGCTGGTATTTCAGGTTCCTTTCCAAAACAAAAAGCACAGGCTAACGTGTTGTAGCTCGAGTAATACAAGAAGAACTGCTCAAAGACTTTTCAACGAATTCAGAGCTCTCAAATTGGTTTGGGCGGGAGGATGTGAATCCGCCTGCTGTTGTGGTGAAGAAACCGAATCCGAAAAACGTCCAAAACGCGGACAAGATCAGGGAGCTTGAGGAGCAAATACAAAGGTATGTGGCTAGGCATGGTTTAAAGGACACATAAATGACACTCGACAACAGGTTGCAAAGGGAGAGGCATTCCCTGAATGAACTTTTACGACCTCCATCTATTCCACGACTAAAGCCTAAATCAAAGCAACCGTCAGATACACCTCAGGTTCAGGACCCATCACAAGCCGAATCGGCCGATCACCCGACTCGATCATTATTGTCGTTGCAGCCAGAGGCGATAGATACCTCGTTATTAGAGCCTTCGCAGCAGGAGATCTATGCTATGTTGAATCCCGACACAGCAAAGGCACGACGAAAATCGCAATCGGAAGAGCCATCGACCACTACGCAATCGAGCCATCTGCCACCAATGCCGCCATCGGTTGTATCTGATCGTCTATCCCGAGTGGCATCAGGCTTAGCACCAACCCTGGACTCGTTCGCAGCTGGCGTGCACGACATTGAGCTATATCGCGCCATGTCAGACGCGGTGTCGACACGGGTACTACGCATCTGTGCGGAACGACTGGAAGAGCGCGATGCCAGGAATGCGATGAGGCGACTTGCAATTGAGGGAGGCGAAGCCGAAGGCAGACGTGTGAGTCTCCGGCACGGAAGACCAAGGGAGGATCTGGGAGTGATTCTCGGGGCTCTCAGCCGTGTGGAGCGGCGGTGATCAATTGTTTTCCGTCAAAACACTCGTTGAGTATCGTACAGGAGGATCTCCTGGCCGATATTTTTTTCCATTTTCGTGTCTATGTATAGTCGAGCGGCCACGAGCAGGGCAGTCACTTTTTACTTCTTGGTTGGTTGGGATGCAAGCAATGGAGTTGAGGTGTTTTGAGGTGTTATGATTTACTTGATTGCGGATGCTGGACACGATGCTGTATAGTCCTGAGAGTACAAGAAACAAGTACAAACATAGTGCGCTTAGCGCAAATGACTCGGTACATGAGCATGACCTTAGACTACGTCAATCACATGTAGTCGTTCCTAGAATACCAGCACTCCTGCGTTAACGCCACAGGATTGAAATATATACATCACCACATCCTATATGGTTTGATACCTTCGCAGGTAATGACAGCAAAATCTACCTGAAACTACGAGTATCTCGCAGATATAAGGATTCCACAATTCCACCTCCCATGCATGCAGATGCATTATTTCTTGAGTGATGATACTATCATTTGCGCTCAAGAAACTATCCCACTCTAGGAGTCTACCATAGCATATGTCCTAGACTCCTCCGTACCTAGGGTGGGTACTTTCTAGCGCACACAAAGTATCCATAATGAATGATCGGGGCCTTCGGTCATCGGGTCCAGACTCAAGCTCAGGCTTCATTGGGCAGCAATTCAGTTCATCGCGTCCGGTCTTGGTCTTCCTGTATATTCCGTCATGTAATGTAGAGGAGGGTGTGAGGTCCAAGCTTGGTGCTACGTAGTATACACCACTCTACGGAGCAGATACTAGTAGAGTAGTCCAGCAGTTCGGCTTGACCGACTCTTCAGCTTGTTTTTACCAGTCAAAGGAAGTGGCTAATCCTCCGAGTATCCAATTAAGGATGCAGGATGCTATCTCATACATATGTGGTGTTTTCACGTGGGAGGGGTTGGTGGTCATGCTGTGTATTTATATATATATATATATATCTTTATTTCTATTTGTAGTCTCCATCGTCTCTCTGGGCCGGGTAGTCATATACATCGGATGTGCCTGACATGTAATTGTAATTCTTAGATAAGAGTATTCATGTGCCAGAAGTATTACTCTATGGAATAGTCAATAGATGTCTACTACAGCCTACCTTCTAGAACACGGCGAACAGTGCGGGTCTGGTCTAGCCTGCCATGTGATAATCATATTTTTCTCGCCAATCTTCCGAATTTGTCGTTAGCAGTAAGCAGTAAGCAGTTTGTTAAGCTAGATAAGTGGCAAGGTCTGCCATCCGCATGACCAGAGAAACAGAGGCTATGGGGCAGGCGAAGATCTAGAAGTGCCGATGACTGGATCTATTATGATAGGACTCGCTTGACCTGCTGTATTAACTACTCAGAGCACTCTAGTACCTAGCACTAGCAGTACCGAGTAGGTACTTAGCGCCTATGGTAATTTTTCTTACTTCTGGATAATCAGGGAGACTGGGCAATTTAAGCTCTTCAGCAGTCGCCAATCATCTTGCCACGCTGAGGATTTTCTCATATCACCCGAGAGCTCGGATCCACCGCCCAATCCAGAAATAGCAGTTTCATGAGTCCTCATCCTCATCAACTCCTCGACTGTACTCCCATATCCACCTCATCACTTCAACACTTCAACGACGGGCATTTACCTCGTTTTTCCCTTTCAATTAAATGGCAACCGGTACCTTGTCATAATTGCTTTGCCGCCCTGTACTTGATCCGTCCGGGTCGGAAGCGATCCATCCCCGGTGTGACTCTGTCACAAGAGTCACACTTCCCTTGCCGCCGTTTCCCCCTCTCCCAGCACCAACGAAATGAGGATCAAATATTGGTCCCTGCGTCTGCGCAGGTGGTACAGTCATCCTCGGTGACCGTCCTCCTGGTGATACTGGAATGGTACCGGTTTGAGTTGACCATCCTGCACATGTCGTGGTGAGAATAGGGGCGTGAATTGCCAAGGTATTGTCTTCATGTTCCAAGACACAGAGTAGGAGAGTGCATATGATCCAGCCACTGCGTAAATCGAAACAAAAGAGAGCGCAAAAAAGTCGTCGTCAAACTCCTTAAACAGGAAACGGATCAAACCTGCCTGCCTACCTACCAAGAGGCTGTGTAACACCCCGCCGCGCAATCATCCAGACTTGAGGCACCGTGCATCCCGTTGACATCATGAAAGGGGCCCAGAGTGAAGTCCTTAGGTGTTGCCTGGAGCAAACATTGGAGGTGGAATCGCACCGATCAGGTTCTTTTGTCTGGTTTCTGGAATCAGGAGGGGAGAGCCTTGCTTGGACTGCGTACGCATTGCTGGTTAGTGGAGATGGTATCATGGTCGATCCTTCGGAGGGTTAGCTGCAAGCCACTTCCGGGAGCGAAGTAAGGAGTCAGTTGAGGTAGATACAACGTCTTGGGAGGCATACGTACGTTTCACTTTGTCTTGGAAAACATCTACAGAGTAAACATTCTTGAAGCTCCTTGGAGTGGAGATTGGGCATTGGTATAGCTAGCAGTCACCACGTCAGTGCTAGTATGGTTAGCAGTTAGCACTTGAGCTATAGACAGAAAAAAGTCATAGCTCCTTCCACGCCCGAACCTACTAGAGAGATGGATGATCATCAGGGGACCACTGCCAAGGGGTTGGACTACAGCAGTCGGGAGGATGTGCTGGGCTGATTGCATAACTAACTGCATTTTATTCATTATTTGACATGCAGCTGCAGCAAGCCCAGCACCACCACTTACTCTCGACCTCACTTGTCCATGTGAAGAATGAGGATCTCTGGTTGGCCATTCCTGACGTCTCCGGAAGCTTCGTAATCTTCATGCCTTCTTATCAGTTATCACTTGGTATCATAGAACTCATACATACCTAGTGTTTAGTTAATGGTTACCAGGGTACCTTAGAAGCTAAGACCCGTCTATTGTTGTGCCCCACCATCACCCCCACTTGGGAAGAACTGAACTCTCGCGTCCTGTCGATGATGTCCAATGTCCATCTGTCTTTCTTGACCATCCTCAAGCTGGAAGATTATGTCCTTCCTTGCCTCATCCTATCACAGTCAATCCCGTGGATTCCTATCGGCCATCGGGTTGCCGATGATTGACCCTGACCTGACGTGATGGCAACAACACTTCCTATGCGCACATTCTCATTGTTTTCTCCCAAGAACCACGGATTGTCTCCTAGCCTGGTTCTCATCCGTCTTTCCCCCCCGAGCCCAGTTCCAAACTTCCCACTTCCAACTACCCAGTTCCCCGTTTGGTCTCAGAAGTTCTAGACGACGGTTCCGTTCGGGCGCTAAACAGTTGCTGATATAGATAAGTGTCTATCAGTCTTCGGATGATCCACATTGCCGGTTCTTTTTTGCCTCCCACTGTTCCACACCATGATGATAAACGTAAAAAGGGAAAAAAGGGCAAAACTAGCGGAAAATCCCCTTCTCTTTTTCTAGACGCTGGCTTGTGGCTGCTCTGACTTTGGTTTTAGGACTATCTATAAGCAGAACCTGTCGCTGCATGGTGGAGATGCCTCTGGCAGGATGATTTTTGAAATATCAATCCTGAAAACGGATATTTCAGAATGGATCTTTGCTGGCTTTGCTTCAGATTGATCGACTTTACCTCAGGGGTTCAGGACGTGTCCTCCTGAGGCCTGACTGAGCAAAGCACAAGCCAATGTGACTCTGATTCTTTCTTCGGTCCCAGTGACTAGATCCTTAGGCCACTGCGCTACTTCTCATGGATCCCGTGGAACCAGCTTAGTCGTTGGCCTTACTATCTGTCTAGTTTACGGAGTAGTTCTATCTATGCTTATGCCTGCAATGCCGTTCTAATGGTCTAGGTCTTCTGGCGGCTGGGTGTTACCATCTGTTAATATGTCCCTTCTTTTTCTTTTACTTTTTTTTTTTAATTGTTAATTCATTAAATCAAATTCATCATTGGAGGAGGATGGAAAGTCAAAGCCATTACCATTACCATTACCATTACCATTATACCATGAATCAACAAGTGCCTTTATGTTTTCAAAAATCCTCTGGCTGGTCTCGGTGATGCGTAGTGATATTCTTCTGTTTTCCAAGCACACCATTGCTATTGTCTCTTCCTTCTAGAATCAGACCAAGACTGCCCCATCCGTTAATTAATCATCTCTCAACCCCCTTCTTATCTGCTGCCCTCATATTATTTCCTCCGAGGTGTTGTGGCAAAGCTTCCGATACAAATCTCCTCTTCCTCCTCCCTCGCCTCACGTCAGTTACCTGAAAAGGAAAATCACACAGTATTTTTCTTCATCCCCACAGACATCATCTTGCTACACAAAACCAGAAAAAGGTTGAGACTAATTGGTCATTTTTTCATATGACTTTGGTGCTGAGGAAGTTCGCTGTTGATCAATAGCCTTTTTCTCCTGTCCCTATCCGCATTCGCTTCATTGCTCTGGCTGAATTCGGCTGCTTCCATCCACATCCTCACACAGACAACCTCAGATCCTTTTTTTATTTTGATATTTGGTTTCATAATTTTTCGAAATCTTCTCTTTTAATTGCCTCTCTCATCCTCGCTTCGTCATTTCCCCATCATTACCCTGGTTTTCCCCCTTTCCCTCGTCGAGTGTGTGTACCTCTGTCTTTGCTTTCGCCTCCCCCTCTCTCTTTTGATCGCCTGCACCTGTCGTACTCTTTCTCGCCTGGTCCCTGCTGGCGTATTCATATCCGATATTTCGACCATGTATTCGTGACGTACTTGCATTCTTGGTCGCGGGTTCTTCACCCCCTTCCATCCCACTGAGTGGTTGAGCTCAAGCTCCTGCTACAATCCCAAGATCTTATCATCCGTGCCCTCCATTGTCTTCCGGCTCTGGCACGAAGTCTGCGAGGTGTGTCTCGGTACTTACTTCTGATCTTTGGCATTGATTACCGTGTGATGCAAGTGCATATCTGACCCGGTTGCCAGGCTACGCAAATACACCTTGCACGTCCTTCCCGCTGCTGCTTCACAAGCAAAGGGGAAACTAGAAAACAAAAGATAATAATACTTATCTAATTTAATATTTAATTCAGCAGAAGCAGCAAGACATCGGAATTAAAGAAAGAAAAAGGGGCAGGAGGGTGCACAACTTGTGTGAAAAGACCAAAAGGAATCCAAGAGGTAGCACAGACACACCTGTGTCTCTGCGCAATCCGTCAGTCGGGTAAAGAAAGGCCTTTACAAATATGGCCGGCGGATACTTCGATCTACCGATATCCTCGTCCCGGCGTTCAAGCCTTACTGATGAATCCCATAACGCGAGCAGATCTGCCTCAGGGACGCGTACTTCTCCTCTTGTGACTCCCAATGAGAGCTCATCTCAGGAAAAACCGCTGGATCCTATTAACACCCAGAGTAGGCATCGGAATGCAGGCATTTTGAAAAGTGCGAATCGCGTCAAGTTCACCGTCAGCGAGGCTGGCCTGCTCGAGGCTCCAGCAGCGGGATCGACGTCAGAGACCCGTTTTGACGGAAGGGGCTCGTCACTCCCTCAGCGACCATTGCCTGCCGCCAGCATTCCAGCTGCAGAGAGAGCTCCCCATTCATTTCCTCCGGTGGATCCGGGCTTCAACGCCCCTGCAGGTGTCACGGGCCTCGCTGACCACTCCCAAGAGAGCTCGTCGGAGATCCCAAGGGACTATGAGATCAGCGGAGAGAAAGGGAGAGCCTTTCAGTTTGCTCAGGAGCGAGCCCAGCGACTGGCGTCCCTTCTGGGACGTACATCGAAATCTCCCCGTCCAAGCCCCCGATCGAGTCTGCCGTCATCAGTCGCATCGACTCCCACAGAGGTGGTGCCGCCTTCGGAAGATGGTAGTGACATTCCCATGATCAATTTCTCCGATAAACATTTCTACGACGACTTTCCTGACGAGGATGAAGACGGCCTAGTCGATGGACGAACATTGACCCGAACCTCAGAGGCCCATCAGCTCGTGCGACAAATGACTCGTAAAGACTTTAACTTTCTGACCCGGATCCGCGCACCGTCCCCAGGACTCCGCTCCGGACAGGTCACCCCCATGGAAGAGAGAGATCCCGACGCCTATGTCGAGCGGCCGACCCATTACCGGGGAGGCATCCTCTCGTCCCTCCTCAAGCTATACGACCAGTCGTCGGGCAGCAGCCACTATTCCCGCGGGCGATATGGCCACTCCCGCCAGAGCAGTCTGGGGGAGGTCAGCAGCCGGGGCCTCTCGCCGGACCCTGGCTGGAAACAACCCCAGCGTCCACGAAAGTGGTACGAAAAATCCCCAAGCCAATCCAGCACCTCCCTCTCCGGCTCGACGGCCAAGAACTCGTCCAGCTCGCCCATTGCGATGCTCAAGCGCTCGCGGAGCAGTGGTCCCATCCCCGGCACGGGTGGCAAACGCTGGACCAAACCCCGGTTGGAGGATGAGATCCGCATCACCGTCCATATCGCTGAGCTTCTCTCGCGCCAGCGGTATCTCATCCGACTGTGCCGGGCACTGATGAAGTACGGTGCTCCGACCCATCGCCTTGAGGAATACATGACCATGACTGCTCGCGTCTTGGAGATCGACGGCCAGTTCCTGTACATACCCGGCTGTATGATCATCTCCTTTGACGACGCGTCCACGCACACCACCGAGGTCAAGGTGGTCCGATCAGCCCAGGGAGTGGACCTGGGCAAGCTCTCCGATGTACATATTGTCTATAAGGAGGTCATTCACGACGTGATTGGCGTGGAAGAAGCCATCCAGCGGCTGGAGGAGATCATGAAGAAGAAGAACAAGTATTCCCTGTGGATGCTCATCCTGGTCCACGGGTTTGCTTCGGCGTCCGTGGGGCCGTTTGCCTTCAACGCCCGGCCGATCGACCTGCCGATCGCCTTTCTGCTCGGATGCCTCCTGGGTGTCCTGCAACTGGTCCTGTCCCCACGTTCGAACCTGTACTCGAATGTGTTTGAGATCTCGGCGGCAGTGCTGACCTCATTCCTGGCCAGGGCCTTTGGCAGCATCCGGTACGGAGGCGAACGACTGTTCTGCTTTTCGGCCCTGGCCCAATCGTCGATCGCGCTGATTCTGCCCGGGTACATGGTGCTGTGCGCCAGTCTGGAACTGCAATCGCGCAGCATCGTTGCCGGCTCCGTGCGCATGGTCTACGCCATCATCTACTCGATGTTCCTCGGCTTTGGCATCACCATCGGCACCGCCGTGTACGGCCTGCTGGACTCGGACGCCTCGACTGAGTACACCTGCCCCCCGAGCCCGATCCGCAACGAGTATTTGCAGCACTTCCCCTTCGTCATCCTCTTCACTCTCTGTCTCGCACTCGTCAACCAGGCCAAATGGCGCCAGATCCCCGTCATGCTCTGCATCGCCTTCGCCGGCTACGTCACCAACTACTTCGGCTCCAAGCGCTTCGCCTCCAGCACGCAGGTCTCCTCCGCCCTCGGCGCCTTTGTCATCGGCGTCCTGGGCAACCTCTACAGCCGCCTCCGCCACGGCCTCGCAGCTGCAGCCATGCTCCCCGCCATCTTCGTGCTCGTCCCCTCCGGCCTCGCCGCCAGCGGCTCCCTAATCTCAGGCATCGCCTCCGCCCAGTCCATCACAACCACCAACTCGCCCTATGCCGTCATCTCCAACGGCACGCAGGGCTTCGTCGACGCAGCCCGCAACATGACCCACGCCGACGACCAGTTCCACGGTGTCGTCTTCGACATCGGCTACGGCATGGTCCAGGTCGCAATCGGCTTCACTGTAGGCCTGTTCCTCGCCGCGCTGGTCGTCTACCCACTCGGCAAGAAACGGAGCGGCCTGTTCAGTTTCTAGCTTCGCCTCATCCAAACCATGCTCACCTCCTGCACCTCCTGTACCTCCTGCATCTTGTCCCCCAAAGCATCCCCTCGCATATGTCGCATACATACACCATTCGCATTCGTCTCGGGTCTCATTTTCATCTCATCTGTTTATTGGCGTTGCCTTTCTACACTAGCCTGACCTGCCGTTCGCCTCAGCTTGTTTTGATTTGATTTGGTTCGATGGATATCCCTAATGTTTGTACTATTGCGTTTTTTGTTCGGACTGTACTGCATTGGTATCGATTTGATTGACGGCGAGAACACGGTATTCATGGCGGCTTTTATTCTTTCTTGTTATTATTGTTGGTTGGTAGCGAGTATGTCCGTTGGCGATTTGATTTGATTCGATTTGATCATATGCAAGAAACATATAGCATAAGTCGTGGTCATGATTGCTGATCATATACTTACTATTTCTGAAGAGACACGAGTTATCCTTCCTGATGATGCTCATGAGTCACGATCGATAATGCGCAGTCAATATCGACATAGCGATTAATTGGATCTCTGATTTAACGGTTTTCTTCTGTTCCTAGTGTAAAGGCTGCTACGTCCCTAGTCTATGATTAAGGGGTGTGAGATGCTCGTTAGAGCAATATGTCTGTACGAATACTTGGTCCATTACTATGGAATCGATATGCACATAGCCAGATGTACATACAGGTAAGGAGAGATACATGAAACGTCAAGCCAAGCAGAGTCTCAGTCCAAAGAAGAATGTCCCCGCAGGCTTGTTCCATGTGTTCGTCAATCTCTTCGAATAATTAAAAGAATGAGAAAAAGGCGCAGAACGGTAGTAAGAAAGAGAGTCATTCATCTCCGAGTTGATGTATCTTTCAAGTGAACAAGTGTCGGTTGGTTGGGGGTCCATGGCGTTCCAAACACTGGGACAAGTCAAGGAAACGAAGGCACCAATATCATAATAATCAAAATACCGCCTCAAGACAGTTGGTATTCCAGATTAGCCTGGGCCAGAGCAACGGTAAAAAGACCAAGAGGACAAAAAGAAAGACATTCAAAGAGGGGCAAGTCCGTTACGTCTCGAGTCACATTATGTACGACGTCCACATTACATGAACAAGGTCTTGCGCTTTTCGGCGCTGGAAAGCACGAGCATCGGCGTCTTGCGCCTTTCGGGAGCCTGAGCTGCCGTCTTCTGACCTGCGACGACAGCAGCCACAGAGGGTGGGCCGCTTGGAGGAGATGAAACTTGCTCCGCCCGGAGATCCGCAAACTTGCCCCCGAAGAAACTGCCGTCTTCGCTGACAGGGGTAGTCGTGTTATAAGGGCTGTCCTGGGACTTGCGTTCCCGCGAGGATCGCTCCTTGCGCTCAGAGCCAATGGCACCGTTGGCAACAGCGCGCAAACTGCCCAGGCTAGGCTTGCTCGAAAGGCTGCCACTGCGAACAGTAGCATCGTCGCCATCAGAGAATGCAAAGTCCTTTTCACTAGCCGGAGTGTTGGTGCCACCACTACTGGTATACCCAGCGCTCCGGGTCTCCCCACGTCGTTCAATACCCGCACGCACAAGGCTATGAATGGCACGTCGGCGCTGACGAGTGGCAAAGTTCTTGCTCCCCTCGTGCTTGGAGGTCGGCTTGGCGACGAGCTCTTCCAGGGAAGGAGGGTTACGGGGTTGACGAACGGGATGTTCTCCAGCGCGGTTTTGACCGGGCCCGAAGGTGCCTGTAGCCGGTGTGGAAGGGAAGACAGCCGACTTGGGAGCAGTAGAGTTGACCGCAGCGTTGTTGGCCCGGGCAGTGTCAATCGTGGCTCCTGCTGCTGGGTTGACGGACGAACTCTTCTTGTGACCCCGGCGGAACGCGTTGGCGGATGGGGGTGGAAGAGGAGTGACCTCCCTAGGAGGCGATGGACTGGTTCTCGGGGGTGAGACTGTCTGCTGCCTTTCCAAGGGGGTCTGCACTGACTCCGAAGGCGGAGACACCTCAGCATAGAAAGCCGGAGTGTGCATGACGGGTGACTGAGCCTCCTCATCCCGGTAGGGCGAAGAAGCATTCTCTTGCATATAGCTGTTGTCGTAAACATAATTGTGTTGGCCAGTTAGAGGATTATAAACAGAAAATAGCCCCGGTTGACCAGGGACAGGCTGCACAACAGGCTGAACACCCTGCTGGAGCTGCTGCTGGTAGAAGCCCATAGCGGGAACGGATAGAGAGGGCATTTCAGGGACTTGCCCCATAGACACTCCAAGGTTGAGACCTTGAAACTGCTGTGCTGCAGCGGTGACGCTGATCAACTGCTGCTGCAAGCGCTGCTGCTGGGCAGCCAAGAAGAGATTCGTCGACATCAGTTCCGCGTAAAGGCTCTCGTCCATCGGCATATCACCTGCGACGTCGATGGCCGGCGGTGCAAGCACCTGTTCCGGTAGAGTGTACATCGGCCGCCCAGATCCCATGTCCAAATGTTGATTGGCGGCAAACGAACGCCGGGGAAAGCCAGCTCCCGTCGCAGTCTGCGGACCACGATCAGCTGCGCCACTGGTATGGGCTCCATATCGTCCTGTTTCCAGGCCAAGATGCTGCTGACGTTGTGATGCGGACGGCAGGGTCGCAGATTTGGGAGCAGTTCTCAGACCCGCCAAAAGATGCGACCGGCTAGTACGAGGGGTAGGAACCGGTGCCGAAGGCTGGGACTCATCGATGGTAGAAATATGTGGAGGAGGCACGTTCAAACGTTTGATGTTGGAGCCTTTTCTCCGAGAAGCAAACCCGGAACCAGGAGCTCCGAGACTGTTGCCGTTACCGAATGACGAATTGTAAGTCATTTGAGCAAGACCGCCAGCGTCCATACTCAAGGTTTGTGTAGATGGGATATAGACAATATGTGCACGAGATAATAAAAGAGTAGTATCAACACGGCGTGAATGGCAGGAGGGAGGTGGATCGGTGAATTAACAAATGGCTTCGTTCGAAAATTACGTTATTAGGATGATGTCGACGGCACACAGGATGGAGATAATCAGGCAACACTGCTGAATCCCTCGGAAAGATTGACGGAATGTGAGGAAAGTGTTGCTGGTGATTTTGATTTTGTTCGGAAAAGAGCCAGTAGACAGGACCTACAACATGTTAGCATGAGCAAATTAACATACCAATCCAAGGCAACTAACCAGAAGTGATAAGAGAGTAAATGATTAGATCCAACGAGGACAGCAACAAGATGATACCCCAACGTAGAACGAATGAGCAACTCAATGTGTCACAAGTGAAGCCTTAGCTCAGAATGGACATGAAAGTGAAAGAAGGCGGCGACGACAGATGCGATCCGAGAGTGAGAGACGCGACAATTAGAGGTTTAGTCAATAATGTCGTCCAAGAAGAATCCAGCAAGTAGTTTCCGATCAGAAAGAAAGATAATATGAACCCGTGGAGTGTGCTCTGCAACTCCAGCAGTGTTGAAGGACGCTTGACGCGAGATAAGCGGAAAGAAGCTCTGACACAAGCGATGGCCAAAGAAGAGGACGAAGAGAAGAAAAATCGACGCGAAGCGGAGAATTCCCTTCAAAAATGAAATGTAAGACTTTTTTTGTTTTCCCCTCTATTAAACGACTTTATTATTTGTCCTGGTATCCCGCACAAGAAAAAAAAAATAGAGTCTGTTTCTCAGCCGTGAGGGGGAAAGAAGAATAGGGAGGAAGAAGGTCGACGTGCAGTGGCAGAAAAGGGCGTTTGGGGGGCGAGGAGGATGAACTCCGCAAAGGTGTCAGTGTTCGGGTATCGGCCTGATACGCGCCAGTCACCTGCTTTGGTTTTTCTTGTTTCTTTTTCCGCCCGCCTTTTTCCCCTGGACGGGTTCAGCAGCCAAAGCTCGATGGAGACAAAGGGAGCCAAGTGTGATTGGGGGACAAGATAATCTTAATGCAAAACGTCGAGAATCAAAGTATCAATCAGAAGAGAGAAGCCGCGGAAGAAGAAGAAAAGGGGGAAGAAGTGAAGATGGATTAGGTATGGATGTATGGAGAGGACGGATGGAGATGTATGGGGAGGGAGAGGAGGAGAAGATGATGAACAGGAGGAGTGAAGAAAGAGTGTGAAGATGAAGAGGAAAGGAAGAGCTTCCTGAAAGGCGTTGTTCCAGGCAATCTTAAAAGAAAGTGAATTTCATTATTATTTCCAGACAGTTGGGCGGGAGATGATGGGTTGAGACAAGTCAGTGGTTGCAGTGTCAGATGCATACGCTGAGTGGCTCGCTTGGCAGAAACTCTAACCAAACAAAGTTAGCCTACGGAGAACAAAGTATGAGCAGACATTGCTGATTGGATGATCCAGAAAATAACAATGAAATGGACTAAGGGACCTTACCTAGGTAAGGAAAGCATCGAGTCTGATGGAGGCCTGATGAATAAGGTCAACGACTGCAATCCGTTTGGTCTCATTTAGATTGCTCTATTCATCCATGGTCATCAACACAATATATGATTTAATAACGCACATAGATATGATCAAGCCTGTGTCTCAGCCATACCTAGCAATAATCCCACAACACGAGACAACGCAGATACGGAGTACTAATCTCCTCTCTATCAAACGACAACCATGATTGGTCCAGGTCTTCGCGCTCCAGTTGGATGATCCCAGTCTAGCGTCTTCAACGTGGCCTTGCTCGCCGCCAGCCAACCGCTTCTGCTGTAGGGTTCGCCCAGGAACCGCCGTCCGCCTCTTCTGACTGGTCTGTCAGGCGGTGCTGGACCGCTTGCAGGATGTGCGATGTGCTGCCTGCATATGATCCTCCTGAGCCAATAGGACTGCCGGATCGAGTTTGTAGGCTGTTCACTCTTAACGAGTCTCCCTAGGTGCCTATGTTGTGACTCTTAGCTGGGTATTTGAATTGGGGTGCGGGGATGGTTACTATCCAATATTTCTGCCTGTCCGGCGCGTCCTGATATTTTTGTGTTGAAGAGCAAGCACAGAATTAGCAGCATTCTTATGATGGCACGGGATAACGGAACAGCTATACATGGCATTTCTTGGCGGTTCTTGCTACCCTTGACAACTTGGCGCCGATTTCAATAGCGAGATACTTAAGACTGCCACAGACGGAGGCTCTATGGTTTTCTCCCTTGCATGCAATGATCGCCAGCTAAGACTGATCATGATGTCACTCTGAGACAGTCTGATACAACTTCTATCTTCTGCTTGAAATTCGTTATCGTCGAAACGCATACCGTTGCTGTTCAGCATAATTTGGCCTGTTACTATGTACAAAGCTCTTCATTCGCTGCAGAACCAGTGTCGGGCGGTTATTATCAACCGTGGTCACCACGGATGAGAGATCAACATGCAATAGTCGAATAAGATAAGTTCTCAGAGAATTCACTGAGTAGTCTGGAACACGAGATTCATTCAAAAAACATACGAAATTGAGCTTGGGTATCTGCTGGCCAGACATCGCATCATTCTGTCCCGCCAGGAGCGCAATGAGCATCGGAAATCATGAGATAGTGCAGGGACAAGCAGAGAAGAAATGGGTATGCAGAGGTAGGAAGTCCCCCGCTTCGGAATGGTAGCAAATCAGAAAGGCGTACAACCTTGTACGATTGGGGAGACGAATATGAACATGCTTCTCAGCCAAGTCATCCCATTCAGGCGTCCACAGATACTGCTGGCCCAGAGAACGGGAGCGACGATGGCTCCCTTTGAGAAGGGAAACGCTTTTGCACTGGCTCAGGTGATTCGCCGCCAGGCCCCCTTCCATTCATTCGGTCAAACTCCAACGTCTCAGCCAACTCCGCGGCCATGGGGTCTAACTCTTCCTCCTTTAGGCCCGTTGCAAGAGCAACGAGCCTCCGATGCACATCGAATTTGGTGCTCACACCCGCGTCGGCGGTCTGCTGGGCTAGATCCCTGACAGCTGCACGGCGCGCTCTCTGTAGGGAGCATAGTTGTCGCGCCAGTTGATAAGTGATTAATAATTGGTTCTGATCGCTCGAGGACGGCATCATGTTCTCTTTCGCCGGTGGCGGCATTGATGTTAGTCGTTCTTTCAGGCGAACTTGTTGAATTTGTTCCAAAAGAGATTCGTAAGTGCTTCTGAGTCGCTCATATCGTTCAAGCTGTGCCTCAACTGGCTCTCCTTCCGCCTCTTTGGCTTCCAAGGCGGCAGTCTGCTTCTGAGTCTTCTGCCGATCCAGCTCCAACTGCTCGTACAAAGCTTCGGGATTCGCGATGTCGTCTGAGTCTGGTTCATTAGACTTTGTATGCCCGTAACAAGTCGCGAGCTTTTTGTTTGTTTCGGCAATGATGGCACTAATCTTGGCAAGTAAGGCTGAGGTGGCAGGGGAAGCTTCGGACGGAAGAGCAACGGTTTGGTCCGGGTTTTCCAGGACAGTGAGATCGCCGTCTGTGTGATCAATCCCCATTGTTATTGAAGATGGCGGGGGAGGAATATCCCGTTCGGGGGGATGCGCTCTCTGGGAAATGCTAGTGGCCGTTTCGCCTTTCTTATTGACCAGATCTCCAGCTCGCGGGCAGTGCCCCAGAAGGAGATTGACCAAGCGAAATGCGCCATTTCGAGCTGCAACTAGAGCGGCTGTATCCCCATTTGAGTCTTGGCAGGAGAGCAGCAGGTCAATTTCGTCTTGCGAGCAGGTATTGTGCAACTTCTCCAACAGGACTTCACAGTAATATCGAGAGCTCTTCCATTTCCCTTTACTCCTGGTAGTTTCGGATATGTGATGGAAAATGGTGGCGCCGAACCAGTCCCTAAACGAGACAGTGTCAAGGAGTAGGTCCAGAAGTGTCGGAAATGTCCTCTTCTCATAATTATTCGTAAATAAGACAGCGCGTACCAGAGGCGTTTCTTCATGGACTGATAATGCCTTGATATTTGCGCCTCTTCGCAATAGATCTTTCACAATCTCCAAATCCCCCATTGCACAGGCCCAATGAAGAGCGGTATTGCCTGAATCGTCAATTGGACGATCCACTTGGAAATTGGCTGGAGGTTGTGGAGGCGGAATCCGTGTTGCTTCCGGCGCGTCTCCAACTGTCATAAAGTAATCCAACAGCTGATCACCGTAGAGTATGTGCTCCTGCTCACTAATCGACATGGCAGTGACTTCGTTCATTTCACGCTTGCGCTTTCGAGAATAAGAACCATGTTGCGACATAGGCATCATCTCTTCATCTGCCACCATGGATGAAGACTCGAGTGTCGCCTGCCCGATCGATTCGTTATCATCATAACCGGGGTTGATCTCAAATTGTTCGTGCGGGAAGCTCGGTGGTCCCATGTTGCGAATGGGTTTGGCAGCACTGAATACTTGCTCATTCACAGCTTTCTTTTTGGAGGCTCTTGGTTTCGATGAGGCGGCGGAAGTATGTTTCGGTGCCGGTGGAGGAGTGTGATCCCCTGCTACATAGTCGAAAATCGGCCTTAGCTTGTCAATGATGTTATTGCGCTCGGCGAGTAAACGACCCTCGGGAAGTGGGATCCATGTTCCTATCCACAATATTAGTCGAATGACAAACACCAGCACTTGAGCGTGTAGGATATCCTACCCTGGTATTTGCCATAACCACCCTGAACCTTCTCATGGGTCCCTTTCTGGACCTCACGCTCGAGAATCCGGGTTCTCGCCGGTTTGTCAAAACCAGCTACTTTGAGAATATGTGTGGCATTGATCCAATTATCGCCTCGTCGGCGCATAACACTTTCGCCATCGATTTTGAACTCGTACACTGGAACCTATTGAACCGTGTTAGATTCGCTGCGCGGCGAAGGAAGGGGTAAGTTGGATGCAAAGAGGAAAGGGAGAAAATCGAGGCTGTAGGGAAAGATAGAGAAACGATTAGAAAAAACTCACGCTGCTGTATGTAGCAGAATAGATTTTTGAGAAATCCACCGCCGCCATAATGCCCGTCTCCGCAAACCGTTGTGATGCAATCAGTATGTTCCCGTACTGTTAACTGCTAACAGATGATTTGACGCGGCTTGACGGCCTCTGATGGCCAATCGCGAAGCCTAGATTAACCTATTTTTGGGCATTAAAGAGCAGGCAACAATATAAGAGGCCAATAGATCATGAAACAACAGCTTTGAAGACCAAAAGATGAAGTATTAGCCACCAGTGGCTCGTTGAACAGTCAGTGACATCCCAGAAACGCGATGCTTTGCAGGCTGGCTAGCGACGACGCGCTTGGGAGGAAAGAAACCGCGTAAAGTGGTCCGGAGATGCGCTAGTCCCATTGCGGAGGGCGAGTCACGTGCTATCACCTGACCGTATCGCGGAACGAAGGAACAGATGGATGCCAGCAGGAGAGGTGCAAACATCCTTGCTCGGTCGCTTGTCCTTCAACCACACTCTTCCCTGCAATACGTTTGTCCGTCAAAATGACTGTCGTGGAGTCAGTGAAGAGCGCCGTTGGGCTTGGGGATAGCACTGGTATGTTTTGGTGCCATTGACATTCGAATCCTGAAATCGGACGACGAAGGATTGATATCTGCAATGACTGCTAACTCATTGAGATAGTTGCTTCCCGTCAAGAAATGTCCGATGCTCGTCTTCCCCTTCCGTATCGAGACTCCTGTGCACACCTCCTGATCCCATTGAACCGTTGCCGACAGCAGGAGTACTACCTTCCTTGGAAATGCGAGGTATTACAACTGTGCTTTGCGTACCAGTACTTGATTTAGGGCTTTCCGGCAGCAACTAACCCTTGAACCTCTGCTATAGGATGAGAGACACAGCTACGAGAAGTGTCAATATGAGGAATTCAAGAAGCGTGTCGCCAAGATGGATGAGCTGCGAGCCGCGAAGAATGGTGCCCGGAGCAACTGATTTGTGAGAGACCAACTGTGCACTCGAAATTAACGGAGGAACCGACTATGTACATAATAAAGGTTATGAGGTTATTTGTCCATGCACTGACTGGCGTTGGGATCTTTCTTCGCAATAAAGTTGCCGAGACTGTGCCAATGAGCACCTAAGCCCTGTTGATCCATCGAGATGCCTTCTGCACGAACTACATTCCTTTACACGCTGTTGTGGTGGTCAGTCGACTCCAAAAGGTGGCTGCTGATTGCGGATTGCTGTTGGCCCTTGGTGTTAGCAAATCTGCTTTCCAACAGCGCTAGCTCTTCGTGTTCTCGTATATATATCCGTCCCCGCTTCCTGTCTATCCTTCAGTTATGCCAGGAGTTCTGGTCGAAATGTGGCCATTTCCGAGCGGCTCATGGAAGCGCTGATCTCGGGGCAGTCTCGATGTGTCATACCATTCAGCGGTGACAGCCTCACCCTCCCAGTAAACAGTCTTTCCTCGAGTAGCATAAAGAAGAACTCAATTTCAGCACTGCCTGGATGTCAATTCCGAAGTTTGCATTAGAGCAAGGCCATATAAACAACCTATCATCCATGGCACGCTACCTAAATCGTACGGGCATTATCGCAAAGTTCAGATGTCTTCAACAACTCATTGACGATCGATAGTGAGCTACAAGACTGCCTATGTCCTAGTTGTTTGCTTCGAAAAATAAACAAGATACGACCTATTACGTGCCACAGACGTAATCACATGATCCGATATCTCCGCGCTTTGGAATATTTCCAGGTTGCTTATAAATCTTCTTCGCGCAGTTTCCGCCGCTATCAGCAACATTATATGGTTTTTTAGTGACTATTCCGATTTTTGCTGCCCCGCGGGAACGAAAAATCCTCCCCCACTACTATGCCAGTGGAAAGGTTTACACCAATAGGCGCTTGATTCCGGCCACCGAAGCTTCGGCGCGAAAAAGCAGATAAAGTCCAACCATCACTTCTGTAATGATCAGATAATCTCACTTTTTCTTCTCCTGTTGCTGCGTACCTTAGATACTTTGTATCACTTGCCACGGACGTTGGTTGCAGCTTACTCGCTGGGCCCGCCTTCATTCGAGGTCTAGACTGCCAGGGATTTCCGCCTCCTCCCTGCGGGTTGGGTTCTCGGATTTGTCCTCAGCTTGACCGCTTCGGTTGATTGTACTGCGTTGGTTGGCTCTTTCGTGATACGATGGGTTTACTGTACGTCAATAGTGACGATGCGCAGAATCTGGTGCTAATGTTAGCTTAAGAGCACTTGGAACAGCACTTGAGTGGGAGGAAGCCAAGAAACGTTCCGATCAAGTACGGAAATGGGGAATTGAGGTCAGTCCCTTGAAGTCAACGTTCTCTGTCCGTGCGACATGGTTCCCAGCACCGTTACTGACATAATGGATAGCAATTACTGGCTATCTGGAATAGAGCCAAAGGGAAAGAGCGTGATGCGCTGCTCTGGGGTGACGAGGTAGATTGCTCTTCCTACGAATTGATTGCTCTTTCTGGCCAAATGGCTCACACAGAGTCAGGTCGAGTACCTCGTGGTAGCTGTCGACGACGAGGCTAAAAAAGCGCGATTGTCTCTGGCTCAAGCCGAGATTCTCAAATCCCTGGCCAGAGACGAGGCATTGTGGAAGGAGAAGCGCTCTGGTCCGGCACATGGTAAAGAACAGTAAGCTATTTCGGTCGTGTGCCTTATTACCGGATCTGCCTAATACTTAGCGACTAGTGAGGGCGAAGAACCTCCTCATTTCCATCCCGAGTTCGGCCGCTTTATGCTAGAGGCTACTCCAGGTAGGCCGTGGGGAATCGACTTCAAAGATCTTCTGAAAGTGGAATCGAATATGAAATGGAGGTGCGTTTGTTATTGCCATCATGAAGTATTTACGGTCACTAACTGCACGGTTCAGGCGAGAGATTGCAAAGTCTCACATGGCGCCGAACGAGGTCCCCATCACACTTACCACGTTCCCTCGTCTAGGAACGAAGGATGATTACATTCAGCCTTACTATCCTCCATCTGGCCCAGCACTGCGCTCGCAGTTTGTCCCCGATGAAATTGCTAATCCGCATATAAGATTCCCAACATTGGCAGCAAATATCAGATCGAGAAGGGGGCGGAAGGTCGAGTTGAATGTGCCAGTATTCGTGGACAAGAACACCCCGGTGCCTTTCAAGGACCCCACTGTCAACTATGATCTCCACAATTGGCCTGAGGATGATGATGTTCGAAATGGAGCAGCGAAGGAAGGCCATGTCTATATGGATGCGATGGCGTTTGGAATGGGCAGTTGCTGTCTTCAGATTACATTTCAAGCAAAAAACATAACGGAAGGGAGAAAACTGTATGACCAGCTTAGCCCGCTGGGACCCATTCTACTGGCACTTACGGCTGCAACACCAATATACAAGGGATTCCTTGTCGATACTGACGTTCGGTGGAATCAAATCGGGAATGCTGTCGACGATAGGACGCGGGAAGAGCTTGGCGAACTTGTAAGGAATCTTGTATCCCCTGCCTTTCGACGGAATGGAATTAACAAAAACACCAGCCACTGAAGAATGATAGATGGAGGATCCCTAAGTCTCGATACGCATCCAATTCTACCTACATCTCCCAGGACCCCAGGTTGCGCAAGGAGTACCTGGATCCTGAACTGATCGTAGATGAAGACATCAAGAAACGCCTTATTGAGGGTGGCATGGATGATTTGTTGGCGACGCATTTTGCCCACCTTTTCATCCGTGACCCCTTGGTCATCTTCTCAGAGGATCTGGACGAGCTGGATCTGAACAAAGCCGACCACTTTGAGAACTTACAGTCGACTAATTGGCAGCACATGCGCTTCAAGCCGCCGCCACCAGACAAGGCTGACATTGGCTGGCGTGTCGAATTCCGTTCTATGGAGATTCAAATGACGGACTTTGAGAATGCGGCTTTTAGCATCTTTATTGTTCTCGTCACTCGTGCCATTCTCAGCTTCGACCTTAACTTCTACATACCGATTCAGCGAACCACTGAGAACATGGAGACAGCTCATGCACGCAATGCTGTGCTGGACCGGAAGTTCTATTTCCGCAAAGATCCTTTCTCCCGCCGTCCCCCCAGAGCGAGTCATCGTTCGACCAGCGCCAGCGAGGCCTCATCGGCCACTTCTTCTGCCTACAATACACCCCCTCCGTCACCTCCACTTGGACCAGTGGATTTGGAATACGATCTGATGACCATTGATGACATTGTCAATGGCGCTGCTGATGGATCATTCCCGGGGCTCATTCCACTTGTTGAATCGTACCTGAATAGCGTCAATGTAGACGTGGAGACTCGGTGTTCCTTAGCTACCTACCTTGACCTCATCAGGAAACGAGCAAACGGAACTCTCTGGACAGGGGCCCGGTGGATTCGTGAGTTCGTTGCCTCTCATCCTTCGTATAAGCAGGATAGCGTGGTATCTTCTGAGATCTGCTACGACCTTGTGAAAGCTGTGGAAGAGATGACCGTAAAGGAGGGCAGGGATGGGAGTGTCGGGTGGCAATTACTCAGGGCCCAATAAGATCGAAAGCATTTGCATTATCTGGTGATGAGCTTTGTTTCACTGACGTTTGTTTCAAATACCTGGCATTGGTGGAAAATATCATTCAGCTATAGATAGCAGCCTCTTGCGTTACTTGGTGTCCCATTACAAACTTATGCAAAACCGTCTCTGATATCCAGACCCTTTTCAGTTCTCCCCCTTGCACTTTTAGTTTTGGACTTTCTCTGCAGAAGCGCTTAGACGCATCCGAGCATTTCGTTCCTCGAAACCGAGCATGTGTGGGGCCAAAATGATTTCATGCCAGTGAAGTTTTCTCATCCTCCGTTGGTCGTCGACACGAATCAGCCAGACCAGTCACCTTCCATTCCCCATTGATTTTGTGGAGGACGAAAAGTTCAACACCCACATGGTTCACAACCCCATTGATCTTCGCCCTGAACGGGGCCCACACAGCCGCTAGATTCGCCGACTCGTGCACCTTCACCTCAGGGTCCCAGATGCGCTCGTCGATATCGTCCTTGATCTTGGAAATATGTTCGACAAAGGCGCCAATTGTGCAAAATCGTGGCACGCTGGGCGGTGGTGGCCAGAGCGCCATCCCTCCTGCCTTGACGCAGTACTTGTCGAAGTCATCGCGAGATTTTGTTTCCAAGGCGGAGAGAAACCCCTTTGTCACTGCGATGATTGCGTCGACCTCTTCTGTCAGATTGCACGTGGTTGGGGTTGAGACATCCCATTGTCGCTGAGATTGGTTTGGTAGTGTCCAGCACATTGTGGACTTGTCGAGTTGACTGGAGGTGCGGGTGCAGAAATAAAAAGAGCTCTTTTTTGCTTGCGCTGCGTGCTTCTGTGCCAGTGAATGGCAAAAAGCTTCCGGTTCCGGGGAAAGTCTTTCATTTGATCGAAGGTCGACATTCCCCCAGCTGTTCCATCAGCCATTTCACATGCAGGTTCCCGTTGAGAGGGTCTATGTCTTGAGAGTGCAGAGGCAGATTGATCCTGCTGTTTAGGCTTGACGGAGCAGTCAGCACATGTTTGATCGAGGGATCTCTCTTCGAGAAGAATTGTCACACACGCTAGTAATTCGCGAACATTGCGCTGACAGATCTCGTCACCAGCGCATTGAAAAGGCGTTTACAGAACGGGTTGGACGTGTCACCGTTACACTGCAAGCTGCATCAAGTTTTTACCGTCTGACAAGTATGACCCGTTTAACCGCCGAACGGCAGAGGCACATGAAGGTTGGATGCGGCTTGAAACGTCGCGTCAGACTGTGTAACATGGTCAAGATCAGGAGGCAACACGAGCACGATGATTCCGTAGCATATCCCGACAGCCTCCAGGAGGAGTGCTCGGCTTCTTGACCGTGTTAGCCAGCGTTCGTTGCCATATAGACCTTATGTCGGATACTTTCCGTCCTAGCTGACCATTTGGGATTGGACATATCGAAAAATGTAACCTGCAGTGTAAGATGCGCGGAAGGATTAATTGGCTCCTTGTACGACAACAGAGAATAATGATTGCATCCCCGTATGAATCCTTCGCTTCAGAGCCAGTCGAGGTTTTCACTGCAAGCAAGAGAAGTGTATTGGGCTGGACCAAGACTGGAGTCTTGTAACCCGGTTGGCTTGGCTTCCCCCTACTCCGTCGGCTATTGTGGTCTATGGTCAGGAGCGGATTGAAGCAGCCAGCCATTTCTTGCTTTTCGCTTCTCGGAGGACTCCTGTTGTTTTGCACCCATCTACATTACACTCTATCATCGTATCAACACCGCTGTCATCAGTGAGATGGCCATCCCCCGAGACCATCTGCTACCGGCCACCTCAGCGCCAATTCATGTTCTATCTTCTGATGGTTCTGAGGCCGACGACTCCACCCGACGATAACCCCCCTGACTCGTAACTAGTTATCCAGTAAACTTTAGTCAGAGCTTAATCATCTATGAAGACTCTTGTCCGGCAATAGTTCTCGGCATGCGATGTCTTACATCCCCACTTCTCATGTCTTGAGCGTGGGAGCAACGGCTATTCTTCGGCACAGTTCCGCGTCGCGGCCCGCGTTCAATAACCTGAGCATCATGACTTAGCCTATTACTCGTTTTCTATGCCCCATTTTTGCACGCAGGGTGTCACCTTCTCCGCAATGAAGATGATGATCTTTGCTCTTCTAGGCTGAAGGGCCGCGTGGATTTTGTGGGATCCCCACACTCTTCAGAACCCCGCAAATTCCATGACTCGTTGTCATGTAGAGCATGTATGGGAGCCTACTGAGGGAATCAAGGCACGCCATGAAGATCAACAATCACCGGAAATCCAGCCTTGCAAGAAATGGTAGGGTCATTCGCGCTTTTTTCTTTCCCCACTATACAGGGTACCGGCCTATATAAGACAATGAAGCCGAATCTTGCGCTGGGGAGGAAACGGTGCAAGTCCCCAATAGTGAGTTTTGAACCTTCAGGATGAAACTTTTGGCTGCTTCCTTCTTTGCCCTCTGGGCTGTGGGGAATGCTGCACCGAGCAGCGTCTCGAATCCCAAGGTCCATGTCCGAAATGGTACCTACGTTGGGGTGAGAAATGCGAATTACCGACAAGATTTCTTTTTAGGCATGCCATATGCCCAGCAGCCAGTGGGAAATTTGCGATTCAAAGTTCCGCAATCTTTGAATGAGAGCTGGGACGGGGAGCGCAATGCAAAGGAGTACTCGGATATCTGTGTTGGATACGGCGTAAGTCGACTCCTCTCTAACGAAGAAGTTAGGCAAGCTGAGTAGAAATAGTCGGACTCCATCTGGTATCCGATGTCTGAAGCTTGTCTCACCCTAAACGTCATCCGCGGTTCGTCGGTCGATGAGAACTCGAAGCTGCCTGTTGGTGTCTGGATCCACGGGGGTGGATTCTACATGGGTTCAGGCTCTGACCAGCGCTACAACATGTCTGCTATCGTTGCAAACTCGTATAAGATTGGTAAACCACACGTTCATGCACAAAGAAAGGCAATCTTTCAGGATGCTTACGAGTTAAGGCAAACCCTTCATCGCCGTTTCGATCAACTACCGTCTCTCTGCATGGGGCTTCTTGAGTTCTCAGGAGGTCGTTGACAGTGGGAACACTAATATCGGGCTCAGAGACCAAAGACTCGCGCTTCAATGGATCCAAGAGAATATTGCGGCGTTCGGAGGTGACCCGACCAAAGTTACCATCTGGGGGGAGTCCGCCGGAGGAATGTCTGTTGGCTATCATCTCACAGCATACGACGGCAGAGATGATGGTCTCTTCCGCGGAGCTATTATGCAATCTGGTGGTTCAATATCCGTCAGTCCAGCCAACTACACAGTGTTCCAAGGCTCTTACGATGATCTTGTATCGAAAGTCCAGTGCTCAGACGCTGAAGATACGCTGCAATGTCTGCGTGAAGTGCCCTTTGAGACGTTGAATGCTGCTCTCAACGGTACTGGCGGCTCACCCAACTATAGATTTGCACCCACTGTTGACGGGGATTTCATCCCGAAGCGCGGCAGTGTCCTCTTGAAGGAACATAAATATGTCAAAGTCCCCATTATTGCTGGTACGAACACAGACGAGGGATCATCGTTTGGTCCCTTTGGGATCAATACCACGGAGGAATTCTACGAGTACCTCACAGGTTTGTTGGAGCGCTTTTCGTGTTTATCGCTATAGACCTGCTGATCATCAAGATAGACGCCAAATACGGAGGGTCACTCAAGCTTCCCCATCCAGTAGCAAAACGAATCCTACAGCTCTATCCTGACGACCCCTCCCAAGGTATCCCTGAGTATCTCGGATCCGAACGTGTGCCATCAATGGGTTACCAATGGCGACGTACATCCGCCTACGCAGGCGATGTGATGATGCACACCATCCGCCGCCGACAATGTGAAGCGTGGGCAGAGACATCAACGCCGGCGTACTGCTACCGATTCAATGTCCACGCCGCGGACGTTCCTCTAATTATGGGAGCCACTCACTTTGAGGAGGTGGCGTTTGTTTTCAACAATATTGAGGGACTTGGCTATCATGGTGGTAAACCGTTTGCCGGCACGCCTGAGTCGTACAAGCAGCTCAGCAAGCTGATGACGAGTATGTGGGCTTCATTCATCCACGACTTGGATCCAAACTCAGGCATTCATAACTCGCCGGTGCACTGGGATCCGTACGGCAGAAGAAAGCCAGTCGACTTGCTCTTCGATGCCAATGTTACGAGCCACATGGAGCCCGACACATGGCGGAAGAAGGGGATTGACTATATCAATTCCCAGGCTGATGTATATGGGCGATGATTACCAGCGATCATGTGCCTTGAGGTCACAAAGCATCTCTCTGATTGTAGCAAAGATGCAGTGCCGTGATAGTTTTGGGTACTGCTACTGTTGTAGCCACAGTTGTACATAGGACGTAGGGATAACGATATATATCTGCAAGAACAAGAATTTTTCATGAGACTTAGCACGTACCCTCGGGCAGCATATCCAGCTTTCGTCGATAAAACCGACATCACCATTCTTTTAGGTCCAATCATCCCCAATCTGCTCTACGCCATTGCGACTGCGCATCATTTAGATGGGACTACCTCCCTTAGTACTAATGTAACTTACAAGGCCAAACTTTTGAGAGCAGCGAGAGTGATTGGATTAGTGGCACATTTGGACAATTTTACTAGTACCTAGATGATGATAAACAGGAGCTTGCATTGCCATCTACATCTATCCGTGTCCTCAGAAAAGTAGAGAAGACTTCAATTGGCCCACCGAGTGGCGAAGTGAAATCGCTGGTGATATCCTATACGGCGCAGTGCCCAATGCGTATAGCATACTCCATTTGGCAACATCGGAGCCGAGGGTGCTCACCAGCTGGGAGGTATCCAATACTTCCGCCAATGGGTCTCAGTATCAGCATCCTTGAACTTCTCAATACCCCCCCGAACTCCATACTCATCCACATCCCAATCTCCCTGTTCTACTCTTTCCGCCCAGCTCTGCAGCACCTTCCAGAGCTGCACCTCGCGAAGATCCGTGAAACCCGTGAACCCAGACTGATAAAGCTCAAAGGACTGATTGGTTGGTATGGGGTGCTCGCTCTCAGGATTGATGCCCACCTGCTCGCCGTCTGACTTGCGGGCCCACCCATGCGCCCCTAGTCCGTACGGGAGCACGAGGACACACCCATCACCGAAAGCTGTGTTGGTTCTGGGCACGATCTGACCGAGGTAGAGCCCCGCGGGGACCGTGGAACTTTCATTCAGCGGTGTCCATGAAGGATATTGGTCGCCGAGCCCATCGATATGGAATATGCGGAGGTGCATGCCTTCCGGCTCGGACTGTGAGGACTGGTAGGGTTGCTGGTCGGGCTTGCTTGGGAGATAAATACCAGGGGCGATGTACTTGATGGGAATTGACCATGCCGCAACTCTAGTCAAGAATTGATACGCAAAGCTGGAGGTAGGTAGGAACTCCTGATCCAAGAGATCACACCACTGAAGTGTTTTCCCCCCTTTCGGCGGCTTCTGCGCCGGTAGTCGGGTCTCAATCGCATCGAGAAGTCGCCTCATGGAGCTTACAGATTTCTCCAGATCAGTGTCGGAAAATGCGCGGATCCTCCACGGGGGGAATGGCTCTACGATTTCGCTTTCCTCACTTGCTTGACCGTCAAGAGCTGTAAAGATCTTTCCTTCATCAATCATTTCGAGATATGCATCGAGAATAACCTCGAGGGGTTTCCATCCCCAACCTCGTTCGCACATCGCCGTTATATCTGCAAGATCACCCACAAATGCAGCTGTTGATGTTGCTTGGTCAAAGCTCAAGAAGTATGAGCAGAATGCAAGTCTATATATTTGTACATATGAATAACTCACAAGATGCCCTGCTGATCCCCTGCTTTATACGCGGTAGCGTAGTAAAGGAACACAAAGCGCTCATTATCTAGGTATGCTCCCCGCTCTGACACTGATAGAAGACCTTCACTGTTCACCAAACCAGCCACAAAGTAGAAGAAAGAATAATCAAGGTTTTCTTCATATGGTAAGAAGCGTGCTTGCTTGAGGAAGGCAACCAAGGACGGCGACAGCCGGTTTAGAGTGTCCCGGGGAGGTGCATTGTAATCCCACCATGTCTGGGAAGGGAGCTCATCAGATCGTCTGCCACTGCCCACCCATCCTCTATACAGTATCTCATTGTGTAGAGCCGAACATCGTTCATGATCCATGCCGTCCAGGTTGCGAACTGGATTCGCTGCAGAGATCCGGTGGCTGGACCTTGTCTGGAACATGAAGAGGGATATAATATCCGATCAGGAGTCCTGCTAGAACATTGGGTATATCAAGGGTTTGTCTCTCATGTATGCCACGGCGATACTCGGAACTACACAGAAAATATAACAACAACAATGACAATTATAAGAGATGACAACTGTCATGTATCCCCTGCACACGAGCCTTATTGAGACTCAATATCCAATGTGTATGATCCTAAAGTCCATAAGAAATGGGAGGAGAACTCTTATTCAAAATTACGGGGCACATATGTCAGAAAATACCAGTATCTTACTTTAGACAAGGTAAGTATTTATTACCACCTTTCCTTATATGGAGTCAGGTACAGTGTGATATTCAGACGAGCCATGTTTGCACCAGCACATTAATCTCCTAGAATAAAGTTTTTCGCATATACATTCCGTATACCTTGCAAATATCTGCGGACCGCTGGGACATTCTTTCTGCATGATCTGGACAGTATGCGTCTCGATGCTAGCTATGCCGGTCAATAGTTCCAACCAACCATAGTCTATAGACGCGCCCCTCGCTATCATGGGGGGAGATACGGTGGGGAATGCTGAATAATTGCTTAGATTAGTAGAGAATCGAGGAATTACCTTTTTGGGTTTAGCTACCTAAATCTCCTTTCCTGCAGTTTAACAATGAGATGAAGTTGATTACTTACACAAATAGTCACTCAGATGGTACTAATAAAAGATAAAGGACAGGTATAAGGAGTTACACAGATATCAATGAACGCATGCCTTCAACAATAGATGAGGTACATAATAGTTGAATATAGGGTCTACATGGAACTATAGACAATAGATTACGGTAAATACTCAATGCGCGAACAGCTTGGGAAGAATTGGAACGATCTTAGCTTTCCAGATCGATCCCTGATCCTTCCCGCTTCAGCCACTGCTTTGTTGCTTGTTCTAAGTTCCAAGGAAGCATTCAGCCTTGCATTCTCCGGGAGGCCGTAGGTAGGTTTGCGATGAAATACCGTCAAGGACAGTGTTCTACCAAGCATCAAGTACTCAGGACAACAATAGGGGTTAGGGGATCGATCAAATGCCGCTAAGCCGTAGCCTTGCATGGCCCGGATCTTCTATCTGCAGATTGGCTGTTGACTGTCCAACCAGCCGCACGCCCTGAGGAATTTGAAATAGATGCAGAAGGTATTGCAAATAAGCCTCAAGCCTCATCGGGCTCCTGTCCATTTCTGGACAAGCAAGATCATCTACTCAGGTACTACCCATACTAAGTTTGTCTTGCTCAACTCAGTTGTACAGGATGTCATGCGTGCCATGATCCACCCTCTTTTTCGGGTCTTAGGAGGCCCCGAGTAGCCGAGCACATAGGTACGGGGACATCCTTACCTATTTGGGCGGTTTGCACGCTGACGTAGCGAAGAGTATCCATAAGGATTTGTCTGAGATCTGCATCCGCATAGATCCGCAGACTGTGTTACCCATCTACAGATCTAGACGTGCAGGCTGCAGCAGGAAAAAGGTGTATTGACCAGTCAGGTGATGTCGATCTGGGCAAAGTTCTCCTTGCTTCCGGTATGACTATTGACCAGAAATTCGGATGCAAGCGATGAAAATCGCTCTGTGGAGGATGCCGATCTGGGCTGTAAGCACATAACAGCGACTTATTAGTACAAACCAAGCCATCGTGCTGCTGTGTAACGTGAGTAATCATCCCTTCGCTACCTGCTGATCTACTAGCGCATATTATTGCTCGCTGATTAAGACAAAGAAAGTGTTTCAAGCCCACGATCCCCCCCCCGTAGGGTGGATAGGGATCGAAGCAAGACATAGATCCATTTCATACCCCAAACAAACCTTGCTTGCACACTATCTAGAGCTTCCACTTCAGAGCCAGTCCCATTAGACCAGAATGACCGTTAACGACCCGATGGTATGGTAATGGTACACGGAATAGGTAGGCTGAGTTTTGTGAGCATGCCATAATGGTGATGATATCTGGTCCCCATGAGGTAAATTCAGCAGAAGCTACCCTCCTTCCCTCGAGCAAAGTGGTCCTTCGGATTCCATCTGACTACCCGTTCGGGACCCATTGATCTCCGGGTATCACCGCCGATCAATCAGAAAACGACACACAATATGTAGTGGGCCACTCTTCATACTTGACCATTAAGGTCAATGGTCCAGGGCAAAAACAACCAAGATAACGCAGGATCGGCTACTCCGACTGCATGGATGGAGACCAACACTCTTGATCACCGGGGGTCTGATGATTGAATGAGGTACAACTATGACTTTAAATGATCTACCTACAGGCTCTAAACCATGAAATACTCCGTACACAATGAACATATGTATGCATATAGCTACATGTAGGTACAATACTACAGTACCCATCTGTTGGCTGGTATTCCTACAACACCCCTTACCCCTTAGAACCAATCCGAGTTTAGCGACAAACTAGCAACATCCAACCACGGTCAATACCCGATCGCTCAACGATCAATCATTTCCCAATTAGGATAGCGGACCGGGGAATGATAGTCTGGGTTCGACACGGACGACTCCCAGCTAAACACGGCAGGAAGAGTCTAGGATCTGGAATTTGGGCCATCCTAGTGTTCCAGCTATGGTGGTATCTTTCTAGAAAGAGATGGTCGTATCTTGGATCTTCCTTACTGTATGCGTGGGCTCAATTCGTCGATATTACGATACCGGAATAGCATAGAGTACAGTAAAAGACCTGTCTGGCCAGGAATGGAATATGGCGTACGGTACTTTCTGCAATAAACCTGGGACATGCATGCCTCGTGGAATAGAAACACAGATCACCCTAGTACATGCTGGATCCATATGGCAAACAGACTTGGATTTCAACGTTGATTTTTACGAGACTGAGCAGAGTAGAGTTACATAGATTGGACTCCGAATTTTGAGCACACAGCTTCCTGGCACCGAGGGACTGGTGGTCGTCCGTAGTATCCCATACACGCTGGGCAACTGTGTTCCTTCCGCCACATTCTTGTCCGTGCTCGGCGGAACATTGCCGAAAATGTGGAAGACCAGTGATGATGGTCCCCGACAAATAATTCTCTAACATTGGGAAGCATTATTTTCGAGTTACTATAGTTCTATGCCAAGTGACAGGACTGGCAATATGTCAGATGCCGCGGAGATCTGAATCTGAAATCTCGAGAACCAAATGTAATCAATCCGTAACCTTTGGGTCAAGCGGGACGGTACCTGACTATGGATCACACTGCCCCCTTCTAGACTACGCCATAAGGAAACCATCGAAACTCCAAGCATCCAGTTTGTAAATCTCTCCCACAAATCCTCCCAGGCCCCCTTCTAGACTAGGCCATAAGGAAACCATCAAAATCCCAAGTATCCAGTTTGTCAGCGGATTTATCGGGATAAGAAGCAACGACCGAACTCAATCTACGAGACACTAGCTGAAACTAGGTTACACCACATCGCCATAGCGTTGAACAGGGCCGCCGATTTGTAATTGTCAGATTGTGCGGTGAGAGGATGCGCGATCCTCACCTTCCATTTTGGAGTCAGGAGAACACTCAATAGTCTCGCAGTGGCGCAGCCAAAAATTATTTGTCGTAAAAAGCAGTCTGATGACCCATGCAAGATTGGAGATGAGATTAGATCAGGTGAGATGAGATGAGATCCTGAGATCCGATCCGATGCGATGCGATTCGATCGAAACACTAGGCTGGAAACAGGTAGGCGTGTTTCACTTGGTATTTAAAAAAAACATTGCCAAACCTTCTGGTTACATAAATTCGTTTTCGCAGTACAGGCATGTCAGCCACGCACCAGCAGCCTGTGTTTGCAGCTGGAAGCATATGCAACTCAAAACTCAAATAAGTCTCCCATAACTCTATAAATCGGTAAATCCAAGAAAGAAGTCCCTCTTGGTCATCGCTACCACGGGAGTTCCCCGTAGCATTATTGATGTTTAATTAAAATCGACGATATGAGACCCACGGAGGTGGTTCTGGTGGGTTCTAGCGCGATTTCGGGATTCGGCACTCCGTGATTGGATGATTTCAGTACACTGTAAGATTCCTGTCAGGGTCTGGCTGGAACACACTATACCGCTTTTAGTCATCCAAGATCCAGCCCTTCTCTCTTATCAACATCATCATAAGTAACTATGCAGTACTCCGACCTACGAATACACACAACCACGATGGGCGATGGCGAATCTTGTGGATACCTGCAACTTACCAGCGCTACGCACGCCATGGAATCGAACTCTGGGAATAAACTCTATCCAAAGCCATGCGGCACGCATCCTACGCTATGACAAAGTCTATCTGGAGGCCCATGCGTCCGATGCGCTAGACAGTCACTGGACGACTAGTCTCATTAGCCTGATGGATCTATTCAGAGTTCACCTCCTGAGCCTTGCACGTCATGAGGTACCCCGTGACGAAGCCACAGCCAAGAGCGACTCTTGAAATATGTTTACATGTATTCATGCTGTGCGGAGTGGCGCCTGTATCCCAAACGTCGGCCTCCGAAACAGAGGCCGTACTCTGCAATGCTATGGAATGTATTATGGCTGTTGCCTCCGTGATGTGAAGTAATTTAGCGAGTGCTACTGCCTCCCGTGTCGGAGATTAACAATGTAATGTCCAGTAACTACAGAATACGCAGTACTAACTTGCCATTGCTTGGTTCTCCTTTTCTGGATGTTTCCATCTTCTGAATTTTGAGAATTCATTTATTTAAATTTCTATTTTTCTTCCCCTCCTTGATCGTGGCAAGTCTCTAAGAGCCTGCCAAGTGGGTCTTGCTCGCGAATTCTCTGAACCATGATACAGAAGGTGCGCTAATGGTATGTACACCAAGACAATTCGCCAAGCAGACGTATCTGGGACGAGTGGCACACACATGGTCGTCATCCGTGTTTTATTGATCAACATCTTCTCGAATCTAGTGAGTAGTACCATAGATCAACACCTTCCCAGACAGTAGGCATACGGTTGGAGTGATGAGTACATGGGTCGAAGCTGGGGTATAGAGTTGCAAAACAGAAGCAAATCAGGTACAATAACACGAGCCACGCAGGGGAACAAAGACATCTTAGATCAACTAGTAGTCGATAATCGCCCAGCACAGAAGAAAATAGTCTATCCTGGTAGCTGTCTCATAGCGTGCGAGGGGTATTAAGAAAGGGTAATTCCAAAAATAAAGTCAATAATAGGAGGAGATGAACGAGGCCCACTGTCGGATGATCAAGTGAGCATGATCCATCCACCAAGTAACAAAATACTGGCCGTGACCTCCAGAGAAGAACCAAGATGCAAGAGCTCGTGATCCAAACAAAACTTTGGGACACAGAACGCCTGGCACTTCTAACCCAATGCCTTTTCAACGCCACAAAGTACAAGGTATTATGAGAAAAAAAAGGAGAAGGGAGGAGAAAAAATAATAAAAATAAAATAGAAATAGAAATGAAAAAATGGCACGTGACTATCGGGTACCAGGAGGCGCAGGGTCGAGAGCGGCTTTGGGCTTCAGATTCGAACCCAGGGATGCAGCCTTGCTGGCGCCCATCTTGCGCGTCAATTTGGCGTAGTGTAGGCCACAGGCATTGCACAATGTCCGCGCGCCATCTGGACCACGACGCCATTCTGGAGTTTCGGCTCGGTTGCAGCTGTGGCAACGACCAGGAGGGGCGGCTTTCTATAATGATGCTTGGTTAGCTCGACAATAATCTTTCTCCAGTCGAGAAATGACGCTCCGGAAAACAATGGAAAAGCCCGAGACTCGCTGCAAAGATAGTGCCAGCAGCCAAAGGGAAGGGGTGAGCAAATAAGCACAGTACAGAGTAGAACGTACCCCTCGTCGCTTTTTTGTATCTGGCCCGGCAAATCCGCCACCACCCTTGAAATCTTCTTGGTACATTGCCATATGGTCACTATCATGGACTCCACCGGCGTTGAAAGCTTTTCTTTGAGCCATCTGCTCCGCTAAGGCATGCTCCTGGTTCAAAACAGCGGTTCGTATCCGCATCAAAGCGTCTTGATTCCGACGTTGCAGATTGATCATGTCTTCAATTTCGTGGAGGGAGGGCAAAGTCCCCAATATGGGCCCAGACCGCTGAGTTTGGTGTGCTCTTGTAGCATAGTGCCGGGAAAAGTCCAAGGTCCGCGTACTCACTTCAGCGATCTAATCCAGAGTCCGTCAGTAACCTAGCGAACAACGCCGGTAAACATGGTCCTTGCGATGAAATCACATACCTCGTTAAGTGAAGTCTCCACTTCGTAGATGTCCAAGTGGCGCTTGGCGGAGTCGCTTTGAGGTTGTACCGGAACCGCAGGACGCCCCGCCAGCCCGTTTTTCAATTCCTCGACACGTGGTGGCTCTGGCGCGCCAGGTTTCCAGGGCGTTCCGGCATAGGGTCTAGTATCATGATGGGATAGAGGGTATGTCGGTGCGTTTGGTGGAGGTTGCGACTGAAAAGTGAACGGCTGCGAATATGCAGTGTATCCATTGGGTGAGGCTATACTCCCTGCCGAAGTAGGAGCACTATATTCGTACCCGGATCCAGTCTGCGAGCCCGTGATCGAAGTCAAACCAGTCTTGGCACTGTGGGTAGGTGATTTGCTCGAGTTGAGCGACTGTAATGAGGGATTTCTCGATTCCTGTGTGGTGATAGATGCGAGGCTTGACCGCGAAGCCTCCGTTTGCAGCTGGGAATAAGCAGGTTCGCGCATGTATGGGCCTGCTGGCGCTCCATTTGAGAACGGGTTGGGGGGTCCGGCTGGACCATCCCCTGTTGATCGACCGACGAGAGCAGGCGGAGGAGCGGGATGAGCTTGCGGCGGAGGAACCGATGTAGGTGGAGCAGGGTATGGCAAAGGGCTATCGTTCCTTAACGCCTCGTGAATTGAAGGGAGTGATTGTCTCTGTGGCTGCAACTGTTTCTCCTTTTCTTCCTCGAGTGCCCGCCTCGAATCCGGAGGGGAGATGTATCCGGGCTGTGGAGGCGCGCTAGCCGCAGGAGGCTGATAGGAGTAAGGTGAAGGTTGGCTGGAATACATGGTTGTCGGGCTAACGAGGGGTGTTGGCGATGAGATCGTCGAATTTCTTGAGGGATACCCAGATCCGTCCTTTGTGAAGAAACTTATGGTCGGTAGATGGTCCCTAGATGCAGCAAATATACAGTCAGTAAATACTCACCAGCGAACGCTTCTTTCAAGATCGCCTCGGAGCGCAAGACTGACCTCTGTCTATGAGTTGCCTCTAATGACCCCATTACGCCTGAATGTCACTTCGAGTGTCCCGGCTCATCCACTCCAAATTCCCGCTACTGGCCACTGCCGCCCGGCGAATTTCAATCAACTATTAAGATGATCGCAACGTCTGGTCGATCGGCAGGGTGATTCGGCGCGCTGGTGTAGTGACGAGGGGCTGGAGAGCGTTAGGTGGTCCTGCGGCAAGATTTGATGTCCGCGTAAGGTCCTCGAGGGATGTGCAGTCGTCCTCTTCCTGAAATCGTAGTACCTGAACACTATCCCCTTTGCTTGCCTAAGAGAAGATGGTGCGACGAATAAGAGAGGAGTGCCACCTATTTAGCAAGTTGTTTGAGTTGGTTGGCGGTTGTGTGGAGAGGGTGAACAAGGCAAATTCGGAGTTAGACGATCGTAAGGTGTTCCTAAGAATGAAAGTCTGGACTCTTGACAACGTCGATTCTCAGAAAAATATTGGGATCAAACTCCGATGTAAGAAGAGTGGAGTGGCGCAGGGAGGGATCAAGTAGCCCACGGAAGATGCGATGCGGTTAGAAGTGGGCGCGATTGTCAAATAGGATTGACCCTCTCACAGTTCTGGGTGGAGGAATCAAGGATACGGCAATCATCCGAAGCGCGCGATGAACAGATCAGATCAAAACAGCCGTTCTTGTGTTTCGGAGTGTCATCTGTCCAAAGACAAATTTGCGTGGGTAAGAAAAATAGAAATAAACTTCCAGCTGTCAAATATTTGTGTGTTGGTCTCTTTCGATCTCGACAATGGTGGTGTGAGTTGCGGGCGGGAGGTGCGGGCGGCGCAGTAGATGCAAGGGATAATGAATGAATGCGTCGCGTGTAATAGGAAACGTTGGCCTGTTTCTTTGTCTCTCCAAATGACAACTTAGGTATGCGTCAAACTCAGATAAACGACGGAGGAAATTATTGACGCGGAAGCAGAAGCGCGATTTTGGGGGAAAAGCAAGTAATGAGTATGGACAGAGGCTGGGGGGTGAGAGAGACGACAGGAAGAAGCGCAAGCGGGTTCAGTTCGAAAGGACTTCTTCCGAAATCTGATGTTTTGCTTCAAGCAGAAGAGTTCGAAGAGCGAGGATGGGACGCAGAATCTTAGGGAAGGTTGGTAGAGAAGAAGAGAGTCAAGAGGCAAGAAGCTAAATAATTACTAGAATAAGATCAAAGAAGAACCAACATCGGAGGGAGAGATTAGCTACGACTATAATTATAATTCTAGAATAATAATAATATTATAATTATATTATTATTAATGGAGATAAAGTAAAAACAAAATAATAAATCGACCATTTTTTTCTAATATCCTCATTATTATTACTTATTCCACTACGGGCTACTACTATGGACTAACTAGTACCTGAGTTACTAACTACGGGGTACCACTTCACTACTTAACGCCTTAGCAGACTACGTATGTACCTAGAATCTACTTTAGAATTAAGACAATTACAAGACCGCCACAGGCAGGCCCGCACACGAGATATGGTAAGGGTCCATTCAGGCGGAAGCTACTGAAGACTAGGTACGTCAAATCATCGACAGGACGGATAAGCTCAGAGATGGAAATAGTATTTACTGTTACCATTTGAAAGGACAGATAGCCAAACAGATTTCAGAGGACCCTTTACTTGAGATCGGACACGGTAGCCTACACCAGATTGTCGAGTAGTCAGTGGGCTGTGACCTGTTTAAAGTTACGGCGAATTACAGAAGCTTTACAAGCTGCGAACTGCGGATCTTCGACGAATGGTGTGGAGTAAGTTTTTGGGTCAATATTGGTGACGAGCGGATATCTGGGTGGGGCTGATGACAAGGGGCTGCTCTCTCTGGCCTCTGCGAAGTACATTTTCTCTACTTTTTCTTTTTATTTCCTTCTTCCCTTTCAATTTTCTCTAATCGAATTTGTTTTTTTATTTGCCCCCTTATTTTTTATATATTTTTTTCGTTACTAATTTCTTATTAATTTGTAGGCCTCCACTGCCTTGGTTCACGCAACTTCTATCTTAGCTAGATCTTGCCTTCTCTTTTTTAAAAGCTCATTCTCTGTTACCAGTGTAAAACGATTTCAATACAAACTATCCAGGAACCTGGAAATATCTGAAGAAATTTCAAGTCACCTTCTATTAATTCTCGTTCACTTGTGGTCTGCTAATTACCATCCTCCCCAGTATGACAGGAATTACCCATTATCACTATTATTGTTTTAAGAGTAAGTACACATCAGAAGGCCTCGAAGCCAAGAGAATGGACGTTGTTCATGGTACGAAGTATTTCAAATCCAAAGCTGTATTGGAACTGTCCGGAAGACAGGTGACAGGTCCGACGAGTAAGGTCTAACCTATTCGATGATTGACAAGATCATTTCCACCTAGCTATTGCAGGGACAATTGCTTTGGATAATAAGTAGAAAATATTACCCAGGCCCACTCAGAGTCAGGGGGAGAGATCGTAATCAAAAGTTGAGAGTCTGGAGAGAAGGTTGAGTCTGAATTTGATGGGATCTTTTCAAAATTACCAATAAAGGTCAATAAACTGGCCACTTCTTTTTGCGAGTAATGGAGGGGATGTAGAAGAGACGCCATACCTAGATCGTACATTATGCACATTAGCTTGGAAAACGGCCAACCTAGTTTTGTTGGCGAAGAATACCTATTGTTCAAATCTCCAAGAATAAAGGAAAGAGACAGGGGCTTCTTGAGTTGTTTCCAGATGAACAAACGAGGTCAAACTTGACCCCAAACTGGAGGGAACCTCCTAATTGTCCTTTCAGAAAGTTATAGATTGGTTGGCAATTATGCAAATTTGAGGGTCTGCTTCCTACTCGGAGAATCAAGCGCTATGGCGGTCATCATGACCATAGTGTTGCCAGAAGTCGACCGTAGTATAGAGATCAGATCCTCCGTCCATGCAATTTTTGCAAGGGAAGTGGGTGGAAAAGTATGGCTGCGTGTCTTCTGATTGTGCTTCCCTTGCCTGATATACTTTGCGAACCATGGCGGACTATGCATAAGGCTACCCAGGAAAGCGGATTTTTTATCCATCACTTTATCTGAGATCAGTTAGCAGATCTAGTTCAATGCACCATACATCTTATTTGAGTTCTTTTCTTGTTCTCATCCTGCGCTAGGGTCTCCGACAAAGTCTCTCTCCTCTGAGCTTTCCAGGCAGTTCTGTATAAATAACAATGGCTTCATTATCTGTCTCATGGCAAACATCAGCAAGCGGCAAGAGCGTGTGCAGAAGATCTGCTAAGAATAGTCCTCATAAACATACACCCAATCGGATCTACGAGTAAAGCAACATATGCAGGATGAAAAGAAGGGAAGACCATCTGACACTAGTGTGAGATAAGGCTACGACTCTATGAGCACTCACAGGCTTGCAACATTGGTTATCCTTGACCCAGATCTGGGAACGATCGAACTCACAGTGGAGAAATTTGATCGCACATCAGCACGACACACGCTTACACTCATCTCCGCCTGCAGGTAGCCCAAAGGCAGAAGTCGCACCATTGAAATCGCAACTGGTAGAGATCTGACCGCTCGTTCGCTGGCGCAACACAAGCAACCGGGACTCTACTGTGGGTAAGTCTCTGTATGGATGGCTAGATCTCTTCCTGCATGAAGGGCTTTTTCACGCTCCCCACTCTCTCGAATTCTCGATCGTCGTTGGTTACACCGTGGGCAGTGATTGGAGGGGATCAAATTCAAAACGTATTGAATAACATGAGAGTACTGAAATCTGAATATTACAGTAATTCTCAGATGGAAACCCCTTGTTCCTGGCTGGCGTGATAGGAGTTCGTTCCATGGTACGCAGGACCGCTCCCCGCTTTCCCTTGCTTGAGATCTCGGGCATAGCCGCTCACCAGTGACATAATTATCGTCATCATGAGGTTCGAGTCCTCCGTAAGGTACCGTGCCAGTACAGTAACATTTATTAATATTAATATTATTATTACAGGACAGCGATCTGCTATCATGAGAAGAACCCTATTCTCTCTAGAGGGGAAGGGCGGACAATGGCCGATCGGTTGGTGAGGCGGAGGAGGTCTATCTATGAGCTGGACTTTGGTACTATTCTCAACAGCCAGTGTCGGGCCAATTCCCCGAAACAGATAACAAATCGCATGGCTGTCTCATGTCTGCCGTATCAATCAATGTAGCATACATCGCAGCTGGCCTTGAAGTGGTCAACAAACGGGAAATCCTCGACTCTTCGTTTGACGGTCGCGCAGGCAGCATTTCCCAATATCACGCTCCACAGCACCAACCTCCCGCAGTCGCTCTCAATTACCGCGACACAACATCCATGGGCCTGTGATACACACGTTGTCTTGGTCCGTTTGATTGTAAAGGTACCTGCCCCCGCCGTCCGACCGATCTGGCAGATCCTATTGGAGGTAGAATGATTGATGAGCGCATGAATCTTACGATATGTCATCGCACATGGCCATGGTGAATTGACGTAACTTGTGGACTCCGATTAGGTCATTTTCTGCGGTTAACCTTGACTCGCACATATTCAAATGGTACGGTTCAGCATTTTAAGTTCTTTTTAAGTTCTTAAGTATTAATGCCGTTTTCCCCTCCAACCTTCTATCCATGGTCGTAGGCTACCTAGCCATGGAGTACGAAGTGTAGACTTGAATTGACCTCGTTGATACAGTAACGGTTTTTTTTGTCAGACTCGGGCTCTTACCCTTTCTGGCCCCATGCACAGATTCCCATATGCATGCATCTGTTGGTAGTACATAGTAGTGGTGCTTCCTAATGTATGCTATTCTTATTTTCATTCCAAGGTACTTATTACAAACAGCCCAACACAATCACTTGTCCAATTTTCAAAGAAAAATGGCAGGGGGGATTGATGCCACATCGCCTTCCTACAGAGCGCCGAGTACAACAGGAAGCTGAAAGAAGACAAATAAGTACCAGACAATTTAGTCCCAATTCTTCGGGCCTAACGCCGCCGACACCATTCAGAGCCCGTGGACAAACTTGCAAAGCCTGAGATATGATTATTTAAGGGTACAGCTGCGCTGATGACCTGCCAGTCTCATCCACCATGGATGATGGGGAAATAATAATGATAGGTCAGATATTACGGGAAACCAGATGTGATCCGTCTTGTCAACGGTTGTGGTGAGAATTGGCGTCCTTCTGATTATCTAGTAGTGGTTGCCCCTGCGCTCTAAATCTCCACTACCCGGTAACATCTTCGTACTAGATATGTACTCCGTGCCACCTGCAAGTCTGCAACTGAGTACCATCGTCCTTGCCCCTCGAGTTTATCGTGCATGCTTCGATCAATATGAGGCTTAGATCGCTGCCAAGTATTGCCTTGTGCGGTACTTTGCATTCTGTCCACATATGATTTGTCTATCGATGTCTAAAATTCCAGACGCCCGAATGCAGCGAGAAAAGGTCAACTGAACCAGCATAATGGGCATACTTTTTTCTTCTGGCATTACTTGTGCTCCTCTTCAAGTTTGGGTCGACGAGCTTTTGAGGTGTCCCGGCAATGTTTGACAACTAAGTTGTGAGAGTGGATAAAATGACGCTCCTTGGGGGCGCTCGGAACCAGTGACCCATGAAGATAAACTCAATCTGCTAACTATCCTCCTATTTTGACTTTCCTGTTCGTGATTACCAACCTTCTCATGAATAATGGAAATTTTCTGGTCTAGTTTATTCTCAGTCTTGTGTTTTCATTTATCCTTCTATTTTGCTCCAGCCCCCTGTCTTCACGGGATCGGCTTGTCAGACCAGATCATACTCACAAGGTCCTGCTGCGTGTGCTATGCATGGCCGGCCATTATCTTCCTAATAATTAGGTGCTCATTAGTTATTGACCAGACATGCAAGATCTGTACCAGACGATTTAGGTTAGCGTACAACACTATCAGTCTTTCCACCGATTTCTATGGCCAAGTACGGAGTACAGAGAGCAGTCTAGTACTACAGTAACGATATCAACCTGCAATCTTACGGGACAGTCCCAAATCATATAGCCTCGGCTTTGCAAAGTCCTGCTGAGTTGCCTTCAACAAGCACGCTAGCCGTGCTGAAAGACTGAACAGCTACACTACTCGCCAGCAGAGGGCGCTATCTGTCGCGTTTCGAAGATCAACGATGTTTTCCCTGAGACGGTAAAGGTGAAGGCGATAGTTCTTTGGATGCACTAATATCGTCAACTAGGGACGAATTGCATCACCATCTACTCGTCACATGGAGATTGATAAAACACTAACGGCTTAGTGGCATGTGGCGGTAGGATCTATATTGAATTTATGCAGGTAGATACGAGAGCTCCTGCACCGAGCGTTTCTCTTGGTCAATGCGTTCCCGAAGTGGAAGCAAGCCGCGGAAGAGAGAACAAGGCGTTGACAAAGGGAAGAGAAGGAGTCACCAGGACAGAATGTATGATGGAAGGAAGAATAACAGAACAACATTGGCAAGGCAAATCCCATGCTGGATCAATACTCTTGATTCCTCTTCAACGGACCCCAAGTTTATGATATTTCTTGGTGCCCGGATGGAGGTTTGATAATGAGACACCGAGTGTTCTCCAACTTGGACTAACGATCATCTTGGACTTTAAACTAAGTTCTGCTGCTAGTGCTATTCCGTGTCTTAACTCGTGAAACAGTCGCGTCAGTATTGCTCCAACCGTTTTTCCAAGTGCGCCTACGTGGTGAGTAATTGGCTTCAGCACTGCCAAGGACCTGGTCTTGACTGACGGTCGCAGGGAGGTGCGCTGTACTGAGTAAAGTCAGGTTTAATAATTACCACAAGTCCGATGAGCTAGGAGATATTGGCAAACCCCGATAACTTACCAAAAACTGGACCTGATTCGAGGTTGGGGGGTCGCAAAGCACAGGCCGACGATCAGAGCCAGTTAGCCAGTGATACAAGCATGCAGGATAAGCGCTTGCATGCTGCATGCGACCGATGCCATCGAACTAGAATATCGCTTGATCGCGTCGGAGTGACCGTTACGATGTCTCCATAGACCTGACGGGCTGTTATACTTTGCCTGAGCAAGGAATGGCTGTTGCTCGATCATTGGCACTAGCACTCGTGAATCATTGGAAGGTAGGAGCGAGAGCTGATGAAAACACCGTAGTTTGGAAGATCCGCTTGAATAACGACGCCCTGATATCTGCAAGTAAAGCAGGCTGCATCCTGATATCAGCATGAATATACACCGAGGATCATTGTGAATGCAAGCTATCATTCCTGCGCAATAACGTGGATATTTGCAGGAGATTCAGCGACCGCTGCACGGCTCCTGTCTCAAGTCAGAAACAGATGCCGTATTCTCGAGTCATTCAGTTTCCGGAGAAGCAATCGAGCTGTGCTGAGCCACTGGGTATAATCACATTGTGGTATATGGTTACTGCTGCAAGGAGCCGTTTGTGTGATTCTACGTCATGGTACGGAGTACAGAAGCCGAGCCCTTGATCAACGAGAGTACTATTACGGTGTCCTCGATTGTTTACCTAAACTAGCAAGTCTGGAGCAATCACAGTGCATCTAGGCGAATAGGGAGCGCAGAGCAGTGTCCTAACTTGTGGCACCCTCGAGGTCCTCTTTGTGACTAATTTTACTCTACCTTTCAAACAACCAAGGTGTAACCATTTTCAGCTAGCTTTCTGGAAACTTGAACACTAATTACTTCAAGTATGAGAAGACTGGAATAGCCGTTGTTGGTGAAATACCCCTGACATGCAGATCACAGACGGTAGTATCCCGTCTCTGATGATCGATCATGAAGCTGAAGATAGTGTTGAACGAGAAGCGGAGGTGATCGACAGCGCCAGATATGACAGACCACAAACCGTTAGCCACAACCGTTGACAATTGGCGTCGCTCGAATGCTGACTTAAAACAGGATTGAGTATTGACTATCGACGAGGTAGAGATTGGGTCATGTCCAGGACAGTTCACCGCACGCAACTTACCAAGATATGGAACTGACCTCTCGTTCTGCTACTTTAGGAAAGGATCAGAGTGTGTTCCCGGAGAGGAAAAGAGCGGCGTCACTTGGCTCCGCGTGGAAAGAGTCTAAATGCAATCGCAATTTTGCAGCACACTCCGTCAAGGCGTCTAATTGAGGTGACGTCCCATGATTGGTCTGGTTTTCATCATTTGGTCCTCTGACTACAGGGACAGTGGCTAACTGGCTATCCACTGTTCATTTTTTTTTCTTCCAGGGAAAGGTATCAAGATTCCCGCGCTCACTTTCTCATTCTAGTTATGAGCCGATCGTCTCCTGGATCTGGTTATTGCAGGTTCCTCGGAGAAAGTTGAACACTTGCCGAATTGAGACTTGACGTCTTGACAAGTCACAGAGCACTTCTACAAGGTTGATGGGGGTTCCACCATGTTCTCGGGGACCGTACCATGACAGCTTCGAGACTGACTCCCGAGTAATCCTGCTTTTATGTGTACTTTGGACAGCATGTCACAAGCCCACTGTTCCAAATCCTGTAACTACGTGGTCCATAAGCCTCCTGGTGCCACACATCGAGAGATAGTTCCCATGCAGTGACTGTGTACAATTGATGCAACAAACCCAATGGAGTTCTGACAGGATTTCAGCATGTTGCATTTGGAGTACAAGGCAACAGTAAAATTCCACAACATTACGACCAGGGCAAGTGCATGACGACCCTTGGTACGCTGTGTCCTTACACTGCTTACAGTTTTGTCACACTACGTATACAAACAAGGCTTACACAAGCCACAGGTGGGGCCATCCCGGGAAACTCTCCGATGGCCTGTCCCAAAAGGGCAGGATGACAGCTGGGGTTTTGTCACAGTAAGCAAGATTGAGCCGACGCCTCGTCGACGGTTACTGGACAAACTAGATTTGGGACTGCTGCAGCTCGACCGATTCGGAATCGCTTGGCCGTGGCAGATAGCGCCCCTTCGACCGACCCGTCTTGAGCGTTGATTTCTCGTTTCAGTAACGGTTTTGTTCAATTTACCTGCCACCTGCTCAGACTCGAACGATATTGCTCGACTAGTGCTCATTACTAGGTAACTCTCTGCCTCCGATTCTCATCATCCATGTTCTATTTCAGCTTTCGCGGAGGTAACGTACAGCTGTCGTCACTTGTCAAAGAAGAGATAGTCTTCACTGAACATTGAGCATTGGCCCTGTCCCCACTGGCCTATCCTCATCATAAAGAAACACAAACCTTGGTCTCCATTTGATCATGAGGCCCATGACCCTTCTTCGATGAGACGGGTAGTTGAAGAAGGACCATGCGGGGACACTTGGCAATCTCCAAATAGAGCAGTTACCAATCACACAGACAATAGTCCACCGCCATCTAATATTTTCGTTTTTGGAGTCCTTGCTCCGTGAACGTTGAGGATGTGCGACACACATACGAAGTAGTCCACGAGATAGTATTTTTCGTCTTGGGCGTACCAAGATCTAACTGTCTAATACGAGAGTTCGAGTCAGGAACCGTCGTGCCATTGCATGGTATTAAAAAGTAGATCGGAAGATTTGCTCATTTAGAGCTATAATCCGATATATTATAAGCGCACCCATCTACTAGAGCTTATTCTTTCCGGGATCCTAATCCCTAATGACGTTGTGCTGATGCTATGTCTTAAGATGGGGCAACTAAGCACTATCTGGCTACTGCGTAAGACATCAATTAATTCATGTTCCCCGTAGCCTGTACAGGGGGCGAACTAGGACCGATAGTCGCAGGGGGATGTCTTGCCCATCGAATCCCTCCGAGACAATCAATCTATCAATCTCCCTTAGCTTTATCTCAAAGACTCAAACTATCCCCCATCATCGACTCCACAGTGATTGAAGAATCGGCAACTCTGCAACGGTACTGCCGTTACAAAGAGCTGCCTTAAAAATAGTAGCAGTAGAAAATACTTATGTAATAAGTCTTGTGATACCAACTGCAAGAAAACCAGCTCCCAGCCCCCTTTCCCGCAAGCAATGTGGTACCATGAATCATGCACCTCGTTCTGTGCTCGTGATCCCGAGGTATGTAGTATATACCCTTCCACAGTGTACACTGTAGAGTAAGCCAAGGCGTCGATAGGTGATGCAATGCGTGGCGCCACACTGCATAGAGTAGACTAGTAGTGAGAAATGAGGCCTGAGCCTGACGGGACTCCTTGACAGGCCGTTGAACCTGGTCCCCACAGCATCTTTTCCGCAATGTGGCTCCTGATCCACTCGCGCGTGGTTTTTGGGGCAGTTGTAGGCCAGTCGCAGATTAATGTTGGCATCACATATGCGTCAAGCGCATCATCATTATTATTATTTCTAAATCTGTACGACTAGTAGAGTAAGGAAACCAGAAATGACCTGTGCAGTTTTTCATCCTAAACTCGCATTTGCTGCGCCTGGGGTGTGACTAACTTGTAGGAGTTGGATCAGATACTTCGCCGCCTCTCAAAGTATACTGGAAGTAGGTAGCTATGGCGGATTTTGAATCAAATGCGTCCATTACTTGTACACACCGCTACTTAGATTTCGAACGGAGGATTAATTACTTAGTGTTGTCCCGAATTAATAGTCTGGCAGGGTGCTCATCGATCGAGCCGAAAGCGGCTATAATGAGGCGAGTTATATGTCTGCGATGGAGCCATTTAATATAAATTAGAGGGGGAAATCTGCTGGGTCTGGGTAGTATCTACCAAATCCAACGTTGAACGTTGAACGTCCAGCACTAGTAGATAGGCTAGGAGTAGCCCCATTTCTTTCTAGAAGAGGAGAAGGAGTGCTGTCTTCACCGTCTCTTCCAGAAGTGGTTGACTGTTGATCGTTAGTAAATCATGGATGCGAGTCAGTCTTTCAGACATTGCATTGTTCGTTGAGACACTTTGTTTTGGTTCTTGCTGGAAACATGGATTGCGACGTGAGTGACACCAAGGTACAGGAGACGATGTCCAGAAGGTATCTAGTAGATAATTGACATCGTCAGACATGAATGTTGACTTACAAATAAACATTAATGACGGATCCTAGTGTATATGGAGGGCCCGAGGGATCACTAAGAGGTGTCACATCTGCTACCACCTTCCAAGCTATATCTGGCTCATCGTCATTCGTTTACAAGTGTCGATGTAGGTTGATATGCATCTTACCACGAATCCAGGAGCTGGGTTATTGGATTTTTGGATCTCTACCGTCGAAGTCGGGACGATCTATGTGTCACTTCCCATATCGGAGTAGCGCTCTCGGCTATTACCTCTTTCACACAAGACAGCTGCACCTGTCCCAATTCGTACCAACAGTGGATAACCAAGTTTGGCGCTTCGGAGCCGAGAAAAACCAAGAATATTGTGTCCTCACACCTTGGTCTTACGGAGTCCTACCGTATTTTTCTACGCCTAGACGAACCAGCCAGGCTACCAGTACCTGCAGGAGACCAGCCTGCGCCATCGTCGTTGCACAGACTGCCTGGGCCGAGGGAGATGCACCAAGGGGAGCATCCCAGCCACTCAACGGCTTTCCTTTTCTACTGCGCGGGTGAAGATTTTCCGTCTCCACTTTTGCTAACAGGGATGTTGCGATCTTAATTCGTACCATATTCGGTCCTTTGCACATCTGAGGATGGGGTGCTCACAGGCCTGCTTCCCTCCTCTCGGATGTTCCCCGACAGTACAGCGATGTGGCGGAGAAAATCTTGATTGCCATTGTGCCATCAATTGTCTATTTCTGAAAATGGATATTCAACGGGAAAAAATGGTCAGCTCTCTAACGCAGTAGCGGGACGACTTTGATGTGAACTTCCCTAGATTCACCTTCACCAATCAAGTCATTTCATTTTTGACTGCAGTTGAAACATGGAATGGTCGCAATATGCAGGAAGGTCTGGCCCAAAGCCATCATCCAAAATCAGTACAATCAGACAAAGTACCATGGATCAAGGACCCATGGAAAATTAACGGCCAACACACGTGGACAATCCAGCAGACGAGGTCCCCGAACGGTATCATTCTCCGTAGTTAACCAAAGATTGACCAAGAGTAACAATTCTCTTCTCGCGGGATTCGTCTGTTTCTGTTGCTTGCTCTCAACACCCACACCATTTACTATAAATATTTTTGACAATTTGGCAGGATCGCCACAGTCAATACTCAATCAATAAGGTCATTTCACATTAACCCATAACTGTCAAAGAATAATATGTAGTTTACCCACTGAGCCACCGCCACAAATACTACGCGCGATTGCGATAAAATTTCCTCTATGTACTAGTTTACATTAAATCTTTCTCGAAATCTGCCTAAAAAAGGGCTGGTTGATTCGGTACCAAATTACTTTGACACTTCGGTGGTACCAGATTCGAGTGGTTGGGTAGAATTCACCCGAAGACGGGTCTATTGGTATTGGGATTTGCAGAGTACTCCGTGCATCTTTCAAATTAATAGAACTTGCTACTTTCGATCCCCCTATCTATGGAGTAATCGAAGAGTCAGACGGCACTTAGTCGACTAGCAGTTTACAGGCAACGGGAGGAGGCCACTGGTGGGCCTTCGTGCTTTATTTTAATTCTTGCGCGAAATTGAGCACCAGGGCCTTGCGAAATTCAAAGCTCCAGGAACATGGTCAAGATGATACAGGACTTCCAATGAGTATGAAGATCATAATTGAGATTATGAGGGCTGAAGCCAAGTTATTATTTGCAGGGAAGCCTTGTAGGCATCAGACAAACCGTTCTGCTTTGATGCGTTAGTCACAGACAGTCACAGTGATGGGAAATATATATTGCGCAATGCATGTCTCGACCGTCTGGAATCACCGTCGATTTGGATACAAATTCACCATTTACCGTATCGACTAACATGAGATGCTGCCTAGGTACTCCAGCAGAAAAGATAGCATGATTCAATTGCCAGGAGCTGGCCTCTCAAGGACATTTTCGCACGTAGAACTTGCGTTGCGGTGGGCCAGGCCAACCACGATATCACCTTGGGAATGTGCACAAGCTGAAATGGTCCTTTCATACTCTGTATAGAGTTTAGACACGGCAATATTCACTGCCTAAGCTACTAAGCATCTCCCAGGCTTTGGTGCGGATCCCAGCTCAGGCCCTTCAGTTGCGCACCTACCTCAGTTATTCGAATCATTCTGAAAACAGCATGACGGACAAATACTACAAGACGGAAGAGGAGATAGCGTATCGTACTATGACTCTGATAAGTTTATATCATAGTTCATAGCACTTTAACGGTAGAAAGATTCGTCTCGTAGACGGGCTCAAACCTAGAGGAGAGCTTACAGAAGATGGGGTTGGACTGTATATCGGGACTATGGACTATCAATCGCAGGAAAACTTGTTATTTGCGGACAGAAAAGTCCGTCGACCTGAAGAAGCAGAAGCAGTCACATAAATAGGCCGGACTTGTTCTGCAGAAACGAGAGATTTCATGGTGTACTGGCATTCTAGGGATCCAAAAAGAGGAAAGAATCAAAGCTTTGCACTAGCAAAGACAGGGAGATGACACGTCCTGAGCAACTGCATCGGAATTGTGCAGCAGGCAAGGCGGCACAAGGCTCAGGACCTTTCTCACAAGGCCTTGCGTATTGTTAAACCTCAAAGACCCAAGCGTCCGGTAACATGTTAAATGCTATCTGTTGCAGACGACGGCAATCCAAGGAAGGAGCACGATGTCTCCTCAGAGCTCAAGAGCGGCTTTTATTATAGATCGAGTACTCAAGAATAGGATTCTGACGAGCAAGCCGGGCTTGCAACAAGCGGCAGCGAAATTGAAGACATCGAGGAGCTGGGAATTCCAGGGAGGAAACCAAGGAAGAAGGTTATATGAACACACTAGCTAGCGTGATCAGTCTGGCGCACAGTAGGTAAGACATACGCAGAAATTATCCTTGTATCGCCATGATCAAAGACTCTGAAGATCCGCAGGCAATCATGTTTGAATAACCCTGCCGCTGCGACATGAAGATGACTGTCATCGAGTAGGCGCCACGCAATGCATAGTGCACCTCTTAGACCCACTGCAATAAATGGGCTCCGGGATTGTGACCTCAAATGGAGCAATCGAGAATAAAGTACGTAGTTTAAAGGAAGTATATTTGGAAGTCAGCGTACAAGGCAAACTCTCATTGCGACTCTCAAATTCAAGTCAGGGCCATGGTATCGTGTACAAGTCCACCTATATTTTATACCTTTTTACCTCCATTGGGTCCACAACGAGCCCACTTAGTGAGCGAAAAGCAATAATGCTGTTCAGGGCCCAATCCCAATCTACAAAAGGAATGTTGCAATTGCAAGCTCCCTGCTGGGCGAATCGGCCCAGTTCCTTTTGGTGAAAAGGAATTATATCCCTGTTGCAAAATCATATTGCTTTTTCGTATGGATCACAATCGCGATTAATAATTATTATTACCGTATTGTTGTCATTTCTGAGGGCAAGTATTGTCCGGGACTAGCGGCATCGGTGTTTGCTTAGCTTTGGGGATGGGATAGCAAATCCCGACGACCATCGTTGAAATCGTCACACTCTAGCGCGCAGTAAGAAAGGATCATCGAATTTCTCTATCACGGATTTGGACAGTGTAATCTCGGATCCAAACTGAGGAAAGGTCGGATCAGATTACTTGGCGTCTAAACTACTGGTTTGATGGTTTCCACCCTTGTATCTGTAGTCCGTACAAAGTGTTCATTTTCAGTAAACAGCCCAAGCGCCTATGGTACGTCAGTCTGCAGTGGGTATGTATCATAAGTCTCGGACTCTGAAGAGATGATGTCCTTTTGGGACTGCTTTCTACTTTGATACAGAGAGCCGCTCCAATAACGATGACCCCTCGCAGCAATTTTATGACATGAACAATGAATGAATACTCCTGAGCTGATGATGGTCACACTACTTGTTGATGGATTGATAGATGATAAGATAAAGCTCTCTTATCGATAAACATGCAGATCATGTGTCATCACGTGCGGGGAAACTGTCACCTTCACAACTGAGATGGCATCAACAATCGCTTGGTGCATCCCCATGAGCTCTATTTATTCACCTGAGGACAATTGCTACAGCTTGTCTTCGACGCTACAAGCGAGAAACGAGACAGCTTTGGGGCGGTTCTTTCTTTGTGATCCCATTTCCGACTGCGGGGTTCGGTTCTCTGTTGACTTGTCCACTGCGTTTCTTTCAGCATATCAACTCTTCGAGCTACCTACACCTATCGAATAGCTTTCCAACCCATCAGAAGCGTCAAACTTCTTTCCACAATGTCACCTCCGCTTGTACCCCTAGCAGAGATCCCAACTGTCTCGCTGTTGTACAAACTCGGTCGTCTAGTCCCCTCCTCGGCACCGCTTGCCAAGCCGTCAAAATCGTTCAATAATATCATCTCACTCATTCGAAACGACATCACGAAGTTGGAGAACGTCGACTGCATTGTCAATGCGGCCAATGAATCGCTTCTTGGAGGGGGCGGTGTGGACGGAGCTATCCACTGCGCTGCAGGACCAGACCTGCTGAGGGAATGTCGGACCCTGAAGGGCTGCAGGACTGGCGATGCCAAAATAACATCTGCATATGACCTTCCATGCAAGAACGTTATTCATACTGTTGGACCAATCTACTATTTTGAGTTGACAAAGGGCGACGACAGACCTGAGATGTTACTGAGGAGCTGCTACCGTCGAAGCTTGGAGCTAGCTGTCGAAAATGACATGAAGAGCATTGCTTTTGCTGCAATAAGCACCGGTGTCTATGGATATCCAAGCAACGAGGCTGCCTTTGCGGCTCTTGATGAGGTTCGGAAGTTTTTGGAGGGCCCTGGCAATATCGAGAAGCTGGAAAGGATCATTTTCTGCAACTTCGAGCGAAAGGATGAAGTGGCCTACGAGAAAGCCATTCCGTGAGTGACATTGATCGAGTTCTTTACCATTTTGGCTGTCCGAAACTGATTGTTGATAGCTTGATCTTTCCCCCAGTTGAGCACGACCTTCCTCGCCATAGTACCCATTCCGAAGTCCTGGCAGAGACAACCGCTGAATCTTCGCCGACGCCAGAGATTCTCGCAGCCAAACTCCCTGACCCACCCACCGGAGACCCTGCCCTGGAAGGCCAACCCGAGAATAAAAAGCAAAAACTTAATGCGGACGAGATCAAACCAAGTGTCGACGCTAAGAGTGAAGGAGCCCAGTCCAAGATTGACGATAAAAGCGAGGATGATTGGGAGGAAGTCGACAAGTCGGAGGGCGGACCAGCGGAAAGGCTTGACGATGAACCTGTCGAGATCGAAAGGGCTCCTTCTGCAGCAGACGTACAGAGTGTCCAATCCAGTGGTATCATCGAGAAGGACGCCTCTCACGCGGCGGAAAACTATTTAGCAAAGGATTGGTAGTCTGCACATGCCAGGTTGATCAGACAGGAAAGTCAGGGCTATTTAATACGACTTGATGCAGCTACGATGATCTGAATTGGACATGATGGCGTTGCATGTGTTTCTGGCACGGATGGATGGCGTTTTTTCACTTCTAGTTAATTAATTCATCAAAACTGAAGCTTTTCTTTGGGAAGTAAAATGCAAACGCTGCAAACAAGCTTCTAGACCAGTCACGCTACCGATATCTGTATCAATCGCATGCGACAGTCGAGATATTTCCTACAAAAGGAGAAATTTCTATTCTTACTTCTAGATCGATATATATCTTTCTTATCTTGGTTCGCCTAGAGCTCACTCTCTTTTCCTCAATATCCGAACAAGCCGATCGTCTCAATTGAGGCTACATGCACCGATAACATTCAGCACAAGCACACCAACCACAAACATGCCTCCACCTCAGCCCACACGAGAGGGGCCACCTACAGGCAAAACGACCTCAAGATTCAGAGTCCTCGCACCAGAAATGGCCAAAATACGATCGTCCAAACCACCTGTCCCGCCGACCACACCACCCTCCACCTCCGCACCCGCCAGCGCCGCCGCAAATCCCTCCCCCTCACTCCCCCAAACACAAACACCAACGCCAACGCAATCATCACCTCGTCCCAACCGACCGTCTCTCTTATCACTCTTCCGCCAACGCTACGCGACCCTCCCAACACCCGTCCGCCGAACTTTCCGCGTCCTCCGCATACTGGCACCCATCGTCCCAATCGGGATCTTCTTCTCCGAACATGTCCTCCAGGTAATGTGGGTGAGGGGGCCGTCAATGACGCCGTTCCTGAACGAGGACTACGAAGCCATGCATACGAAGAGCGATATGGTGCTGGTGAATATGTGGCCGTTCGGCGGGGCGGGGTGGCCCTGGGAGCGGAAACGGAGATTGGAGCGGGGGATGCTTGTTACGTTTCGGTGGGTGGTTTGCTCTACTTCTACTTCTGTTTTATGTGATTGCGATCGGTGGAAGGAATATGCTGACTGGTATGGGTGGTAATAGGTCGCCTGCTAATCCTAAACATACCGCCATCAAGCGTGTTATCGGCCTCCCCGGTGATCGGATCACGACTCGTGAACCGTGTATGAAGGCGTCGCAGATTGTGCCGTTCAATCATGTCTGGTTGGAAGGTGATGCGGAGGATCCGAAGAAGTCGCTTGATAGTAATACATATGGGCCTGTGAGCATTAGTCTTATCACGGGGCGAGTGATTGCTGTGTTGAGGCCGCAGTTTAGGTGGCTCAACTGGCGAGATTGGGAGAAGGGGGTTGTTGAAGGTGATGGAGATCATAGGTTTGGGGAGAATTATCGTCAAGATGTACGACAACGGGTGTTGAAGGAGGCTGTCAAGTTGGAAAGACCTCAAATAGAATAGGTAAGGTCCTATGCCTGGGTTCCTTGCAGATATGTTTTCTAGATGCACTGTATATAGTGTCGAGTATTTGTATTGATATTAGAGTGTAAGATACATGTAGGTGATCATGAACAATGATACGAAGAGACTCAAACGAAACAGCCTGGCTCAAGCAGCCCTAACGAACTATCTCCGGCGTCCTCGCCAGTGCCGGAAACGAGAAAGCCGAACCAATTATCTCTATGGTTTGATTAGGCGGATGTCTTCCGGCTTCTCCTCCTGCAATCGATCTATCTCAGATGAAATACTCATAACCCAACGATCCCTGTCTATCCGGCTCCGTGCCTTGAATACCACAGTCCGTCCAGGGACGCCGAGCGTAGACACATGCCTGAGCTTCTGCTTCGTTTTCCCTCTCTTACTGGGCTCCTGTGCCCTAAAATAATTTTTTCGTAGAGGCTGCCAGACGACGAACGTGATAGCTGTATCCTCGTCACAGGTGGTATAGACATCGGATGAAAGATAGATGCGCGGTAAGGCATGGTGACCCGGATGGTTGCTGTCGAAAGTCCGGTTTGCGTAGAGCAGATCTGACTCGGTCATTAGACCCGAGTAGATATAGCAGTCTTCCAGATCCAATGTGGTTTCGAGACTCTGATGAATATGAGGAATCTCGACGCCAGTACGCTTCCGCAACGAGCTGCGGAAGATCAGAAGCTTCCCGGCAGCCAAAATGACATCGCACCTCTTGAAAGTAGAGTGGCGGCGAGGTTTTCGAAAGAGCTGACCAGACATCTGCAACCTTATAATCAGCATGTGGTTCAATTGCACTAGCTTCGCACGGCGTACCTTTATTGTCCGGCAACCCGATAAAGTACATATGTTGTGCAATAAGGGTGATGCTTCTGACTTCTTTGTTTCCCATTCCTGGGAGAACTGTCCTACCACGGACTCAATTCCTTCATCGATGCCCAAGATCTTTAGATTGCGCTGCCGAATTGCCTTGAGCTCGACCGAGTCGGCCGCAACGCGGGCTCTCCAATATTTGACCAGTGCGTCCATTCTCTTCATCCACTCGTTCCTGGTGGTCATGTCATATGCTTGCAATCGAACAACAAGATCATTGTCAAGTACCATTTCAAAAGTTCGATCATGGTCAAATTGCTTTGTTGCCCCATCATCCCGATGGGTGTCTTGCGTCTCAGGGTTGAATTCGACATCGGGACCATCGCGAATGTTTGGATCGGCAGGGGAGCTGCCACGCCAAACCTGACGTACCTCTCGAACTTTGCAAAGATCGATGAAACCATCCGCATGGGTGAGATTGTGCATGGACCTTTTTGCATGCGCATAGGCGTTCTGATCATGTTCCTTCAGGTGGGCCTCATTCCCGCTAGACATCCATGTGATCTCTCCATTATGGATTGGAAAGGGATCAACTTCAAATGAGAGAGGCATCTCGTTCAATATCTGCCGCGCTGAGGGTATGCCAGCCTCGTCTGAGCAGAGCTTTGGGGGAGTAGGAGGCAGGGCTTTCGCTGGTCTGCAGAACAAAAGGTAATGATCTTGTGTGAAAAAATAGAGACGTTTAAAAAACATCCTGTTCCTCCGTTGATGCACACCTCTCTGAGATGTCAAACGGACAAGGAAGCCTTCCACGGGTTGCGGCTCTTCGAGTTTCTCATCACCATTCTTGACGAATGTCTGATAGTGCTGCCTTGGTCGCAGCTGAAGCTGGTGGGTGGTTTGCATTGCAAGAGATCCGTACATCTTCTCTTCGCCCAGGCCAACCACCCACTCCAGTCTGTCGTAGCGCTTCCAGGCCAGGCCCATCTTCTCGGTTTTTGACCACTCACGTAACACTTCTGCCCATTCAGTGCGCTTTTCCAGCAGGTCCATACAACCTCGAATGATAGCTGCAGCAACATCGGTTACGCGATCTTTCGATTGACCGTGGGTGCCATCGCTATTGTCCCCGTCCCGAGTCTCCCATTTGGACTCCAACTGCTCAAAAGGATTCTGGAAGACAAGAGAAACGCCCAAATCAGGAACATTAATGGCTAATGAACTTGGACGGTGTCGCCCCAACACTTGATATATGAACGTGAACCACTCAGTGGCATGCACTGCGGATTTGGGCCGAATTATGTATATCTTTGTACCACGCTTGCAGGGTCTCCAAATCACAATGGTCTTATCCAAGCAAGAGTATAGGTTTACCTTGGTATTCTTGTGATTCAAGGCAATTTCGTGGTAGGGTTTGACCCTAGAATTTGACTTTTGTATCTCCGGAACGACGCGCGTCTTATACATCTGAAGCGCAACAGGTGATTCCATGTCGGATGTTAGCCGACAGACGACAAGAAATTCCCTCCAGCTCTCTGTAACCTTCGTTTCCAACCTCAGGCTATCATTTTCAGTATAGTCATTCGGGAGCTCTTTCTGTACTGTCACCTCGACGCGAACAAGCATCCTCTCCGCTCGGATAATCTCGCCCTCACGCAGCTTGCGCCGTTGTCGACGATTTCCTGAGAGCACATCATAGGTGTAGGCTATACGGGACATTAGCCGTTGCTGTCTGTCCATGAGCTTGTCATCGAATTTGTAGCGTTTCACTTTCCCGCCGAGTGAAGTAATAGAATATCTATTCAGTTGAGGATCGACCACATCGTCTTCTCTTTCACTCTGCGGCTCCTGTCGCCCAAGGCTGGCAGAAGACAAGGCTTTGACTTTCCCTTTCCCTTTAGAACGCAAACTAGGCCTTAGTAATGCCGTTGTAGAGCCAGATTCGCTAACAGATGCCGTGGGAGCTGACTGACTGGCATCATCTTGGCTAGGGATACTCAACGTCCGCCTGCTTTCTGCTTCAGCGGTGCGGTAATCTCGCTCAGCTGTTCTTGGATTGCTTTCTCTAGCTGTATAATATGCTGTCGGTGCACCTTTTTTCTTCTTAGTTGATTCATGGTTCAGCTGCGGCTGGTCCTGTTCCTGAGACGAATTCAGGACAGTTATACCCCCTGGGGGAGCTTCAGCCTCTGTCAAAGGATACGGTATGGACTGGAGGTCTTCAGGCTGCTCATCCGTCTCGCGATCATCGCCTTCCTCTTCTGACCTGTCTTCAACCTCCACCTGAATCGTAGTATCAGCCAGTGATGTATCCTGCTTTCGAGCAGATGGTGAGGCTGCTTCTGGTTCCGACTGATCTGCGGCAGGAGTGGTTGTGTCTGCGGTGAACGTAACAGCTCTCGATGTATAGTTCCGAAACCTGAGTCTGGTTTTGTACCAGTCCTTGCGGTGGTGCTGCAGCCAGCCCTCGGGAATTGGCCCGATGAAAAAGCTCCTACTTGTCATATGCAGGTGATAGCCGGAGGCATATCGCTTGAAGCCGTTAGCCAGCTCCGTGGTATCTCTTACTTACAAGTTGCATCTTCCCAGTGAACCTATTGGGAGGATACTTACCAATCTTTCCGCCGTAAAAGACTGTGGCTCAAGTCCATGCTGGTGTTCTTGGAACACGCTTTGGGTTGTCTCCATTCTTCCAGCGCTGACATTCTGATCAGCAGGGCTCTGAGTACTCATCGGACTTCACCGCAACCCCCGTATTTAGCAGAAGATAAATTGCATGCAAAACATTGGAGGATTACTCCACTATGTGAAATCGAGGCATTCTTCAAGGGATTAATATTCAGGAGTGGAGGACAATCTGAAACAGCAGGGAAACAGCTTCCTCAGGCACCAGAGGATCGTTGATGTCAAGGGCCATGATGTCATGGCGCAACGTGCAGTTGCGTTGTTTGCATTATTTGTTTAGTTTGCTGTGTTTTTACTGTTTGCTTTATGGTCAGGGGTCCGCCCCTCCCATTGCGTGTACTGCTACTGGCGGTGAGTGACAGCTCAGCTGTTGTTGATAGCTGTCTCTTCCCCTCAATTTCCATCATCATTATTCATTTCTATCTTCTCTCCGGTTTTAATTGTACATTTTTGTTTCAAATACATTCTTCACAATGGCAGCTGCTATTCCCCCTGGTGGTACTTGGTTCGATACTCTCAAGAGATCTTTCGCCGATGTCCCTGTTAATGACAATGGCGTTTCCACCACTGAGTTCCTCGAGGCAGCTGAGTCCTTGGTGACCCTGTTCGGTATGTGCCTAACAAATTCCTTTGAGCTGCTGTGAAGGCTGATTCTGACAAATGACTGTTCTAGATCTTCTCGGTAGCAAGTGCTTTGCCCCTGTCAAGAGCGACCTCCTTGGGAACATTAAGGTATCATGCATTTTACGTGTCCACTGTAGCAACACTAACGGCAGTATAGAAAGTTAGAGACAGGCAGCTGGCTGCCCCTGCTGAGTCTGAGACTCTCCAGGCACTTGTTGTGAACGAATTGAAGACTGGAAAGCACGTTGCCACCGAGGGATTATTGTGGCTTGTCCGGTACGTTCTCCGCCTGCACCAGCAGGTGACATAAAATAAGCCAAGTGCACATTTGGCGAGATGACAATGGAACTAACATTTTATGTTCTCGACAGTGGCCTTGATTTCACCGTTCAAGCCCTCCGTCACAACCTCGACAAGGAGACTGCTGAACTGTCAGTTTCCTTCCGCGAAGCCTACGGCAACACACTTAAGCCCCACCACTCGTTCGTTGTCAAGCCCATCTTCTCCGCCGCGATGTCTGCCACGCCGTACAGAAAGGATTTCTACACGAAGCTCGGTAGCGACTCCGGCAAGGTCAATGCTGCTTTGACGCGGGAGGTTGAGGCTTTGGAGAAGATCGTCGCAATTCTGAACGCCTTCCTGAGTAGCAAGGAGGCGAAGTGGTAATTACATGCTGCAGGAGTACAGCATAGAAGTCTCTAGGCTTCTGCCACCGAACCGCTTTCATTGTATGTGCTACCAAGCGTTTGGGATTGTCAGTGTGTACATATATAGCATCTGCGAGATGATAAGCTGTGAACAAGCTTAATAGGATATAGCAGGCCAGGCAGCCATTTGCTTTGAAAGCAACCAAACCTTGGGCATACTTTAAGACACTCAATATCTCAATGCTCGAGCCTCTCTCTATTAAGCATAATAGATGAGGTTGCTGTTTGGTGTGAAGAGACTCTAGCATGTATTAAGGGCACTCTATTCGATAGAACTGCCTTTCCGACAAAAGACGAATTGGAAGCTATGAACCCACCCCACCGACTTCATCATCATACTTCGGACTATCGCCTCCACCCTGTGCAAGCAGACGATAAACTTGTTTGTCGATTGGTCTTGAGAACGAGAAACTTGAACTCAGCTAGTTTTACTCCATAGAGTAGATAGAAATTGAGACAATCCGAGACTGACGAAATATAGATAGGTTGCTATTTCAGGATAACGATTGCGAGTCCAGCAGAATAATACGACGTAACCCTGCTGTCAAGATACTTGATAGTAACAATCCTTACACATGGACCATGACTCAGTCTCAAAAGCGAGTAAGTCAGATCTGCGCCAGATCATCGATCATCGTTGACAACGGCTACAGCATTAGGGCATCTATCCCTGCGACAATGATGCAGTCTACTGTGATCGCATTCGTAGATCTTCCGGCCATCGCGTCGTGGTGCCGAGCATGATAGCAAATGTCATACGTGGATACTCATGTCGATGTTTTAAAAGTCAGGACGCATGCATCAATTCCTTCAAATGTCTGATAAGGACACGATGTCACGGTCAGACCGCAGAAGATGGATGTGTGGTCGAGACGAACGGACATGACCTTCCATGTCTGATGAGGATCCACTTTGTCTAGGATTCTAACGCCCGTTAAGCGAGCTGACAAGTTGGCTTGAAGGATACAGAATTGCCCTATTCGGAAAGTCTCAGTTGCTTGAAGCCTGTCATTGAGTCAGGGACTGAACGCCCGGTAAATGTTCCCGGCCGCCAGATGAGTAATTTGAGAAGTGCTCTGTACGCAAGCTTCAAAGCCATCCGGCGAAAGTAGCTTATTAACTGACCAGGATAAACCACGTGGGTTTTTTGAGTCTGGGCTGCCGCTACCAAGCTACAGGATCATGCTTTGAGCCGTCTTAGGCTTGCAGAGAACGCATTTAGGGTGAAGGAGCAATAGGGTTGTCCCGTGTTAAGCTGGCTAATTGAGGCCAAACCGTAAGATACTGTGTTGATTTCGAATGTTGATTGTTCTGTACTAGCTGATCGACAACATGTAGGCCAGCCAACCTGCTTTGAAACAAGCCGTGTCACCTTCAGTAGGCCACGAGTCCAGAGTCTCGGTTCTGCACTGAACATAACACCGACCTGCCTCGTACGATCTGTGAACATAGCATTGCGGATCGAAAGGTTGATTATCAGAGATTCAGGGGTACCCTTGTAATAAGCGTCGGGGAGAATTTCTAGAACACTGGCTCTTTCTGGGCAATACAGAACAGAGCAAGTTTCGGAGATCGTAGCCATTTATGAGTTAACTTCGGCTGCATGAGGACGATCGAAATGCTGCAATTGTCGATCACCAAGTGAGACTGGCAAAATTATCGGTCTTGATCTGTTCCCGATTCTGCTTCCTGAAGACAAGCCTCAGTTTAGCCTAGCCGAACTCTACTTCGCGACACACAAGACTTTTCTGCTTCTGCAGACTTGACGCGCCACACAAGTATATTAGATTGATTGTATAATTAATCCTCAAGTTGCCTAATGTAGGCTCAACCCAGCGCCATGGTAGCGTTCCTTGTCAAAAAGATTTTATCCTTCAACGCTTACGCACGGAGAAGCGAGCAGAATATTATTAATAAGTATTGTTATGCACCACTAGTAGCCACCGTTAGCGTGATCTAGGCGCATGAGATGTGGGCTGTTGCAACCAAACTAAACAAATGTCCTTCTTTTGCCCATAATGGCAAAGATTCTCGTCGGCCAATGCGTGCCATTTTTGCTTAAGTTTGCTAGAAACTCGACTTCCATGGGCGAGTGAACCAGGATTCATGTTGACTGGATTTCCGTCGATATTGCTATAGAAGCAGGGTTCAGCCAGGAATGACAGAGTGTGAAATGATTCAACTTCGACTGTCTTCAGAACCTTCTGTCTGGGCCAGATCGACATCCTGTCACCTGTCAACTACAACCTGTCAGTAATCATCAAATCAACAATAATGCTCACGTTTTGAGTTTCAGTACTTTTTCGGTGGTCTCCGTCCCCACGGACTTCCATCCAGTGGCATCCTGCGACAAGACCTGAACTGGCTGGTAAGCTGGTGCTGGACTGTATGTGCCCCGTCGCTTAAGAGTTGACGACCAAGAATCTCCACAATCGAGATCCCTGACGGCGTGCCCACTTCCCTCTTCTAGCCTCGGTCATATGTCCAGACTTGACAAATAATGGTGGTGGTGGCTATAATGACTATGTTACCTCTGCCGCTCACCCGCCATACGCCATAATTCCACTATGTAGATACCAGTTTCGGCTTCGAGACCTTACCAGTAGAGGATAGATAATGCGTCGCTAATTTCCTTCAATCATTACAAATTCGTGGTTGCTTTTGGAAACTGCTTCCCCCCTGCACGTGTTGATGCTCTGGCGGGACTACTTACGGGACAAGGTCCACATCAACAACCCCCAGCTTCAGCCTGCAGAGTGCGTGTCTATGCCGTTCCTGGCAAGTTCGCTCCAGGCTCGATCTCGCTTACAATCCTTGGCAGCCCTCTAAAACTAGGTAGTGCGTAGCAACCTAGGCTTAGATAGCTTTGATCCTGACGACAGCGATAGTTACTAATTTGCCATGTGAAAAATAAGGAAAAGTTTATGTTCTTGGGGTACAAGTTTTGCTGTGTCTGGCTCTGATGTTCGTCCAATCCTAAATATGCTTTGCCCCTTTTGGTGTGCACTATTGTATAGGTTACCATTATTAGCAGCTACATGACTACTACTGAGCACCTAATGTCACTGGTCATCAACATGAATCTCCACTGCTCTCAAACCTAGTCAGCTATGGGTTGGCTCGATTCGGTAATTCGAGTCGGAACCAAAGTTAATGGCAAATGCTAGATCGCCACTCTGTCAGCTAAACTTTTTGAGTGTCGCAAATTGACTTTGCCCTATGCTATGCGGCTATTATTCTAGTGGAGGTTCTTTGCTGTAACAGGGTGTTAATAGCTGGTAAATTGGGTCTCTTTCCTTAAGAACGACCATGATCCACACTTAATCATTGAGAGCATCTGGGACTTCGAGACTGTCTCCAACTTCCAGGTTGGACCCTCATCCTTATCTTGTCGCCCCGTCATTGAGATCATGCGATCAGGTTTACAGTCATGAGGAATTATCCATAGGCGACTTGTCAACTGCCTGTCATCATGCTGCATTTTCCAGATCGCAGCGCGTCGATCTTTATCGTCACTATTGTCTTTTTGGGTCTGTCTTTCATCGCTGTCTGCTTACGATGCTTTGTCCGGTTGAGGTTGGTCAAGGCCTTTGGGTGGGATGATACTATCATGGTGGCCGCGATGGTATGCATGTCTCCATGCTCTGTTGGAACTTCGGACTCATTCCCTCGCAGGCCTTGAACATTTTGTTCGCCTTATGCGGTATAACAGGCTCCCTATATGGAATGGGCCGGAAATTGGATCATGTGGAGCGTAAGCATTTCTCGACAGCGCTATTTGTATGTCCTTCAAACCAACTTGACTCTGTCCTGTGGGCCACTGGATTTATCATGCTTACGCTCGTCTTCTCATAGTGGTGGTGGCTTGGTCAGACAAGCTATGTAGTTACGGTTGTGGTCGCCAAAATCTCGATCGCGGTAGCACTCCTCCGTCTCACCGTGACAAAGATACATGCAATCCTTCTGTGGACTGTCATTGGAGTGACCATCGTTGTTGGTCTTGTGTTCTGGTTCGTCCTGACTTTGCAATGCAAACCGGTATCGTATTTCTGGAACCGAATGTCACCTGGAGCGGAAGGGACCTGTTTGAGTACGGACACTATCATCAACATCGCCTATCTTTACAGCGTAACTGCGACACTGTGCGACTTTGTTCTGGGTCTTCTGCCCATTTCGCTGGTCTGGAAGCTTCAAATGACGCGGAAGACAAAGATTGCATTGGCTGGTATTCTGAGTATGGGATGCATGTACGTTTCATCTCCATGTTGCGTCTCGTTTGCCTCGAGATTGTTTTCTAACTCCTGCTCAGAGCCAGCTCTGCTGTCATCGTTCGTATCCCCTACCTGCACTACTACAAAGCCCACGAGTTCCTTTGTAAGTGTCCCCGGCGAATGATACTATCGCGCGCTAACATCAATCGACTTCACTCAGACGAAACAACGGACATCAGTATCTGGTCCAACGTGGAGGCATCGCTGGGTATAATGGCCGGTAGTCTCGTGACTCTCCGTCCACTCTTCCGTTGGTTCCGTCGCAGCAGTTACGGAAGGAGCAGAACTACGAAGAAGACATTCGGCAGCGTGCCCCTCTCGAGTATGAACGGGAACGGCAAGGGGGCACACCAATCGAAGCATGACCGAGACGCGACGCAGTACTGGCGACCTGACGTATATCCCCATGACTCGCGTGCCGTCGTCACGACTGTTCAGACTTCCCCCCGCGGAAGCAAGAGTAGCAGCCAGGAGGACTTGAATCCCAAGCAGGAGCCCTTGCATGGTGTGAATGTACACAAATCTTTCCTTGTGAGTTCGGATGAAGTATGACGCATAAGCAGAACCCCGATCTTGCTATAAACAATCAATCCATGGACTTCCTTTGTGTTCCAACGGCGACATCAGTCGCGCTGGCTTGTAATAAGATAAGCAAATGCCTTTCGCAACTGTAGCGTTGGCTGTTATGGAAAGTCTCTACTACGCCACCAGTTAGTGGGCAGTAGGCTGTTAGGAACAAGTTATAGTGTGGCACACGGCTTTATGTTGTGCTGCGCGCGTCAGCTAGTTTGCACATAAGCAATGTACATGCCCTTCTGCTTGGTTCCAAGCACAGTTCACCCCCTAGTCCGGCTGTCCCTGAAGCCACTGATGGACGAGAAAGCATAACTGCATGGTGATTGGTCAACAAAGTGATTCATTCAAGCATCCGGAAATATCTTTGTCCGAAAGCCCCGGCACGTGGCGTTGGCCAATCGGTGGCAAGAAAGAAAACCAACTTATTTCAGGCTCAAGCGGCGCAACCTCGAAAAGGGAATCCAAAGGTGGCTTCTTCGCGATAGATTCCTATCTCTCGTTCCTGGACAGCTTCGGAGGTTTTGAGGCACTGTCAGGTTATCTCTCCTGAGCCCTAGTCCTATGATTTACTAAACGAGGGACTTAATCATAATTTGCGTCGTTTGACCGACGTGGTCATTCGAGTGTCATCATGTTAGTCCACATCATCAATCAGTCGTGTGCAATGACCATTTTACTGACCAGTGCTTAGGGCTAAACTCGTGGACGATCCCCAAATCAAGTATGCGTCGCTGCATAATCCTCTCCCTACGCAACTTCACACCTATGTGTGGCCTTTCCTGATTATCTGGCCTGCGTTCTTCGCCGTCTACCTCTCCCCTGAGCGCTATGATACATACATTCAAGGACAAGAATGGACATTCGTCTGGTCCGGATCGATCATCACAGCGCAGTCTCTCCTTTGGTTGATGACAAAATGGAATATCAACATTCAAACCCTGTTCACCGCGACCAAGGCCCGATCTCTCGACTCCGCGCAGCTTATTAAAGTTATCCCCGTAGCCAACGCTGGCTCCGCCGAGATTTGCCCTCTGCATTGCGACACAATGGGTGGAAAAAAGACATTCTCGTTCCTCTTCCAGAAGCGCCGCTTTCTCTACTACCCGGAGCGTCAATGTTTCGCGCCCTTGTCGTACGTCCTCGACGCAGAACCAAAGCCCCCCATCAAGTTCTTTCAGCAAACCCAGGGCTTGACCGTCAAGGAGGAGATCGATCGCATCCAGCATCACTACGGAGACAACACGTTTGATATTCCTGTTCCAACATTCGTGGAGCTATTCAAGGAGCATGCGGTGGCACCCTTCTTTGTTTTCCAGGTCTTCTGCGTTGGCTTGTGGATGCTGGACGAATACTGGTACTATTCTTTGTTCACCCTCTTCATGCTGGTTGTGTTCGAGAGCACCGTCGTGTGGCAACGTCAGAGAACGCTCAACGAGTTCCGCGGCATGAACATCAAGCCTTACGATGTCTGGGTGTACCGGCAGAGAAAGTGGCAGGAATTAACCAGTGACAAGCTTCTGCCTGGAGATCTGATGTCTGTTAATCGCACCAAGGAAGATAGCGGCGTTGCCTGTGACATTCTCTTGATCGAAGGTAGTGCTATTGTCAACGAGGCCATGCTGTCGGGGGAGAGTACGCCGCTTCTGAAGGAGTCAATCCAGCTTAGACCCGCTGACGACTTGATTGAGCCGGATGGCTTGGACAAGAACGCCTTTGTTCACGGAGGCACCAAAGTCTTGCAGATCACCCATCACAGCTCGAATGGGGAGGATTCGGAGAACTCGCGGAAACTTTCGTCCGGGGTTCCCCTTCCTCCAGATAATGGTGCTGTTGGTGTGGTCGTGAAGACCGGGTTCGAGACCAGCCAGGGAAGCCTTGTTCGTACCATGATTTATTCCACCGAGCGCGTCTCCGCCAACAACGTCGAAGCCCTGCTGTTCATTCTTTTCCTCCTCATATTCGCCATCGCTGCGGCATGGTATGTGTGGCAGGAGGGTGTATTGAAGGATCGCAAGAGATCGAAGTTGCTCCTTGATTGCGTCCTTATCGTCACTAGCGTCGTTCCTCCGGAACTGCCTATGGAACTCAGTCTTGCGGTGAACACGAGTCTGGCTGCACTGAGCAAGTTTGCAATTTTCTGCACTGAGCCTTTCCGTATTCCCTTCGCAGGACGTGTTGATATCGCTTGTTTTGACAAGACTGGCACATTGACCGGCGAGGACCTGGTTGTCGACGGCATTGCTGGTCTCACCCTCGGCCATGAGGGTGCCAATATTGGAAAGGACGGGGCTCACACGGAACTTGCCAAGTCTGCTCATATCCCATTCCACACAACCCTTGTGCTTGCGAGCGCTCACGCTCTGGTGAAATTGGATGAAGGCGAAGTTGTTGGTGACCCCATGGAGAAGGCAACGTTGCAGTGGCTCGGCTGGACTCTGGGCAGGAATGACACTCTCATGAGCAAGGCTGCTCAACCTGCAGGCCCCCGTGCACTTGAATCGGTGCAGATTAAGAGACGATTCCAGTTCTCTTCTGCCCTCAAGCGTCAAAGCACGATTGCTACAGTGACGACGACCGATCGTAAGACGTCTAAGAAGACCAAGGCAACCTTCGTTGGGGTCAAGGGTGCTCCTGAAACTATCAGAACTATGTTGATTAACACGCCCCCGCACTATGAAGAGACCTTCAAGTACTTCACTCGGAATGGTGCTCGTGTTCTTGCCCTCGCATACAAGTATCTTTCTGCCGAATCCGATTTGTCTCAGGGACGCATTAACGGTTATGTTCGTGAAGAAATCGAAGCTGACCTGGTTTTTGCCGGCTTCCTTGTCCTTCAATGTCCTTTGAAGGAAGACGCTATCAAGTCAGTACGTATGCTGAATGAGAGCAGCCATCGTGTGGTCATGATCACCGGCGACAACCCCTTGACGGCCGTTCACGTCGCGCGCCAAGTTGAGATTGTGGATCGTGATGTCCTTATCCTCGATGCTCCTGAGAACGACATGTCCGGTACAAGACTAGTGTGGAGATCCATCGATGACAAGTTCAACCGCGACGTGGATCCAACTCAAGACTTGGACCCTGAGATCATCGAAACAAAGGACATCTGTATCACCGGTTATGCTTTGGGTAAATTCAAGGGTCAGAAGGCCTTTTCAACCCTTTTGCGTCACACCTGGGTTTACGCTCGCGTGTCCCCCAAGCAGAAGGAAGATATTCTTCTTGGACTCAAGGATGCTGGTTACACCACTCTGATGTGCGGTGACGGAACCAACGATGTCGGAGCTTTGAAGCAGGCCCACGTCGGTGTTGCGCTGCTGAACGGATCTCCCGAGGACCTTGCGAAGATCGCGGAACATTACCGCACGACGAAGATGAAGGAAATCTATGAGAAGCAGGTAGCCATGATGCAACGTTTCAATCAGCCAGCCCCGCCTGTTCCTGTCCATATTGCGCATCTTTACCCCCCGGGACCGCGGAACCCGCACTATCAGAAGGCTATGGAAAGGGAGGCTCAACGCAAGGGTGCCGCCACGCTGGCCACGGCAGGAGACAAGGAAGAGCATATTCCCACTATCACCTCGCCTGGCGCGCAAGCTCTGCAGCAATCCAATGCCAACTTGACTCCTCAGCAACAGCGACAGCAGCAGGCTTCCATTGCAGCTGCCGGCTTCGCTGATAAACTCACGTCGTCCATGCTGGAGCAGGAATTGGATGACAGCGAGCCCCCTACAATCAAGCTGGGAGACGCTTCGGTTGCTGCACCCTTCACCAGCAAGCTGGCTAATGTTATCGCGATCCCCAACATCCTGCGTCAAGGTCGTTGTACCCTGGTGGCCACTATTCAGATGTACAAGATCCTTGCCCTGAACTGCCTGATCAGCGCCTACAGTTTGAGCGTTATCTACCTTGACGGTATCAAGTTTGGTGATGGCCAGGTCACCATCAGCGGCATGCTCATGAGTGTTTGCTTCCTTTCGATTTCCCGAGCCAAGGTAAGTTTGCATCGTGCGGCATATATTCGTTTGTGCTAACCCTCGTTTCAGTCCGTAGAGGGTTTGTCCAAAGAGCGACCCCAGCCGAACATTTTTAACATGTACATCATCGGCTCCGTCCTCGGCCAGTTTGCCATCCATATCGCTACTCTGATCTACCTGTCAAACTATGTCTATTCCATAGAACCGTAAGTATTCTGTGCCGTTAATGGCCAGTTCGTATTGCTGACAGTTGACCAGGAGAAAATCCGATATCGACCTGGAGGGTGAATTCGAGCCATCGCTTCTCAACAGCGCCATCTACCTCCTCCAGCTCATCCAGCAGATCTCCACTTTCTCCATCAACTACCAAGGCCGACCCTTCAGAGAGTCCATCCGCGAGAACAAGGCGATGTACTGGGGCTTGGTTGCCGCATCTGGCGTTGCCTTCTCCTGTGCCACCGAGTTCATTCCGGAATTGAATGAGAAGATGCGCCTTGTTCCATTCAGCACTGAGTTCAAAGTCACACTGACTGTTTTGATGGTCTTTGACTACGCCGGTTGCTGGATCATTGAAAACGTGCTGAAGAACCTGTTCAGTGACTTCCGGCCCAAGGACATCGCTGTTCGCCGGCCCGATCAACTGCAGCGCGAGATGGAGCGCAAGAAGCAGGAGGAGTTGGAGAGTCAGGCAGAGAAGGACCGACAGAGGAAGGTCTAAAGCTAGAGTTTTGATTTTTCTTTTGACTCTTTCGCGTTAGAATGATGTGGGAGTAGGTAGACGTCTAGACTATCTCTTCGTCGTCGGACATACGCAAAGCGCGTCGTTCGCTTGTGTATAAATGCACCCTATATTTTGATGCTTGTGGATAGAAGAATACAATCATGTTATTCTGCAGATTTTTTTTTGGTTGGATTGGACGTACCGAAGGAGATGTTTGGTCCACGCAGGGAATAGAATGTGAGTCTACATCCAGATTCACTGAAGCATTGGCTGACCAAACTGCAGATATATTCTCCAAGATTCGATACATAAAGTTCTCCGTGGCGTATCCACATTACAAGGATCGCAATCCTCGTCAGCACAAGTCGGAAGCAGGATAGAAACTCGTTGACTGACAAAATATCACAGAATGACATGATATTCGAGCATGATGCAAATGCGGCACAACAGTGCGGCTGGTGTTTTACCCCGATGTGCCCCCTTTGACACTGCATGTGCTACCTCGTTCTAATCCTTTCCAGAAGACGTGACTCGCAAATCTGCCCAAATAGGGAATTTCATCACGTCTCTGGTGGTGGCTCTTGCAAAGGTGGACTCCCGCGAGCCTCTCGCCCACTCCGGGATACATCATCAGAGTCCAGAACCGACCTGATGGTCTGGAAAGAAATCCGTTTCCACGGAAGGAGGCGTTTCGAAATGGAATGGAGGCATTTTCAGCGAATATCGGAGTCGGACGCGTTCCTTGGGCTCGATTCCGGCCAGTCGCGCCTCATTGCCGCTGAGGTGTTGACGCCGCCCGTGATGTCAGAAAGGGATCATTGCTGTGCTATCCACCGCCACGAGGGATAATATAAGGCAGGCCGAGGAAGGCTCCAGAGAGAGTTTGGTATTTTCCGGATCAGATCAGATTCTGCGTATCGATCAGGCTGAGTCTCTTGCGATATTCCTTATAAAAGAAAAGGGGTATAAAACTATATTGTCTCTATAGCAAGTTGTGATAACAACACAACGCAACCAACATGACCGACTACACCGATACCGCTGGAACCACCTACGGTAACACCAACACCTATGACACGACGGGCGCTACAACGGGTTACGGTACCACGGGAACCACTTATGACAACACTGGCTATGGCGGCACAACCGGCACGACCGGCTACGGCACCACGGCTGGGACCACAGGCTATGGCACCAGGGGCTACGGCACCACCGGTGGCACATACGGCACCACCTACGACAACGGCTACGGCACGACCGCCTACGATCCCAGCTCTGGAGCGTACGACCAGCACATGGACTATCGTACCGATGGCTCGACGAGGCATCACCGTGAGAGAGTGAATCCTAGCGGTACATATCGACACCGCGACGTCGATCGCCGCGATGACGGCTCCACTCATGTCCATAGGGAATATGACAACCCTAATACCGGGACCAGCTACCACCGGGACTATGAGCGTTAGAGATTCGGAGGATAAGGAGGATAGTGAGTGGGAGGAATGGAGAGGGGTGTTGGCACACGCTGGCAGTACATAGGGGGGATTGCATCTTGGTATATATGCATTTGATGTGGAGGAGTTGAAAAGTAAGAAAATTTTGGGGTTTCAAAACAGAAAAAAAAAAAAAAAAGCCGAAAAGGTGATGAAAAAACCCAAAAAAATCTGCTTTTGTTGGTTGGTTTTTGTCTTGTTGTTCAGCGATATAAAAAATATTACGATCGTTATGAACCCCAAACTCATATTCAAGTCCTGAAACATTAGAAGGTAGAGCAGTCTGGCTCTGAAATTAGGAGCGGGTGTACGGAGTAATCTTGAAGCAATAACAAGTGATTATCTGATGGCGGAGATATTGCTGCCTTAAGGCCTAAGGCATTAATAACTTGCCTCAGGCTATGAACTGCCCCCTCAAATGAGCTCCGCAGCCTGATTGCCTGAGCTAGGCAGGATACGCTTCACCATCGCCTTGTCGCCCCATACCCGCCGACACACCCGACCAGTCTTACCTCTTGTCGCGGGTCTATCTCCCATGCTCCCATAACCTGCATCTAATCATGTCCCGGAGGACGCTGGGTGGAGGTCGTGTCCTGGGCACTCCGAACGCTCTCGCTGCAGCAGCATCGACGCTGTCTCCGCAACAGAAGCCAAGCATCTTATCGCCGTCCGCCAGCAGCCTCTCCCTCAACTCGCAGGCCTCCGCCTCCCAGTTCTCATCCGAAACGCAAGATCTCACTTCCCGAATTTCTTTAGAAAATGGCGCGACGTCCATATCCGCGGCCCCGGCGGCTGCCGGAGCTCAGCTTGCTTGTCCGATCTGCAGTGAGGAGATGGTATGGCCTACACCCCTCACCTCAACCCCTGTTACGGCTCCGTGATATGGGAGACATATCATCTTGCGATAACTAACGAGCTACAGGTAACTCTCTTGCAATTGAATAGGTATTTGTTTCGATGCGCTGTATTCGCGACGTGTGCCTAACAATAACTCCAGACACCTCGATGACGTACATCAGAACCTCGAAGACGATCGGCAAGATGAAGTCAAGGATTGGTTCAAGGTGCAGATGGAAAAGGCAAAGCGCTTCCAGCCTCTAGCTGTATTGAATCAGAAACTAAAAGGACTGGACGTCTTTGAGTCGAACGAGAACCATCACCCATCCGTTGGTCCAAGTCGGCCCGCTGTGCCTCAGCCGGGTTACAATGAGCCACCGAGAGTACTGGACCCCGAAGACATCATCACAAAGGATCACTGGCAGGTTCGGGGATTATACGATGCCTGTCTAGAGCCGTCGTGCGGGAAGCGCCTAAATGCTACCAATGGCTGCGTCAACTGTCGTAAATGCGGGAAGCTCTTCTGCGAGGAGCATACCATGTACCAGATGAAACTGTCCAGATCGGCGCAGCATGAGCCTGTGAGAGGCCTGTGGTATAGGGTTTGTGAGACTTGTTATAAATCAAGGGAAGGGTACAACGACCATAATGGTATGTTGTCTATACCTTGTGTGATTGACATGGCAATGCTGACTTGAGCCAGGCCTGGTTCGAGACCGAATGGACGAATTCAAGGCTGTGAGGAAGCAGACCGTTGACAAAGCCACACTGGAAATTTCTCGGCTGGAAAAGCGATTGACGCGACTCACTCAGTTATTAGCGAGTCTACCTCCAGATCAGATACAATCAGGGGGAAAGCGCTGGCCAATTTCATGGCAAAACGACCAACGGAAAGCGCTCGAGCAGACTATTGTTAGCTGGCAGGATGACTCTGGGGTACTTCGGTGTCCTTTCTGCCAGCAGGAGTTCACCAGTTATACCTTTCGCAGACATCATTGCAGAACCTGCGGGCGGGTCGTGTGCGGCGACCCTGCGACTGGATGTTCAAGTGAAGTTCCTCTTAGTATAACGCCTTGTATGTTGTCCCCGTTGGGTTGTTCTCACTTTCGCTAATCGGTTAAAGTGGCCAAGGCGGCTGGAGAAAAGTCACCGAATGCGGGTGCTATCAATGTTGACATAAGGCTTTGCAAGGAGTGTAAATCAACCCTATTTGACCGACGAGATTTTCAGGCAGACATCATGCGCCGGCCTCCGGACGTCAGAGCGTACGAGAATCTTGCGCAGTTTGAGAGGGGCATTCGTCTGCTCTTACCCAAATTTCAGAAGCTCCTCACTACCCTGCAGTATGTTGCGAATCTAAACCATCGCTGCCATATCTAACATCATACTTTCTTATCAGAGACCCAAGGCGACCACCTTCTGCGGCCCATATTGCTGAAGCCTCGAAAGTTCGAAAACGACTTACTGATTCCTTCGCCCAGTATGATGTCGCCGCCAGGCGTATTCGTGATATGCCGACGGACTCTCCAACACAAAAGCGGCTTCAAAAGGCCATCTATCAACAAGCCACTAACTTCCTGCACCTTCACATGCTTCCGCTGAAAGCGTTGCCCAAGATTCTCAGGCACGCAACTCCGAACGGGCGACCTGCAAGCCCCGCGAACTCAATTGGGACTCCGCCTAACCATGCAGCGGGTAGTCACCGACCAAGAGAGTCGGCACTCGCGTCCATCAAATATAACGGTATAGCTGGTAGCGGGAGCAATACCAGCCTAGCCAGCGACACGAGTAGTGCCGTCTCCGCTTTGGAAGCAGAGGAGAAGGCACTGCGTGAACGCCTTATCGTCCTAGAAGAGCAGAAATTCTTCGTTTCGGAAATGATTGCAGACGCAAATAGACGTCGCAAATTTGATGAGGTCAGCAGCCTTGCAATGAATGTCGAGGATTTGAGTCGGGAGATAGACCGGGTCAATGGCATGCTTGCTGCACTTGACTTTGAGGGCGTATATACCGGCAACCAACTTCGTGCATAGTCTGAGGCTGGTGCTTCTTGCTGCAGTTACGCTGCATGTTTCAGGATTGAATTGTTTTGCTTGCTATATTCTGTCCGGTGGCTTACTGGTTATTGGATTCAGCATGGCGTTTCGATATCGCATAGCACGAGGCGTTCTGGGTATAGCATGTGCTATTGAGCCTGTATCTCTTGTGTGATTGCTCCAAATTCATAGTGCTCGTTGATACGGGAGTGGCTGTGTTCTTGGTATTCTTAATATATCTTCGGGTTCATAATATTTCGTAGAGGAAACAGGAGCAGTAACTGAAAATCAATTGCGTTGTGTTTGACCGTTGCAGCCCATGCCATCATCATGTCTTGGTCAAAATCATCCGTGTCCCACATCCAGTTCATGTGTCAACAATTCATGGCTACAGGACGCACAGGTCACGTGAGCGATCTGGGCCAAGACGGCGCCGCACCTTATTTGGACCACTGGTCCAAGTGTACTTCCTAGGATCGCGCCGGGTGTTCGACAGGGCCTTTTGTTCTCGGCTACTGGGGATTGCTCGCGTGGGGGAACAATTCCATAATCCTCTTAAGTTCGGTCCTACATATGAGAGTGGAATAAAATCTGCGGTCAAGGGATATTTGAAGGCTGTGGATCTCGCAACTACTCGCGGTACGCTAAGTGGAGGCAGCTCATAACCTTAATTACTGAGGTAAACGAACAAACAACGGCTGTCCTATTAACACCATGGTACATAAACCTCCTTTCCTTTTTATCCTATGTCACGAAAAAATTGCTGACCTAGGAATAGCTCTTGCCCAGGCACATATTCTGCCCTGGCCTCCTGTCATCACCCACAAGAGTCCCCTGGCTCGCACCTAGCCGGTTGCGAGTCCGCCGAATCTCGATAGCAATCAATCATCCGCTACATCGGAATATATGCCCACGGAGGAGTTTCAGTATGAAACTAGATCATTCGGACAGCCATCGGTTCACTGTCAAGGTCAAGGGCCCGCACGAAATCGAAAACGATGACCACAGAGACCTCCTTCTTGCACAACTGGAAAAAATCCCACGGGACATCCAGTTTCTCAAAATAACGGAAGATACACCGTCTGATGTTGAATGGGCACTGCTTGACAATCACTTCAGCAATATCAAGGATCTCGAGATGCGCACGGGCTTCAACGAGGAGCTGAATGATGCGGAACTACCCACACACTGGCCGCTGGAACGGCTTTTTGTTAGCGACGCCTGCGCAGAAGTGTTTCGCAGTCCGTTCGTTCTCGAGGGAAGAGTCAAGCATCTTGTTCTGCTGCTGACATCTGGACTACGGTTTGAAGGGCCGACCAGCGCTGAGCTGTATCGTGCGAACAAGGAAGCGATTTCCCGCGGAGAAAAAGAGGCCAAGTACATGACTGTCCGCGAAGGAACGCCCGAAGAGAAGAAGATTGAGCTAGTATGGCTTCCGGAGCTCGTCGCAGAGTCAATGAATGAGCGGTATGCGGGGACGCGCGCGACGCCGCCACTGATCACCAACACTGACTTACCGCTTCTGCCGAAGGAAGTACCATCGAAGATGGAGAAGCTGGAGATACTGGAGAACGATGCTATCGATACGTTCAACCGGATGACCATTGCTCTGGAACATGTTGTAGAGAACCTGTCTACACTCAACATTCGCTCCACGCATGGCTTGGATTTCCACTTCACGACTGAAGAGATGTTTGCGTGTCTTCTTCCGCAGCTTCTGAATTTGAGGACCTTTGTTCTCTCCGTGGGCGATATCTTCCAGGATGAAAACCTCCTCCCAACTCTTTACACTCGGTTCCCCCCGAATCTCTCAACCCTACGCTTTCGAGGTCCCGCGTCTCTTGGCAGATCCAGCGAGTGGGCCAACTGGGTGAAGGCCTTTGCGTCTTCGGACTTCCTTCCAAACTTGAAACGACTGAGCTTTGTATTAGATTTACACTATGAGGCTCCAAAGGAAGGCACTACCAAAAGGGAGCTCATCGCGGCACCGGAGGACATACTTCGAGATGCGCAGGATGCGTGCAAACAGCTGTATCAGGTTGTTGAGCAGCGTGGGGTCATTCTCGAACCATTTCAGGATAAATGGTCCGATCATTGCGCACTGTTCAGACAGGCTGATGAGCGGTGGATGCAACTCTGATCATTTCTAGCCCGTGATGGGCCTATGTACTTGTAAAATAAGAACTCCACTCACATGTAATATACTTAGACTCCTCTCAATCAACTATTAATTTATAAACAATTTTAGGAATTAAACAGCAAAACTGTAAAGATCTGTTCATCTAAAGAGAGTACTCTCCTGCACTTTTAACCCACTGTATTAGCATTGGTGACATCGTCTCTTCATAGCAGTATGCTACTATCAACGAGGATTTAGTATTATAAGTAGCTAGAATCTGGCTAAGGCATCATGAGTTCATTGATTCGTCTACTGTATCGAAGAGAATATCTCCTCCCATACCTCCACCGACTGCACCAGAGTATCGTGGTCCGTTCCATCGACCGTCGTAGAAACATAGTCGATAGCCTCCAACCCCGGTGCCCGCCAGCACTCCTCAAAGTACTTTTGCCCCCGGCGGCCCACCAAGGCATCCTTGGCAGCAAAGTAGGTCCGGACACTGACCCGCCCACCCGCGGACCGTTCATGGGCCGCCAGCGTCTGCACACAGTGAGCATAATCCGAGCACTCTCCCCAGGAGCTACCATCTCCCTTCCGAAGACACTGCAAGGCCTCACTATTGGCACCGACGGTGTTCTCTTCATACATAAATCGGAGGGCGAGGCGAGCGAGCTCCGCCTGTTCAGCATGCGGCACGCCATAGTCACGTTCGACACGCCGCCAATTGGCATCGAGGAATGAGCGGTCCTTCGCTTCTTCGCTGCTACTCCGTGACGACATTCGTCGGACTACAGCGCCGCTTGACGCCAGCGCGGGGGTAGCCTGCGTTACGAAGAAGCGTGGGATGAGGTGCCACATTGCGAATGCCTTGGTGGGCACGTACTGGGCTATCTGCATCGCTGTAACGCGCGAGTGGGCGGTATCAACCCACGGAGCTATAACAGGATACTGAGCTATTTATACTTTTTTTTTTTCTCTGTCTTGTTTTCTTTTTCTCTCACTTTTGGGGCGAGGAAGAAAGGTTGAATGATTACTTACCTAAGAAAGTAATGACCGGGCTCATAATCTCGCGGCAATGCGCCCAGGTATTAAGCAGGTAAATGGTCCCGGCACTGTGCGAGACAAGGCTGACGCGCGGAATACCCAGATGGGCCAGCAAGCGTGGCAGCATATCGACCCAGACGGCGATGCGCTGGGAGAGTGGTACATCAGTCGACGCGCCCATTCCAGGCCGGTCGACTACGAGCAGGCGCACGCCAGCGCGCTCTGCGATTACATGCATAGGGATGCTGAGATAGCGCGAGCCGAACATACCCGGTAGAAAGAGCAGCGGGATGCCTGTGGTGCAGCCTATGTCGGCGAATGTGATGGTGAGGGGGCCATATGTTGTGTCGAGAACGACGCGGCGATGGAAGCACCTGCTGGAGATGAGGCTGAGAGGATCAGACATGATGAGTTGGATATGATTGTGAATAACTGTCCATAGTCTCAAGAATGAATATGCTGACGATAATTGACAGCTGCCTGATCTTACGGCCTTACCCATTGGGGCTAGGGTTCGGTGATAATGATGCCTGATATCTGAGGTGTCAATTTCCCGAAACCCTAGAAAGTAAGGCAGTTGGCTTCGTTGATGGGTTCAGTCATCTCCAAGCCATCGCCTTGCTTCATTCGATCCTCATTACTCTGAGTGACTTATCTCCGGATCACACACTGCTTTATATAATAATATCATGAGTTAATAGTAATGACATTCCACTTTCAACATGAAAGTTGCGAACCACTGTTGCACGAGGTCACAGCAGATTAAAGTATGCTCCTTAAAATCTCATATTAGCGTAGCACCGTACATTTATAAGAGGACGGAACTGATGATAGGACGGTTATGGCTTCTAAGCATCACAGTATCAAATAACTAGGCTTTTATCACTTCATATACCTGATGATGACCCCTTACAGGCCTTTCACCTGCCAGCCAGAACTCTGAAAATGTTAACAGGATCTTTGACTAACCACTTGTTTGTTGTGTTATTGTCTGTCGACCAGAGTCATCTTAAAGTAGCCTGTGACACCAGTTGGCTAGGACCATTTCCTCTGTACCCTGCTACTTGCAAGCCTCATGTAGCCACTGCTACATCTGCTTACTTCTTATCATCATACTCTTTCAGAATTGCTTCAGAAATCTTCACGGCCATACCATAGAAGACATTCATCACATGCGAAGACACCTGGGTAGGGGGAATAGAGCCATCAACCACGCGAAGATTCTCAACTCCATAAACCTTGGCATTTTCGTCGACGACACCCCCAAGTTCCTTCTTCATCATGCTGCACGTCCCAACACCATGATAGTTGCCGCGGAAGTTCTGCTTTACATAGCGCGCCCAGTCTTCCAGGCTCGCGTCGTCGGACAGCAACTCCCCCGGCAACGTCTCTTCGCCGAAGAACTCTCCCATTTTCCCGGAGCGGGTCAGTTTACGCGCGAGTCTCGACGCCGCAGCTTGCCCGTAAAGGTCAAGCTTGTTCTGGAAATAGCGGGGGTTATACTCGAAGCTACGCAGGTAGGGGTCGCTGTTGAGGATCTTGACGTATCCCCGCGTGAAGGGCAGCAGGTTCCACAGGTCGATGTGGATATGGTTGTCGGTGTCGAGAAAAAGTTCCGCATAGGAGACGTTGTTCTTGCCCAGCAGCCAATTCTGGTAGTTGACATACTGAAGGAACAGAGCGGACTGGTTGTGGAAACCGCCTCCGGCGACGGTCTCGGCGGCCCATTCACGCAGTGTGGCGTTGTGGTTCACAAGCGACTTGTAATACTTCGCATGTTCCCCGAACACCTCCGCGAAAGTTGCGAAGTACGCGACTTGGCCCTGCCCATTGCTTTCTGGGGTGGTCCGGGCGACGACAGAGGTTGTGGTCTGATCCTGCATATTGAGGCCAACAGGGAGGTCGATCTTTTGTTCGATCTTGACTTTAGGGTTTGACAGTACATCGGCCGGACCGATACCTGAATATTGCAAGATCAGAGGGGAGATAGTCGATCCAGCAGCGAGGAGAACCTCGTGCTTCGCCCTGACGTTGAACCTCCAGCCCTTCTTGCGGTGGGTGCCGAATTCAACTCCCGTCGCTTTGTATTTTGGGTCATCCTTCTCAGTTGGCTCGAGATTGACTCTGCCCACAAGCTGTCCGGTCAGGACAGTAATGCGGGCTTTTGCCGAGTTGTTCTTGAGCACGGGCTCTAGCCACGACCGCGCAGCATCCGTGCGGACCTGCCCCTTGGTCAGGGTGTTGAGGAACATAGACACGCCGTGCGGAATACCGCAGCAGAGATCCTGCTGGTATGGCGCGCCAGTGGTTTCGTTGACAGTTTCCATCAGCGCAAAGATAAGTGGCGACCAATTGGTCTTTCGATCTCGCGCCCCAATCTCTACCCTGCCCTCGTCAGGCTTGGAGTTATGGCAGCTCCGGTCATAAGGGTGGTGATGACCTTCGGTCACATCCTTGTCCTTCGTTGGATCTCGAGGCTTCTCAATCTCGTCCATGTATTTTTTCAGGTTGTCCCCAGTTCCAGCCAGTATTTCCAAAGACATGTTCCCAGGAATCGACCTGATCTCTGTGTGGACGTGTCCAGGTTCCGCCGTTGATAAGAGTGGACCCTCCGAGGCCATTGCCGGACCGAATGATCTCAACCCGCTGGTGGACCTGGGGGCTGGTCTCATAGGCATGGTCAACGCTGCTGCCAAAGATCTCACCGTATGCGTTCAAGTCGTCGATGATGCGACCGTATTCAGACCCGTAGTATCCGTTCTCAATCACCAGAACCTTGAACTTGTCCGGATGGTCGAGAAGCTTGGCAGCGATCGTCAGACCTGTCAGGCCTCCTCCGGCGATTATATAGTCGTATGTCTGATCTGCTACTCTCTCAGGATTGCTGATGACGCCTGTGGCCTCCGGCGCAATTGTGCTGTGGGCTGTGCTACTGGGAGGAACTTGGAAAGGGACTTGAAAGGGCTCAGAAAGTGTTCTGGCCACGAGGACCAACCAAAGTAGGTGAAGGTGCTTCATGGCGAAAAAATACTCGGAAGGATATCAGCGTACTCCTTAGTATGGTTTCTAGGAGAAGATATAACAAAGGTGCATTTATTGAGTAATGCCTCCTCGAAAACGGACTGCAATGGTCATAATTGCTTCATGCTGGGCCTACTGACCGTCAGGAAGACGTCGGATGCCTTCGTGTTGTTGAACCATGGAAGAGACTTCTCCTCCATTTCATGCAGTGCGTCTATACCAGATTAACTCCTCGGCTCTAGGGTATGTATTCAGGAATCCCAATTCATCTAGACAGACTATATGATACTGCCTTAGTTTTACCACGTGGTTCTGGGAAGGTATAACATTGCCAAGGAAAACATATAAATTTAGAAGATGAGAATGAACTGCTTGGTTCTTCCTAAGCTATAGAGGTATCCATTTGGTAAGGGACAAGTTCAAATCGTCCCCTGGGTCCAATTAGCATTCCCAAAGGTGGCTATGGTCGAGTATGTGGCTGCAACGGAGCAGAGACGTCAGGATAGTAGGTAGTCATAAAGTCAATGCAAAGCAGGACATATGACGCATGAGAAGTAAGTAAAAAGGGCTGACGACCCCAAGGACAAGCCTTATGCATCATTGTTACAGATAGGCATCCTTTATTCTCCTACTGAAGGGTTTCCCAGTCAAGAGTGGATTATATAAGTTATACCTTCCACTTCCAACCAGCTACAATATTCCATAATCCGGCATTGACTCAGGCGAGATGATACGAAGAGCTTCTTGACATTACGGTCCTGGTCACTTATAAGCCGATCATGGGGATGCGTAAGGAGTTACCCACCCATCTCAACCTACTTTTTTCCTTTTAACCAACTGCCATCGCTAATCCCATCTTTCCAATGGAGCATGACGTATAGAAATATGCCAATTACACTAGCTTTTTCTGAAGGGCTTACCAGGAAGGCCCAGGTCCATCACAGAGGTAGTAAATCAATATAAATTAGAGCCAAGTGATAAGAAAAAGCATAGCAACAACTAGCTTTGTAACCCATCCTCTATCCATGGCGATTCTGTTGATCTCTTCGCACGGGTTACCTCCAGACGAACAGTCCACTAGGTGAGTGGTAGAAAGCCTTACAGTATTCGAAAACATGCTGTACCCGACATTGTGTCAAAACATCTCACCCTTTAATGGATCAGGTACATGAACACTGTAATCGATTTCCGGTGCCTGATGCTCGATTGCCCACTGTCGGATTGCTTCAAAATCCCGGCAAGTATGTACCGTACCCGAATAGCCTTTGACCCTTTGCGCAGCTTCGTTCCATGAATATACAACTGGGCTAATGTCGGATGAGCACATAATACTCTGGCGGAGGGCGTCGATGCAATGGTCAAGGTGAAGCGGCCCTAGGGAGATGTCATCTTGGGTACCGTGTGCGTGGTGTTCCTGCATGGGGACGCCCCATACTGTTGTGCGGAGTGTGTCCTACAGCGCGCGTGTTAGTTCCCAGCATTGAGAAGACGAGGGACATAGCATGGTGGAGTACAAGACAGTGTAAGTTGTGGAAAACATCCAACAAAACTACATAATACCCCGGCGCGCCTGGAATGGGAGCTGTCGAGTTGACTAGCTTGGCAGCATCTTCCATCGGGATGGCACTCATGCCGGCTATAATCCATCAGGACACACTATCAAATCTTTGTGGGGGCTTATTGAAGCTTACCGTCATATAAATCCCTCCATGCCTTGTTGTTCTCATCCGTAGGAGGCCCCATATACTTTGACTTAGATTTTGGATTTGCCGGGTTGAAGGCTATGTTGTGATATCGCACAATATGCTGGGCGGGAGCTATATTCATTAGTATAAAACCCTCTGTCAACTCATCTGTGCTGGTGGCCAGCTCACAATATATCTCATCTGGGATATAGTATTTATTGATCTTCGAAATGGGCAAGGATCCCACCAGTATAACACTGCAGAGGAACAATATTGCAACCCACTGAGCGACTAAGACTTTTCGAAGTCGCTTGTAGCGAGCCCTTCCGAGTTCTATCTTAGTAGCATCCACGTCTTCCGTCAAAAATGGGATGTTCTGGTCATTTAAGGACTCCAGCTGTCGGAGACGTTCATATTTTCCAAGTGTCATGGTGGCAGCAGAGAAGATAGGGCTTCACAGAGATTGTGTAGATTCTGGTTATGAGACCTCGTTAGAAACAGGGACAAAGAAAAGTCACTTATTGCTCATTGAGAGGCGCCTGTAGTCGCACAGTACATACAGAATACAACCATTCCATCCCTACTGGCCAGCAGTTATCCTTACTTCTACATCAAGACCCTTACAATGATGGGTATAAGCACATGCAATTTTTTGTGTAAGGACTTCCCAGTGTATGTTCCCCGCTGTGGTTGCAGCTATGGTATTTAGCAGCCGCGCACAAGTGCTTGCCCCTTGTATATTGTCGATGTATTGCTAACATGGCAGGTTGACTCGGCTATCCCTTGCAGTGGTGGTACCGTCACCGCTCAGTCTGTGATATACAACAGTGCTGTACAGAGTTATCAACGATGTCACTAATGAAAGAAAGGACCTCTTGTAAGCAGCAAAGCAAGGAATCAAATAAATTATCCTTTGGTGCTGCCAACCTCAGGCCAGTCATCTATCATTCTGCACATGACGCATTTGGATTCTGTGTAACAACATGAAGTGCATCTCAACTTACGTATGAGACCTTACATTGGACTTATCTGGAGGAATTAGCGGTGTAGGCAGATGAGCTATTTGGAAGTTGGACGCTCCATCCAGTCTCATCCAGAACGAAGATAAATACATTAATCTTCCCTCTCCTTCCACCCGAGTGCGGTTCAATCCTCGATCTCCTACACTCAGTATCCTCAACTCTGTCCCTCTCTCTACACCGAGAATTAACCTGTTCCACGGTATCAAAGAACATCGAACAATATGAAGGCCTCTTTCCTCGCCATCGGGCTCTTTTCCCTCCTGGCAGCTTGTAGCCCAGTCCTCCAGGTATTCCGCCAACCCACTAAAGATATCCAATTGTGAAGGGCCCCAGCTGATGAACACCAGGATACTCAGGGCAAAGCTTCCATTGATGACGGGGCAGGCCCAAGTGC